>NW_022170511.1:45102067-45429859 GCF_008802855.1 Photinus pyralis
ATTAGAATTGTCGATCACAACCATGCAATCATAACGAATGGAGAAGCTTCGCAAATGAAAGCTTTGGACAAGAAGAGGGTGAACTAAAAAAAGGTACACATGTCGATCATTGTAACTGAGTGTTAGTAATTGAGTGAAGAATTACGCAATGCGTTTACTTAAATTCTAGAATAATTAATTAAGGTGTCCCATAATAACTTTTTGAAGATTCGGTGCCATTTCCTTCGATGCGAAAAAAAATTAAAACAGACAGACTTGCGATTAATAAAAATACAATTACACAAAGCTTTTCACGCATCAATTACGAAAATAAAACCACCCTCAGATGCTTTTAAGTAATGATTCGAAACTTCTTTATTATCATATTTCTTTGTTTCGTTTATGAATTCACTCCAGGCAAAAGCTGCTTGGGAAAGCTTAATATTCATATACGCGCATATAAATTTCTATGTTACGGCAGACACAGAGAAGTTTTATTAGTGTTATTAAAGATTAAAATGGGCACATGTAATGCTTCCTGTAAATCAAAAGTTCACTTTCAGCTGGATTCGGCTGCTTTTTTTACGCGTTTTTCCATCATCCTACTGCTGTTTCATATTAGACCTCATCATTGAAATAAAAGTATTTATTCCAATGTGTAACGGAAGGTTATATTTCCAGAGCGGACAACCCTGAATATACTTTTTAAAATTTTGATTATTTACGTAAAAATGTTTACCTACTACCCTTAAACGAAGTCCCAACTATCTCTCTTTATTAACATTACATATTTCATTAATTTAATTAATGTCATTACCTCAATAATTATGTAGCATGAAGGGGTTAAAAATTAACAATTAGCAGGTCATTCTAAATAAAATCTATGGTATAAAATAAAATTGACATTGTTGTTAATAGAATTATGATAGTCATCACTCATCAGTAATAAGTCATCACCATCAACAATCACCTTTCCTTATTTATATGGGCGTTTAGAAGTGTTTAAGGGAATTATAGGTTCGTTTCCCAGTTATTACAGTAGTGACATTGTGTGCTATTTTGTTTATTCCGTAAGTTGCGTACCGAAATGCACAGGCAATACGTCGTACTTGCCGTCTTTTACATCGATTAAGGTAAGTCTTCATCTATTAGATGATACTCTTTCAGTGAATTAACTAATTCTTGGTTTTGTTTAGTGAGATGGATAACGTGGTCAGCCAAAGAGGCGAGGCAAAATACTCCTGGAATGGATATCTCTACACCAAAGATAAAACGAATAAGAACACCATACAATTCTGGCGTTGTGAACATAAACATATGAACCAATATTGTGGACGGTACTTTCCATTCAATCCGAAATCTGCACACATGCACTACAGTGGGGAATGCTGCAAAACATGTGAATACCGTAGTAAAGGACCTAGCCACGACCACGATGGAAAATCCTTCACAAATTAGAAGATGCGTTTTGGGAGACGTTCCGGTTGCGGTAAAAGGAATCCTCCCAAGTTCAAATGTTATGCGGAGAACTATTCATAGAGTGAGAATAAAGACATCAAAAGCACCAGAAAATCCAGTAACTCGCGAGGCAATTCAGATTCCACAAGAGTATTCGGTATATGAGTACAGCCCCACCAATTTAGAGAATTTTTTACTAGCGGATTCTGGAAGAGTTCAAATGGACTCACACGGAATATTGATATTTGGTAGACAATACCATTCAAGCTGGAGTGCAAGTATGAAAAAATTATTTTTCCTACTACCTCTTTAGAAAATATCATTTCTCGCCCCGTTTTTAGGGTCGAAAGCTGCACTTTTCCTCCCTAAGGGAGGAAAATAGTATACAAACCTCGCTGGTCAGTGGTTCATAACCAACGCCTCGCGCTTATACCTCACCTCCGCGCTTCGCGCGTCGGTGAGGTACCTTAAGCCCTCGGGGTAGGTAATGAACCACCTCCCAGCTCGGTATGTAATCTACTATTTCCTCCCTCAACTCCATATAACGTACCTAAGCTTATAACTAAACAAAATACCCTTCAATTACAACTAACTTTATTTATATGTACTTGTTATTCTCAGTGCTAGTAGAAGAACCGAAGTTAAAGGTGCAATTACTAACATTGTTGAAAGTAATGTTACCAGAAAAAGGTGAGGAAGATTGATTAACGTTGAAACCTGTACTTGTCAATGTTTGTAGAGTTCATTTGATGTTCTCCAGAAACTTTTGAGGAGAGCATTCCGCATGTAATTTGGTTAGAAACTTTACTTTTTTTTACGATTGATTCTCCTAAATAGCCCTCGGCTACGTTGGTAGAGCGCCATCCTCCGTGTCTCTTTAAACTCAATAAATCTCCTCCAGCATCAACCAACAAAGACGCGGAGGTGCGCCGAAAACTATGCCCAGTGTAACCTTCTGCATCTGGTAGCTCGAGGTACTTTGCAATTTTATATGGTATTTTGGCAATTGTATTTTTCCCTATGACTTGGATAGTGCACTTCCCTTTTATGTAATTAACAAAAAATCTTGTATGTTCAGTTTTAGCAGAGCGTAATGAAACATATTTTCTATAAATTCCATGTACACTTGTTCCATTAATGGTTTCGTTAGTGATTACAAATGTTATTTGCATTTTTGTTTTGCTATCGGGTATTTTCACAACTAATATGTCTCCATTATCCTGAATATCATGCAATGTCAATTTAATTAGCTCATCGCAACGGCAAGTTCCGGCAAGTCCAATAATTAAAGCAACCTACGAACAAAATTTAGCGTTCATAATGTATCAAATTCAAATCATCTCATAATTACCTTCATTTGCAAGTAATAGTCATCGGGCGCCTCCGAAAGTAATCTGTTTAGGTCATTCCTACAGAAAATTTTAGCTTTCATTGGTTTATACCCATTTCCTTGACGTATAAGCAAAGCTATGACTTTTGCATACTTAATGTCAACGTTGTCGTTTATAAGTAATGTGGTACGTAACATTGAATATTTACTCCACATCGTCGATGGTTTTAGAATGATGCGCAAAATATGCTAAGATTACCTCTTCAGCAATTTTCTTGACTTTTCTCCCCATCATCCAATTTTTGAAAGCAGTATATTCTTTTTCGTATCTGTCCCTAGATTTTGCAGGCAGTAGATCAAGCGATGCCTGATTAGCTTCTTCTAAAATGTCTGAGGGAATATTTTCCTGTAAATCACTTTCTATTTCCATATTTCCTGATGAAAAATTACAGAAACGACCAGTACACAAGCTACTGTTTATACCGCTACCATGGCAACATAACTTCACCATGGATACATCCTAAATTTTTTAGTGTAACTAGATGGCAAGCGGTCATCTTACCGTAGAAATCTTTGCTAAATTAAAGTTGAGGTAGTAGAAAAAATCATATGTATAACTCTGGAGGAAAGTACATATCCCTCCCTTGTGTGATTACTGCCCTCCGCTTCGCGTGGGGCATTAAACTTCACACGCGGGAGGGAATCTTTAACTTTCCTCCCTTGTTATACAAATAGCTATTTCTATTTCGGTGTCACAATGATGATTTTGTACAACTGTTTTCGGCCGAAAACAGTTGTACAAAGAGAGTGATTATAGTAGTTTTTTTTTGTAACTCATCTGCATCTCTTAAGTTGGCAGTTACTAGCTAGTACAAGTAGGTACAATACTTCCATGTTTGAACTTCAAAATGCCAGTCTTACTACGCTGGCAACCTAAAACCATTGAATAAAAACACTATAAGAAGCCTAACGCTTATGGAAGAAAGCGCGACAAATCTCACAAATCCCCTTGCACCCGCATTGGTTGTGACCTCCGAACTCTCTTTGCGGTAAATAGGAGGAAAGCAAATTCTCATTCTTCTCAGTTCAAGAATCGACTCTATTGACAGTGTTCCCATTATATTCTCAGTTCAAACTCTGTCGCGCTTTATTTCCACGGGGTTAGGCTTCTTATAGTGTTTTTATTCAATGCTAAAACTTAACTGCATAAAAAGTGTTCCCAACATAAAACATGTTAGTTCTAATGTTCCCTATAGTTTCTGATAATGATTTTTTTAATTAAATTAAAGCACCGAAATAGAAAAAATAGTATGAAAAACGCGTGTTACAATGCTTTATTGTAATACTCCTATCTTGCGGACACTCGTGGCTACGCTTCGCGTCGCCACTCGTGCCACAAGATAGTCGTATTACAATAGGTCGCATTGTAACACTTGTCTTTCAATATACTATTGTAGGCGGCACTTTCATATTTTGTCCGCCACTTTTCGCGCAAATATTTGTCATTCTGGCAAGAAAAGATACGCAAGTGCCCACTTTTTCCGGTACTGTACTGTTTGTTACCCGATAAAAACGCAGAGACATATCTTAAATTGTGCACAATGATCAGAAAACTTTGGCCACAATTGTATCCTGAAAACATCAGCGTGGACTACGAATTGGGTATTCACCAGGCGATACGACAAATTTTCTCAGAAGCAGAAATGTAGGGGTGTTTATTCCACCCTGTAAAGAATCTTCGAATGCATTTATCTTCCTGCAATCTCCTTGGGCGGTACAATTCTGATCCAGAATTTGCACTACGAGCGAAAATGATCACTTCACTGGCCTGTGTTCCTGAAGCGGATGTGGTTACTGCCATTGCTGAATTAGAGAATTATTTGCCAAATGAATTCGAACCAATTTTAGAACGGTTCATCGATAATTATATCGGTCGGCTAAGAAATAATGGGACCAGAGTGCCGCCAACCTTTCCATCGGCGATTTGGTCCGTTTATTTTCGGACTTTAAATGGACGAGACAGAACAAATAATTTCGCCGAAACATGTCATCGAAAACTGTTTTTGGTTCTGGGATTACTCAATACTCATCCCACATTATAGACATTCATAGAAAATCAAGGAGGGTGCAGCAGCTACGAAAGAGCAATAACAGGAAGCAATTGATACAAACAAAAGAAGACCCTATGCGGAAGCCGAGGACAGAATCTTAAACAAGGTAGTTAATTACAACGGCGAAAATATTGTCGAATACCTCACAGGCTTCTCTCATAATTACAATATGGCCTGAAAATGTAATTACCTTTCTATTATTGTATATAAATATTGTATTATGGACTAATATAATTAAACATTTTTACGGTATCAGGGTTTACCTCGGGATTTACTTGCCGTCTTTTATTTATAATTTTTTTAATGTGAATGAGTTTAAATGTGAATGAGAAGTTACTCCAAATCAATGCAAAACTGTTAATTGTATTCATATTCATAGACACAATGAGCAAAATGAGAATACACAATGAATTTGAGAATTCCTTAAATCTATAGATTTTTAAATATGTTACCCAAAATTATCATACGTATTACAGCTTTCTGATGTTTGTTTGCATTACAACTAGCACAAAATAACAGCAATCGACGCCACTAACTTCGTTTTGATACTCTTGGAAACCTGAACTGCTTAGTAATAATGTTAAATGTTGCTACAATGGAATTGGAATACCTTTGTTCTACTTAAGTGTATCTCGTCTTCAAATGAACACCAGATTCAGAACTTTTCGGTATTATTGCCGAAAAGACATTTAACTTATTTACGTAACGGTGCTTCAGCTAAATACGAGGCTAAATAATGCGCATTCATTCAGTTGGTCTATGGATAAATGCAAAATATGTTAGTCTGAGCTACCGCTTTTAAATTTTAGTTACCTTTGTAAAACACATCACGCCGCCGCCGCCGGCGGCAAGCATATTGATCAAATTTCGCACTAACCTTAAAATGTTTTTTGCAAAGAAACCGCACCATAGCCCCAATTTAGTGTTATTAAAAAGTTAATTTTTGGTGTAAAAGAACGTTTTATATTTTAAAAGCGCTTTTTTATAATTACGAAGGTTGTCCTACCTCCTTCGTTAACTTGTTTTTTCCTATGAAAAAAAAACATTTTTTTTACATTTATTTATAGCCATTAATACTTATGATAAATTCGCATCTCTCAATTACACAGTCGAATGCAACTTTATCTTTAATTTTGATTGTAACTGTACGAAGGCGTAGAAGGGACACTTATTAAATTTTTACCGATTCCAAATTAATTCCGAGTTAACTAACACGGAATTAATTCCTTTCTATTTAATTCCAGGTTTCCTGTTCCCAGAATTTATAATGGCTAAAATAAAAATGTTCATGTACTTCATGCAGGTAGGGGAATTCCGTGGTATGAACCATACGTTTTCCCATTTGTAATCCGCTCTTGTGCCGATTCTTTCTATTTACAGTCCAAAAGGATTACTGTCTGGACATCAGAAACTCTCTGCGATTATAATAGTACCTAATATGATTAGGAACCGCATATGAATTATGAATCAAAACACTCAAGTACATCATATACTGCGCTTACGGCAATAAAATAAAGTTTTGCCTGCTTCTTTTTCTCTTTGAATGAATGGACTCGGTCAACTCGTTGAGTGAATTAATTACTCAATGCTCAACTTTAAAATAAAATCTTGCCGAGCTTCCGTGTATCAGTTCGTCATATTTAATGGTAGGTAACTTTACTTTTAACAAAAACTAATCAAAAGATATTTAACACTGGAAATCTGTAAATAACGAAAATCGTTTATGACGGATTGACATTATTGACAGACCGATATCAATTTGTTTATTTGTCACGACTTTTGTTGATGTAATTTTTGTTGGCAATGAAGAGAGACAGAGAACTTTACCAGACAAAAGAGTTAAACTAATAGCCAACTATATAAGCACGCATAATGACGAGATTTTAATTGAAGCTTTGTTGAGATCGTCTCATATTGAACTGCCAAAGTTACCCTAAACTTGCTAAGAACCAGATGCGGAACGCATTAAATAAATTCTAACCCCTCCCCTTACGTAATTACTGAATCTCAATAGACTACCAAGATCTAAAATATTACGAGAATGTTTTCCAAAAGCAATTATAATCGAAAATTACAGAATCGCCTTCTCTGAAAATGTCTGCTCTTATCATCCTGTATTACGTTTTCTGCGCCCTAAATAAAGAAAACGTCAACGCAGATTACTACCTGTTTCCTAACAAAATGTACGATACGATCTTATAGAAAGATTAGTTAAATAATGCCGTGGAACTATTTCTCCTCGTATTCTTAGTCGTCCCAGTAACGTTGCTACAAAACTCGTCTTACGTCAATTATAGAGTTGTAGGTACAATACTCGCGGGGTGACTGACGGAACGGAATAGCAATTAAAATGTAACAGTAGGTTCAAGTTAAATTGAACACTAATGTTATAATTGGTAGGTACTTAAAACGCGTTTAGATCCTATCCAAACCTGCTGCCTATGTATTTATTGGTACTTATCAATATCTTCCATTCGTGGCAACAGTTTTTAAACAGGGAAGTAGGCAATTTTCCTTTGCGATCTTGGCGCGCTTTCCGTTAAGCATGCGAAAATTCTTGAACGATCTTTTAACAGAGCCCAAATTGAAAATTTTCTTCTTTAAAAGTTGCTTAAAATAATCTAAAACGTGGACATTTGATGAAATTTTACCATGTCCAAAATATGGTGATCGCAATAACCACCTAGCTATCCGCCTGTGTCATCCTATTGCATATGAATTTTGTTGATGGGAACACGAGGCTGTACAAGCTTTTTTGATTTTTTGTTTTTAGCTTACTGTCAATGCGGGAATTTGGTCTCATAAGACAACTACTACAATGTTGAACTTGAGAGCAGTCATGTTGAAATTCAAATATACATATTAGTTATTTGAGTGGACGTACACAAATTGTCAACTATATAATAACTTTGAATCTAAAGCGATATGTGTGACTTCCGGAGTGCCACAGGGTGCCCACTTAGCACCTTTGTTATTCCTAGCGTTCATAAACGATATGAAGTCCGTTTTTAAGTTTTCCAATTTTTTATTATTTGCCGATGACTTTAAAATCTTTAAGTCGATTCGTTCTATACACGACTGTTTGCACTTGCAACTGCTGTTTAGGCTTTTGCGTTTGGGTTGAATACTAATGGGTCGTGGTAATGTGGTTTGCTTCAGAGGTGAATCTCTGATTGTAGTATATGTTGTATCATTTGTTGTACTTGTTTGTTCGGTAAGCTGTATTTGTGTGTTTGTTTGGGTTAGAGGTGGAGATATTACAGTATGTTGTGTACCGTGTTGTGAGCGAGTACTGTTGTTTACATGTATACGTTGTGGATCATTTGTGTATGTAGTATCTTGTGTTATGTTTAGAAATTTACGAACAATATGGCATGTGTTGATAATGACTGCTTTTTGTAAATGTTTGTATGTGTTTTTGTCTAAACCTAATAGTTGTAAATTGTGGTGTATTGTCTTTGGTATAACTCCGGTAGCACTAAGAATAATGGGAACTATAACAGTAGATTTCATTCTCCATTGCGTCTTAAGCTCGATAGCTATATCGGTGTATTTACGGTGTTTTTCTGCATGTGTTTTAGTTAAGTTGTTAGTGTTGGGTATGGCAATGTCTATAATACAAATGGATTTTTGTGTTTTATCTATAAGTGTAATATCTGGTCTATTATTGTGGGTAGTTTTGTCTGTGAGTAGTGTCCTGTCCTGTATAATTTGTGTGTGTTGTTTTCAAGTATGATCTGTGGCGTGTATTTGTAGTATGGTGTCTTATCTGTTATGAGATTGTGTTTAAGTGCTAATTTTTGATGTATGATTTTAGCTACCTGATCGTGTCGATGTTTGTATTCAGTTTGTGCAAGTCGTGTGCATGCCGATATTATATGTTGGATTGTTTCTGATGTATTATTATGGTCGGTGTTTCTTGTGAGAACTCAGGTCTAGCCTGGTTAACTAATCGCACGGATTAAAATCAAGTAACGATTAGTGTCTGTGTCTGGTGAAGTTATGTAGGGTCCTTAAAAAAAAAATAAATAAATAAATAAATAAAAGATAAAAAAAATCACACACGTAATTCGTACTTAACCAACATACCTATTGATGGGCACAATAGCCAACGCTATCAGGAAAGAGGAAAACAAAACAAAACAAAAAAAAATCATTATAATAATTCCTGTAATTTTATTAAATGGAGTTTATTGTGTAAGTGTTTCTTTGGCTTTGCGTTTGGGTTGAATACGAGTGGGTTGTGATAACGTGGTGTGTTTCTGTGAAGAAGGAGTTTTGTGTTTTTTAATTGTATTTATGGTGTTTATTTGTTCCTGAGGTCGTATTTGTGAGGTTGCTTGGGTTTTTGGTGGAGATATTGCAGTATTTTGTGAGCCTGTGGTGCTGTTAAGGTTATTATTATTATTATTATTATTATTATTATAATGGTCGTTGACAGACGTTTTACATTGTCTATTCGCTTGGTAGCATTTATTGTGTAATGTGTCAAAAATTGCTAAAAAAAATTTGATTGGGAAAGACTGTCAATATTAAATATCAAATGTATTAATAGCACACGTTTATGAATAAACTTTTGTTGTTGTGTTGTAAGAATCTGAAAAATTACAAAAAAAAAATAGATTGGCCCGCTCAACAGACGTATGATACCTATACGCTACCTTTAACCTATATAAAGAGAAAACTGCGCGGTGACACACGCTTAATGATCACCGCCCAAAATCTGTCGTTATCTGTCAGTGTATTAGCTAACACTTTTATATACCTACATAGATATATTACATAGGTAAAATGGAAAATTAAAAGTATACATAGGAACTATTATTATTTACTTTGGAAAAGCAAATAATTGCCATCCCTTTATTTTTAGGCAACCTAACCAATCTGCACAGAGGGATGAAATGGTGGCGAGCTATCAAAACCCCCCGTTTATATAGGCAGCCAATCAATATCTTTACCCTCGAAACATTACCATATAAAACAAAACTAAACAAAAAAAACCGTTCAAAGAACCAGACTTGTGATTCATAAAAAAATTGCGAACTTTATTTAAACGCTCTCGTTAAATTTTTGTTTATAAACTTTCAAAACGTCGAGAATCTCTCATATCTTTCAGATGTCTATAAACTTCACTAAAGGTTTTAATTCAATTGATTAAAACGCAATAAAGTTGCTTTTATCGTTTCCAAAGGAAAAGGTCGTTTACTGTATGTTTCAAAAGGATGGGTCGCGGAAGAAAATATTGAAACGTATAGGAATTGTTTCGCTAGTGAGACCGAAATCTTAATTAAAAGGGAAGGAATCATTTTACGTTCGATTTAGTTTGGAAGTATTTCACGGTTCAATGGATGAACAAACACGTCTTCCAACTTTGTTGCCGTTGGTCGAGCAGAACAAAAGGATATTCGCGTGGTGCAGACTGTCTTAAAAATTGAGGATACACATTGTGTACTCAATTAATTATTCCTGGCGTTGCCTGCTGTTTAAGGGCTTTATTTACTTTGACGGTATATAGATTGCACGCCCAAATCTTTTAACTCACCATTGCCTTATATGCATACGTGGCATATGGCCCATATGAATAAAGGGGACAATATGCTTATACTTGCAAAATTCAAAGTAAATACCTACTCGTAAGTGCTCCTTTATACTGGGCGACTTAGCAGCGCTGCTGAGCAGCAGGACAGGACGCAGTGCAGCGCTGCTAATCAAACCAGTATGAAGGGGCACTTAATTGTGTTTTGTTGCTCGTTTTTTATTGTTATTATATAATGTCATATATCGGGCGAATATTTTAAAACCAAACATAGGCAATTAACATGGGAGAAACGTTTTTTGCAGATCCGTTGCTCCCCACGTTAACTTAGAGGGTTTATAATGACACCATTCGAAAGCAGAGTTTTTTTCATCTAATGATATACGAGTTAGTTGAGTTTCAGGTGTATTTCTCATTATTTTATCAAAATTACTCATAAATAATGCTTTGCTATGTAAAATATTTCTGTGTTAAAAAAAATTAACAGCTTACTTTGTAAACCACATCGTAATTGTCAATGTCTTGCTTGTTGAGTTTTTTTGTATGTATCATGACCTGTCTAATTAAATATAGAATAGAATAGAATAACGTTTATTACAGTCCTTGTGACTAACATACAATAAATTAAAGGTTGAGCGGAAGAGCAGACAGGGATAATATCCCTATCTGAACTCCGCCATTTAGACAGGCTCTGTATACAAATTGTCTAATAAAGTCATTTATTATTTTTATTATATTATTAAACGCTTGAACCTATTCAGTTCAAACTTTGCACAGAGTTGACCTATATGCCACATGTAAAAAGCCTATTTAAAATGGGTCAAATCCAATGACCCGGTTGGGTCACGCTTCTCTGTCCCTGCTAAACGCTTGAAGATATTCGGGAACATAATCAACAATGTTGGTGCCTCCCCCTTTAAACATTTACAATGTACTACATTTTTTTTAAAGACTGAATGGCTGTGGTCAGTTCACTTCGTCGTAGCGGTTACTTATGTTTAGCACATTTTTGAAAAAATAGACTACTAATATTCGTTATGTGCTGTGCCCGGAGATCTCAGCAATTACAATAACTAGAGACTTTAAATGTTCACTAAAAACTTTCTGCTATAGTGCAGTGATGTGCAAGCTCTAGTCTATTTTGAGTTAGATTACTAGTGAGATCGATAATTTTAAATTTTGCTAATAAAGTACTGATTTGTATTATCAAAAATCCACTTTCATCATATCCGTATGCTGATTTGCAACTGTTTTGCTACTCTTCCAACGGTCGAGATTTTTTCCAGTGTACCTACTTTACATTTCTGTTGTTCAGAGTTGTATCATTTTGCAGCTTTTCGGCTTTTAGTCACTTTCATTTATTCTCTGCTTGGGATACGTTAATTAAAAAATTAAAAAGCTTTAAACTGCTTCTGTACTTTATTCATCTCCATATTTCATTAAACAGATATAATAAAAAAAATATCAAATTTTTTTCCGAATTTGATCCCTTATATTATAGTTATTGGCCATTTCCTGGTCTCATAATGCTTAGTAGGCCGATAAATTATGCTGCGGTTGGCGAAATACCGCAATTTAAATCGGCAAAGGAATCAACTATACCCCTCATCGATTCAGATTTCACATTTTAAAAATGTTTTTTTTGCTATTGATTACAGTTTATAGATAGACCGTAAAAACTGAATTTTTGTGCAAGCGTGAAATCGAATTTCGCGGCCGCTAGCCCTATAGCAATATCGTATAAGTAAAATTGGACTATTTTGTGTAAAATTTATTAATGGAAAGCCATGGCAACACTATTACGTACGCTTTCCCATGGCAGGCCACAATTGACAGAAGGAATTTAAAAATCAAATTGAAAATTTGAAACATTGTTTATTTTTATTATTGCGCTTGCACAATAGTATATTGAAAGACAAGTGTTACAATGTGACCTATTGTAATACGACTATCTTGTGGCACGAGTGGTGACGCGAAGCGTAGCCACGAGTGTTCGCAAGATAGGAGTATTACAATAAAGCATTGTAAACACGCGTTTTTCTTACAATTTTTTCTATTTCTGTGCTTTAATTTACCTCTAGTGGCAGATCATTATAATTACTACTGGTGGGATAAAACCGCTTTTTTGTTTATTTACAAGGGTCAAAAGTAATCAATATTGTAGTTTTTACGGTTAACGTCGTCTAACGCGTAACATTTCCAAAGTCTTTAATTGTGAACATTGCAATTACACAACAAAGAATAGGAAACATGTACTTCATTCTTCGACACATTCCACTTTGAATAGCTTTCTATCACTGACATTAGTGTAATTACGGTACAATTAAGCGTTCGCTTAAAATGTCTTAATTAAAAAAATGTTGTGTACACCGCGGTTGCGAAATGTGTTTGGTGTATCGAGAGAAGTTTTTGCCTCGGCTTACAGTTCGGTCAAAACTTATTCTCTCGATACACCAAATAATAATTTCGCAGCCTTGGTATACAAATAACTATTATGGCCACTTTAAACTGTACTACCTTACTAGCTATTGGAAAATATGCCTATTGAATTCTTTTCTTACTCAGTCAGTGACTGAATGAAGGAGTAATAGATTACGTTTTCCTTGTTACAGGTGCAGAACAAACGGATGAGGACCATCACGAATCTTTTCCTTTTGAATTTGGCGGTTTCGGATTTGCTACTTGGCGTATTGTGTATGCCGTTTACTCTTGTTGGAGCGCTCTTGCGAGATTTCATCTTTGGCGAATTTATGTGCAAACTCTTGCCATATTTGCAAGGTTAGTAGAATATGTTTATTTATGTACAGTACATGTATGTGAGCATACATTGAGTTCAAATAGTCTTTGCAAACACAAACGAAATTCCACATAACAACTCAGTTTGTATCAATCAGAAGGTATAAGTAGTTTTACTCACGCAAATCTGATGACCATCGGGTAAATATTTCTTTATTTAAATTGTTTTTTCCCTCCGTAGTTATTCAACGAAAATGTCCTAGACACGAATTAGTTAACCTTGCAACTTATTATCCCACGTGAAAATCCATTTCAAAATCACCACTGCAGTCACAATCACGTGCGGTTTCCCAAGAAATAAATAGTCATATATTATATTTATTATCTGCAACTGTTCTTTACTGCTAAAAACCGAAAAAGAAATTTGATGCATTTTTTAAAAAGTAGCATAGTTTTCGACGCCATAGGAACAAGAAAATTTGTACGTCAAAAATTTTGCTTTTAATTATAATTTCTCTTTGCTATATCATGAGTAAGTCTGAAACTCTGCCATCAGACGTAGAAGAAGCCGCAACAAATGTGGATTTGGCATTTTTGCCAGAACAATCGCGAATTAAATATGAACAAGCTTATGCACGATTATGCAAGTGGTGCGAAGAGAAAAAATTAATTAATTATTTATTTATTCATTTATTTAATTTTATCTCCAACCGCTTAAGCCTTCAAATCTTTGGGCGTATTATTCGATGATACAATACCAACTGTATCTCTGAAGAAAAATTTAGACATCAGTAAACACATTCAACTTGTCACATTTCTCAACGTAATATTCCTAGTGCATAAAAATAGCCGATTAAATTTTGACGTCTTCGTCAAATGGTTTGCTTATAGGTACGTCGAGTCAATTTGCCACGTAATAAAGTCCCGAGTGCGTATGTATCAAATTTCATTTAAATCTCTCCATAAATAAGAAAGTCGGTACTGCGCATGCTCAAAACCAAATTTTGAAACTGGCCTTAAAATTTGCTTTTATTCCAAGCGGCTATGTATCAAATTCCATACCTTCTTAAATAAAAAAGTCGAGATGCGAAAAGGGCACTGTGAATGTTGATCGATTAGGCTCAATTTTTAGAATTGCGTTTTATATGGTTAAAGCTATACGCATATTGAATATCAAGCAATTCGGTTCATAACTCACGGAGCTGTCAAAAGGACCTTCTTTATTTTTTGGGCTACATCGCCAATTCACGAACTCCGATCTAGAAATTTGATAAAGAATCCATCGACTAAATTTTATCGTAATCGGTCCATTCGTTATCGAGATATCGTGCTAACGGACGGACAGACGGACAGCCACCGCAAAATTATAAACTCGCTAGGAGCTCGTTAATAATGAATATGCAATGGCGATTCTCGCGTAGTCACATGACACACGTACAGACCTAGAAGAAACCAAAAGAAAATTAGAACAGCTATGACTAAACACTGAATGCACCATCCAAAATCTGCAATAGAACCGAATCACTTTACCACCATCACAAGGAGGATTAGGAATAATAAACTTACGTAAGCTGTGTGAAACCTTTGAATATAATATTCAAAGGTGAAACTCAAATAAACAACTTAAGAGAATACTTTTACAAAAAAAGCAAGGAACATAATATGTTTAAAACAATATGCAAATTGGATGACGAAATAATACAGTTATATGTAGGTACTAAAAATAAAATAAAGCAAAATTACTAGCTTGCAATAATGGGGCACCATAAGAACAAAACACGCCTTAATTTATAGCCTCAAGACAACAAGGTACTTGCGGCGCCAAGGTCACAACCTTGAACGACAAAAACGGTCACTTCAGAGCTACTAAATCGGGAAATTCCCTTTTATCAAGGTCATTTCTTTTCCATTGGGGAAATCCCAGGACACGGCCATATTACCATAAAATAGGGCCATCGCCAAGCTGATGAAAACGAGATAGTTATGATGCATCAAAATATGCTCTGAAAAGATTTGCTATAAAGAAACGAAGCGTTTGCTCATTTCAAATGAGATTAGCTGTTGTGCTACGCTGCGTAGGACAAACGGTTAGAATCTGTTTTTCCGCATTACCAAATTAGGAAACGCGTGCTATTTTTTTAAATCAATAAAAAAAGTATTTATTTCTTACGCTGCCTATTGGCTTGTTTCAGCTTGCTCCGTGTCAGTTGGAGTGTGGACATTGGTGGCCATATCCGTCGAACGCTACTACGCCATTTGCCATCCATTACGATCACTTCGTTGGCAAACCGTCAACCATGCGTATAAAACGATCTGCACGATATGGTCCGGAAGCTTTATATGCATGTCACCGATTGCAATGCTGAGTAAGCTTCAACCTACCAATCAAGGTAGGTGTCATCATTCTACAGAAAAGGAAACTCAACTTCGTTTTGGGCAAAGATCATACTACACGATCTCTGTTTTGAAAAACAAACAGCACCCTCAGGTTTAAACCACATGCTTTTAGTCCCTTGGTTATACTACCTACCTTTAGGCCCGGTTGCATTACACCCTAGGGCCCCATTCACATGCGGATATGTACGGCGGATCTGTACGGCGGACAGATCCGCCTTGAGCTACACACAGGCGAATATGTCTGTACACAGATCACGGACAAATCTTAATAGACGAGCAGGCGGCGTTCTCTCACTATTTCAGTTCTGTAGTGCTAGCCCCTGGGTTGTGTGGTTTTGAGTGCTGTGGTAATTGCTATGGATCATAAGAAGAAACTGACAAAATTACAGGATATATGGTTTTATTTGAAGATAGGAAACAGAAGACACTGTGGTCAAAACAGTGATCGAAAAAGTACTCTTCATATGACTTTACTTAGAGAATTGGAAACGCCTCATAATTTGCACAATTTTTTGGCAGAATATGCTCGGAAATGGCATAAAATTATTTCATTAGTAGTTAGGTGTACTTGGTTGGTGGAGTAAGGCACTACAATCTTTACCAGTATTTAAATTGTTCCCCAAAAATGCACATTTTGTTCTGGAATGTTAATATCACCGTAGTCTTCAAATTTCACTTTTAAAATATCACCAAAAACCAAAAGGTAACTGATCGGATTGTATTCGACTAATAGTCGGTCACCATTAGTGCGGTGTTGTTCCGCAATTTTGTTTGTAAAGTTACCCAAAAGATCATTCAAATCTTTAGCACAGTTTGCGCCTGCATTATATTCAAAAGTAATTTAAACAAAATATTTTTTTAATGACTGTTTAATTGGAGTAGGATTAATCGCATTTCCATTTTGATTTCTTAAATTTCCAAACATATTTTCAAGAAATTCCTATTTTGTGATTCTATGTCCGGCAAACAAATCCGTGAAACGACTACACACGTGCGGATTTGTCGGGCTCGCTGTCCGTGCTCGTCGTCCTGATCGACGGATGGCGAGCAAGATATATACGCCGAACACGCGGATACACACATACGAATTGATACGGATCTGTCCCGCGTACATGTCCGCCGTACAGATCCGCCGTACATATCCGCATGTGAATGGGGCCTTTAATGCCCGCGTCCTAATGTCTGGTGGCCTAATTTCCGGTCACCCTTACGTCGGCAAATTCCGGCTCAGTAACTGCTAATCCAATTCAACAGAACGTGTCACATCAAATATCCGAAAAAGGTCGCACAAAACGTGCGGAATGAGCACACGTTATTATTTTATTAACTTATTGTAGTAATTATATCTTCCAAAAAAATTCCTAAATAAATATAATTTCTTATGTTTAAGGTCATCACAAGTGTCGAGAAAACTGGCCATCACTCGAATTCGAGCAAGTATATAATATACTTCTTGATATAGTACTCCTAGTTATTCCTCTTCTTGTTCTTGCTCTTACCTACTCTTTGATTACAAGGACCCTTTGGAAGGGTATAAGACGAGAAAAGTGTTTCAAACATCATGAAGGTGAGTAGTTTATACTTTTAAACCAAACGAACCGTGGTCCGTGTACCTTATACATATGTCATCTGAAATTGTACGCTCTTTTATTCTGTGTTTACCAATCGAACATACCCAGAACGTGATTTTACTGTTTGCTAGTCTTCTTTTGGGTGTCAAAACTTTCTACTACGATTCTTAGACAAAGAAACTTTTTTCACTAACTACTTAAAGGGAATTAATTTATGATACCATAAGCACAGTTGTGAAAAATAGGTACCTAATGAATGAAAAATATTCAGTCAATTGGAAATGTTATTGCGAGATGTAGGTAACAAAAAACTTTTGTAAACTTTCTTTGGAGGTATTTAGAACTTGCTTCCATAATACTTACAGCAGTACAAAAGTTGAAATAAACAAGTGCTACTTCGACTGGTACCTATATAAATATTCAAGACATTCCTGAGTAAGTGGAAGACAACAAATTGGATTATTGGAATCATTTCACCATATAAAACACGTAGCCAATTTGAAAGTACAGGCGAGGGTTTCGAATAAAATGGAAATGGAGCTGCATCGTTATTTTATGAAATTCAAAATTAACGCTCCTATTGAAACACGACAAACGTACACAATTAGATCAAAACTGTGATATATTACACTTAATTGAATGGTGCGTCTATAATTTGAGGTTCCTAAATGTAAATAGCAATTTCTATTCGCGCGAGATGTTCAGCGATAAGCAAACTTAGTAGACAGTAAGCGGGTAAGCTTTACTTGACTAAGATTAATTGAATCTTATCAATGACTTCGTTATGTTGTATTCTCCTAATTTACCCGCCTGGTCGTATTTGCGTGTGTTTAAGGGAGAGGAATTTGGCGATGCGACCACGAAATTGCATTACCTATCTAATTGATCTCTTGCCAAATGTTAATAGATACCTACTTTTAAATACCTGCAATGGAAGCAGCCTCTAATTTGTCTTCAACCTGCACCAGTATTCTATACTTATTATATGCATTGGTATATGTAATGTAGTTCTCAAAAAAAAAAAAAATTTAATAAACATTTGTGGTTCCTTTTATATCCTAAGAAATATGCATTGGCTTTTCCAACCCCCACCTTCAGGAGTAAACTTTTTAATAGAGATGTTAAGCCTATGTGATAATTATACCGGGTGGTGCACTGTAAGTAGGAACATAGGGATTTAACATGGGAAATTAGTTTTATGCAATAGCAGCCTCCTGTACATTTTACAGAAAAAACTGTAGAGTTTAAAGTTGTTCAGAATTAAATTAATCAAATTACCCTTATAAATTCATGTGTGAAGTGTGATGCATGATGCATGGCAAGTAAAATAATGACCCTGTGAGTGTGACTCTATAATCGTTACCTTAAAATCTTCAATACGTAGATAGCTACAATTGATGTCGAATATGGGTATCATTACTGAATTCCGAACCGGCCGCTAAGGAATACAAATTATTTACATTATTCGATTCTTCTATAATAACAACATAATTTCTAGAAGTGTAGTAGCTGCTGAAAGCATCTACATCGCAAATGAGTTATGACGTTTTCAAATTTGGCGTTTGGTTGGAACAATCCCGACACTTCAAGTTTTGACATAGGGAGAGTGTTAGTAGTAACTCTGTAGTGACTCTGTACAGCCCCGTTCATGACTATCAGCTAACAGAAGTATTAAACTTCGTAATTTGTTTCTGTAATTTGCTTTAAAACTAATTCCATATTACTAATTTTTTTCTTCAAAAACTTCACAAAATTTTCGTTTCTTTAAACGTTGCATAAATATTTCGCGCTGTCATAATTTGTGTATATGTGAATGATAAGTACCTAATACCACAGATAAAATTTTATCTGTGCTAATACTTATCATTGTATATACACCTTATACAATGGTAATATTTTATTATTAGTATGGTCGGTGTTTCTTGTGAGAACTCAAGTCTAGCCTGGTTAACTAATCGCATGGATTAAAATCAAGTAACGATTAGTGTTTGTCTGTATGTCGCGTCGTTCGTATATATAATAATAATAATAATAATAACACTAAGGAAATATAGGAATAGTATGTAATCCATACTTACCAAAATTGATGGCCACAACAGCTTTGTGTCACAATTTTTTGCATTCAAATTATATTTCAGCGCTAATAAAACCTCGATCCGTCGCACAAAAACGTGCTTAAGTAGTTCGACGCGTCAAGTACTATCAAACTTGTTTAGATCTGCTTTACTGCTGATTTGGATGTGACCAATGTGTTTAAATATGCCCAATTTGGCATTCTAGTGCTTTCAAAAGTACCGGAAAAATAAATAATATTTTAACACTTGGTCGGTAAAATCATTCAATGGTAAAATTAATAAGTTGCAAAAACGGATTGGCGCTGGTCATTGCTACTGCAAGTGCGGTTAGGTTTCTTGCGATCGAAAAAATTTAAAATGCCTATTTAACGCTTAGTTCACTATGAAATCTGTAAAATAAGAAACCCACATAAGGTACTTAGCAGTACTTAGCGTCTTAGCAGAAATATTAGGTGTTAGAACGTCAACAATCTATAACCCCAGAAGCAGCATTCATATAAGCCTTGGATGAAAAAAATGGTCGCAGATATAAGCGCTAATCCGTTATTGAAATTAATTCATTTTATGGACTATATTTTGAAATCGAAGGTACTAATTTTTCCCCAGTTTCAGGCAAGGAAGTCACCCAATTCTATTTAAACCGAAGCCGCTCGGCAATCAGTAAATGGGAATACTGTATTCAGGAGCCGTCGGAGGGACGTAAACTTCGCTACAGCTCCGCACAGGACCTTTCCAATTCGAGTAGGTATCGGAAACCCGGGAAAGGCCTGCGACGTACGAATGCCGAGAAAAGTCTGATTAATAAGAAGCGTGTAATCAAGATGCTTTTCGCTGTCGTTCTCGAATTTTTCATATGTTGGACGCCTTTGTACGTAGTGAATACAATTGCCCTTTTTCAACCGTCAATCATTTACAGCAGTATTGGCTACACGGGCGTAAGCTTCTTTCAGTTGTTAGCCTATACTTCGAGTTGCTGTAATCCAATCACTTACTGTTTCATGAACTGCGGTTTTAGAAAGTCTTTTTTAAATTTATTTCAGTGCATGAAAAAATTTCAAGAGAATGGTGGGTTTGTGCTTGGACACACTAGTGAATTTAATTTAGACGTGAAAAGTGCAAGTAAAAATAGTACAGAACACGCTCTCTCGCCGCTGTTGTGAGTTTACATTTTTATGCAGACAATGTAGGAAGTTGTTGTTCCTGTTTCGCTGTCATTGTTGGTAAATGTATTGCATGTGGATTAAAACAAAAATGTGTGTTTACCTATTTAAAGATATTTTATTACAAGGTATAGGAATCACATGGGTGCAAAAATCGGACAGTTTCAATTAGTCTGTCTAATGGGAGTGTAACAGGTCGCATAGGGATTTTTTTTAATGTTTCCCGTTGAAATACGCAAAACTGTAAGTGTCTATGACACCAGTCTATATTTTCGAAAGCAGAGACAGTGCTTACAGAAAGGTTACATCTTTTTATATACGCATTGATACCATAATTTACACCCCATAAGAAATGTTAAATTCCTAGTGATTAAAGCGAGCTTTTGGTAGCAAAAATCAAAATGAACGATTCCGATGAAAATGTGAGTATTTCATCCGACGTTGAAGCGGCTGCAGAAGAAGCTAGTTCGTATTTACTTCTTCCGAACTCACGTCCAGCATACGAGGCAGCATATGCACGCTTTGAGGTGTGGATTACGCAGCGACAATTGAGTAGCATTAGCGAGAAGGTACCTATTAACACAGATTTAAATATACTATAAATGTTTGAGAAGTCTGATCGAAAAAGTACGAATTGTTTTGGATTCTACGCAAGAAAATTAATAAGAATAAGTGTTTTCCTGAGGAATTTTGGTGTAGTCGATTTTTGGTAAAAAAAAAGGAAGGTTATACTATGCCTTTTTTTGAGGCCCGAAAAAAAAATTGTCTCAGATGGACCCGGAAAAAATTTTTCTTATAGAACGTGGCCTGTAGAATCCATAATTTCAAACAGTTCCAAGATTGGGCTACTAGTTCAAAAGTTACGGCCCTTTGAATTTTCTTTCGAAATTGGTTTCTATTCTATAACTTTTGATTGAGAAGTCTGAATAAATGGCAGTTCAAAATATACGGAGTCTTGCAAGATCTGTAGAGCAATTGTAGTTTAAAGGTCCGGTTTTTGAATAGATAATTTAAATACAACATAAAGTCACTAGATATATTTAGTGACTTTCATACAAGTACTAGTGCGCCATCTCCTTGGCAATCGATACACTTTCTATCAATTATAGTTTTAGAAGTCTAGTTGAGATGTCGCCACGTACGCACCTTCTTTTAAAATTTTATTTGAATTTATGGGATTAATAGCAACGTTGCACTTATTATTCCTTAAATGCAGTGCCGTTTTTAAGTTTTTCGGGGCCCTGGGCCATTCGTGCGTGGAGGCCCTCCTTACCCTCAATAAAAACGGCAGATGGGGGAGATTCAAGCAAATTCCTAATTTGAATATGAGCACTCGATATTTGTGTAGCCTGGTTTGTAGGCAACACATCATGCTCAATGAACAGAAAACATTTATTTTTGCAATTCGTAACTTCTTATGCATAGGAGTTTATTTAAAGTTCTTGGAAGAACAATTTCAATAACAGGTACATTAAACTGAACCGTTTTACAACAACTTTCACACGAAGATCGCACAAACAACACATTTTTTCGTGATTGCAAACTGCGTAACACTTTTGCCTTATTTCGCTGCCAATTTCACTACCGTTTCTATAACCGTAGTTCTATCAAATAAACTCTAGGCTCAATTCTTTAAAGAATAGCCTCGCACCATCGCCAGCTGCTGCAATTATGTTTTTGTTCCGATTTTAACCTTGAGAAGTTGAATTGCATTAGAATGGGTTTTCTCCAAGTTCTCCACGGTGTCCTCCTGTTTTGGTTATAAAGCATTTCCCTTTTCAATTTGTGTTGCCTGAATTCAATGCTAACCTTTCTCATCCATCGAGAACTACATGTCTTCGATAGCACGACCCAGAGCGAACAGTATCATATTCCGCAAAGGTTGAGTCTGTCGCTTTCCTGTCACTCCCAGTAGCCAGTTCCCTAATTTAAACCTGTAAGCGAGAAAGGAATGATAACAAAGTTTAATTTTTGACTATAAAATAAACAAACATTCATTATGCATTTGAGGTTAAAACTTCAAATATCTATGGTTTTTTAACATAGATATATAAATACATAGATACAGCCATACCCCAACATAGTTCAAAAGGACGTACCATCTATTACCATCACTTTCGGCACATTAATTACGTATAGCGCTATCCTTTATAGAGGTACCCTGAGCATGGAAGACAAGATTCGCATTATTTATTATAGCTGTCAATCAAATTGTTAGCACAAATCACACAGAAAATTATCAGATTTGAGATTTTACAACATAAATAAACCGCCTTTTTATTTATTTAAATCGCATAGCAGCAAGAAATGTTACATTTAAAATGGAAGATGTTACTTAGAAAGCTGGAAAATGACGAATTTGAAAAAATTACAGCTGACAAATGGAAGAAAGTGTGTGAACATGTGGAAAGTGATTAATTTAAAAGAGAAGTTATATTGGTTGATGTTTCTGAACTTTATAATAAGTGTTAATAATGACAGTGATGATTCGGATTTGTCAATTTCATCTGACGATGATTCGGATTGTGAAGTTTTATAAACGTAATGAATGTTCACTAAATGAGTATTATCACCAATTGGATATCATTGCTATAAGATGTTGTATTTATTTTAAATAAATGTACACGTGTAGCTTACTTACTACAATTAGCACTATAATTTCAAAAAGAAACCCCACCGATTGGACATATGCCGAAAGGTAGGCAAGACGCGTAGCGACCAAAATTTGATATTGCACGCACACACAGTCTATAAATCTCGTTTTCCTAAGAATATTGCACGGATCCTTCTTTGTGATCATGATACAAACGCACTGCATCAACATTATATAGGCCAAAATGATAATTGGAAACGAATTCACTTCCTGTCGCAACTTAATCTCCGTAACCATTACGCCTACAACCATGCAATTAAAATTAAATTGTTGAACATAAACTTTACTTACTTACGGTTTTTTTTGATATTCTGCAAGCCAGCAATGAATTCACTGCAGCACATCATGCCAAACAAGGTAAACATAGTCCCAAATTTGAATGGCGTAGCTCTATGTAATAAAACTATTTCAGGAATAACAATTATGGACGCGTCTATCATTATGGCAAGCACTAATGTTTATTCGTATTCAATTGATAACGCAATAATTACATAATATTTAGTGAAAAAACCGCCCATCATGTTTAGGGCGAATATTTTTAGTTAGATTTGATTTCGCGCGATCGTGAAATGTGTCAACTGTCACATGACTTATGGGACGCGCTAAGTTTGTTTTAAGCGTCCGATTCGCGTACGACATAGTGGTTAATGCAATAAAAAGAGATAGAACATGTTTCTTCTTGGTTAGAAAGTAATGGAGAGATGTACAAATTTCTTTGATATGTTTTTTAAAAACCGAGGTACGTTTGTTAAGGATGGCTGTATCTAGGTATTTATATATCTATGTTTTTTAAACTAGAGCTTTGACATCTAACGTTAGTTTCATAAAGTACCTTACAAAATTAGTGTGGCGACATCTTTGAGGTGTAAGTTCCAACTAAAATAATGGTGGTAATAAAGTGTCCTGCATTTAGCGATAAAATGTTAGTCCCCAATAATAAAGACAGATGTCAGCACAATGTATTCTGCTTTGATTATATTTTCCAAGGTAAAAGAGAATTAGCAATATAAAGTAATAATTGCGATTAGAAATGCAATTCTATTTCACATGTCGATCTGAGACAATTTTTTTTTCGGGGCAAAAAAAAGGGCAGTGTATAACCTTCCTTTTTTCCCAAAAATCGACTGCACCAACATTTCTCGGGAAAACACTTTTTCTTATTAATTTTGGTGCGTAGAATCCAAAACAATTCGTATTTTTCTTATAGAACGTGGCCTGTAGAATCCATAATTTCAAACAGTTCCAAGATTGGGCTACTAGTTCAAAAGTTACAGCCCTTTGAATTTTATTTTATTATATTTATTTAAGACCCTGGGGAAATCTCGATGAACTAAAAAGCGACGGTGGCGCCAATTAAGACCCTGGGAAAATCTCCACGAACTAACAAGCGACGGTGTCGCCATTTAAGACCCTGGTGAAATCTCAATTAACTAAAAAGCGACGGTGGCGCCATTTAAGACCCTGGGGAAATCTCGATGAACTAACAAGCGACGGTGGCGTCATTTAAGACCCTGGGGAAGTCTCGGTGAACTAAAAAGCGACGGTGGCGCCATTTAAGACTCTGGGGAAAACTCGATGAACTAACAAGCGACGGTGGCGCCATAAGACCGTGGGGAAATCTCGATGAACTAAAAAGCGACGGTGGCGCCATTTAAGACCCTGGGGAAATCTCGATGAACTAAAAAGCGACGGTGGCGCCATTTAAGATCCTGGGGAAATCTCGATAAACTAAAAAGCGACGGTGGCGCCATTTAAGATCCTGGGGAAATCTCGATGAACTAACAAGCGACGGTGGCGCCACTTAAAACCCTAGGGAAATCTCGGATGAACTAAAAAGGGACGGTGGCGCCGTTTAAGATTTCAATTTGAAATTGCCAATTCACTGTAACTAAGGTGCCCTTTTTATTATTGTGTAGTTTATTATTATTTAATGTTTAAAATATTAGTAAGCAATAAAAAGTTTACATATTTATCAAATTTATTGTTCTTGAAACCCATTAACTTCTTCTTAAAAAATCAAATAAACGGTTTTTCATGCATTCTAGAAATTAGTAATAAGCACCTTCTTTGGAAGAACCTTTGAGTTAGAAACAGGGAAGCATCTCGAGAGACTGAACGTAAGGCTTTCTATCACTTCATTGGAGCGACCCAATACTCAGCCTTCTCTTTACAGAAACTATGGAAGCACAAGTACAAATAAAACTTTATTGTAAAATATGCAGCTATTCACCTAATAGGTACACAATTTAAGGTCGATTCACATTATCTGTAAAGTCAGATTATATCCCACGGTTTTGGTAATCTTTCTCTCGTCCACGGCTCTCTTGACTATTCCGGCTCAGACAATTTCAAATTGGAATCTTGGAGCACGTTAGAAACTTTGCGACCTTACTGCCGTTGTGTTCGTGTTTGCAATCGGACATAAACTCTGTCGGACTGCTTGCAAGGCTTCTTTGTACGAAGAACTGAAACCTACAAGTAGCAAACATTAAATTGAATGCAGGGACGTGACCGTGTGACGTTCACGTACGCCAACGACTTGGTGCATGGTCTTATACAGCCTGGTTGTGATGGCCCATTCCTTCGTGCTAGCGGTGAATGTCGGGTCCGTTGATGTAATGCACGAACAATGAAGTTATGTGACGGCCTGTTTGTGTCGGTTGTCATCTACAATCGGGCTGTTTTATTGGAGGCGGTAGGAAAGCAAATTTGTATATTTATGCCAGTAGTAGCGGTCCAGTTTTATCACCGTAGTAGCCGTCCGGTTTATGAGCGATTGGTAGGTATTTGAAATGTCTTGTGTTACGATTTGTGAACATGGGACTTATACTGTCCTTTTCGGATTTTATACTGCCGCAGCGAAACATGGCTCTTGGTATAACAACGTCAAAAGTCTGTGAGTTACGATTTATGAATATGTTTATTCATTATAACAGCCTGTGATAAAAACAATAACCTAACCTACATTTTAATTAATAACATTGCAACTTTGACGTTTCTTTCGCATGCGCAGATTGTACGAAGTTTAGGCCTTTTATCTCACATTTTGTTCTAACCTCACAAAACTTTGTGCTTTGTGGGTAACCTACAAAATGTCTCTTCAACACAGAAATGTAATCAATTTAATTTTATTAGAAAGATTTGGGAAAGTTATAGCAGATGTAGGAGACATAATTTTTCAAAATCCGAGTTCTCTCTACAATATAGTTAAATCAGCTGATATACGTATCAGTAAAGTAAGAGTCCAGTTCAAAGGAGCTGTAATTCGTTGAGATTGTAGGTAAAAGAAGCTTTATCCGTATTGATTAAGTATAATTTGGTTACGTTTAAACTAAATGTGGACTCCTCAGCTGCAATCTATATGTTGAACCTTAAAAATGTACTTCTAATGCTCCGCTTCCCCAAATTTATCAATCTGATCAAGACCAAATTTGATGAAACGTATGAAGTCTTGGTGGAAGAGATCTTACTCAAAGGATGTGTAACAGCCTCTGAACTAATTATCAAAGTTGCGAAACGCCTACAAGAGCAAAAAACCGTTAACATTCTGCTTCAAGAACTTAAAGATAATTTCAACTCCTTGGTAACGGCAAAATACGTAACAAGACTATCAACGCAAGTAACAAAGGCGGAAGAGTTGTATTTACTGCCAAACCTCGATTTAAAACAAATATTGACGGTACTAAATGGAGAAAACGAAACTCTCTCCGATGCAGGGATATATTGGACAATAAACTCGGACCGTTTTCACCAAGATTTGCGAGATCAATTAATTGTAAACTCTGTGTCGAACAAATTTGATGACAATATGGGTGAACTAATTAGATTGTTGCTTCAACAAATGTATGTTAGAACCGATCCTTGGGTTTCGTCATCGAATCCTATACCAATTTTAGAAGTGAAAGACATTGTTAAAAAGCGCAACACCCACCCACAACTGGCCACATTCTTTGAACAATATGTCAATATATTGGAACAAGATGCAACCGGAATAATACGAAAGGTGGGCGAAGCGAGTGGTGGCTCGTTTCAAGTGGAAATCAAGCACATATTCACACAATTAACATGGGAAGCAGTGGAGGAGATCGTTAATGAAAAATTCGATTCAAAAGCATCAAGAATATTTCGACTGGTAAAGTTGAGGCATTACATCGAACCTGAGCAGATCCAGAATTTGGTGATGATACCGGCAAAAGAAGTAAAGAGGATTTTGTATATGCTATTGGAAGAAAATTTTTTGGTTGTTAATGAACTAAAGAGGTCAGCCACCAGTTTGGGACCAAGTAAGTCATTCACACTATTCCACATTCGTTTAAGTCAGGTCGTTAGAACAATGTTGGAGTTGTGTTATAAAACACTGTATAATATAATGACTAGAAGATGTCATGAAAAATATTTAAATAAACGATTAATTGATAAAAAACATAGAGTGGATACGATCACCCATGGGATGAGAGTACAAGGAATATCAGGTGACTCTGTCTTAGATGTATGTTAGGTTTCAGACTAGGATGTGATCTAATACTCATTTGTAGATTGAAGAAATGATTACTCCTCCAGAAAATGAGATATTGGAACGGATAGGCAAAATGATGAAGAAGTTGAGCTTAACAGAATTGGAAATCGATGAAACATTGTTTTTGTTGGAAATGTATCTAAAGTATGAGTGAAGTTTGTTTATAAATAGATTTCTTCCTCATCCATGCATTTTGTGGAAAGCATTCATGTTAGTAAAGCTTTTTTTTGTTTTATCCACAACTAATATATAATGTGAGTATTATACCATTGAATGATTATACTTATGGTTTGTTCGGTATAATGCCATCCATTATTCCCTTAGGGATTAATAGCCTTCTTGTACTCCAATCACAAAATTTCCTTAAATGTAATATCATCCATGGAAACATTCCTCGAGAATAATAGCTATCATGATTGACTCGTGATATAATCTACTATTTTACATCCAAGTACAGTTGGTTTTGGTTTTAAACATATTTTTTAATGGGGAAAAAAGAAAGATGTTGAAAACAAACCCGTATTTGAATGGATTTTTCAAGCTTCCATGTGGCAGATTCTACGCATTCTGAACGAGGACGGAACGTTTACATGAATGATCTCGCGATTGTCATAACATTTGAGTAAAGGTTTCCTTAGCAATGCAGTTCGTATTGTCGCGAGAAGTACAACAACCTATCTGCAGTTTAAAACTTCAAATTTGTATAAATCGATACGACTCCTACATTTCGTTTTCCCCGTCACAGAAAAAAAATGTGTATTATACACGGCAAAAATCTTAGATCATACATATTAACATATGATCTAAGGGAAAAATGTTAGATTTTAGGTCTCGGTTTTTTGTCTTTGTCTTGAGGACAAAACCATCACATAAGGGGAATTAAAAATGTGCTCACTCGCGACCGATGAAAGCTCATTGTCCCCACATAGAATCAGTATAATTCGAGTAGGAATTGACTAATCCAAAAAATCTTTTGTCGTTCTGGTCTGGTGACTGTGCTACACCATATAAGAAAGAAACCACATCGATAAAGCTTAAACTGGAGGACTAGTAGTAAATGGACAAAGTGCGGACAATAGCGACACTGCTATAAACATTGACAAATTGAACTAGGGAGCGTTACGCAGTCGAGCTAAAATTGTGGAAACGTTATATCACAGTCAAGTTATATCAACTGGTCCCCAAGATCGTGCGATTTAAACCTATTGAAGTTCTTAATTTGGGATTATTTGAATGATATTGTGGTCGATATCTAATTGCCATCAACCAAACAAACAAATGAAATAAAACATTTCCAAATAGGACGTGTGACGAATTCCCTTATTGAAAATTTTCAGACTTTGAATGTGCACATCTAATTTTGTTAGTCTCCCACTCAGACAAAATGCAATAGCACTCCTAGAATTACCCAACCAGTCTATCGCTACTTCGAGTTTCAGTTTGTCTGTCCCTAATTCGTTACAGATTTGGGAGATCGGTATGTACAAGTATTAAATACCCGCTTTAGTGTAAATGGTTTATTGCTCTTTTAACTAATTATGCAAAATTCACGTTAGTTTGACAACACTAACAACTGTTTACTAATGTATCTATGATTCAGCTACTCAATACACAACACTCCTCCCCTTCTAGTAGACACCACGAAATCTCGAAAACGACTGGGCATTCCGGCGTTCCTTTGTGGTCTTTGCATACCGGTTGTTACTGTCATATTTTCTTTTGTATCTCCTAATGCTGTCTCTACTGGTTCCTCCTCCTGAAGTCTGTTGTCATCAGTACGTAGATTGTCCGTTATGATTTCATCGGTCTCTGATGGTCCATTCATAACGTTTCTACGTAGATGGTCTACATGTCGCTTCTGTGTTTTTCCAATTTCATCCACCGTTTCGTAAGTCACTGGACCCAACTGCCTCACTATCTTCTCAGGTTGCCATCTTGAACCTTCCCCTCCACCGAATTTTCGGGCCATCACAGATGCTGACTGTTCAAACACTCTGGTACTTTTAGATCCAGCTTCCATCATCTTCTCCTGCGTTTCTCGCACTTTTTTTTGTAAAACTAGGCCGAAGCAGGTCAAGACAAGTGCGTATTTTTCTTTTGAACATTAATTCAGACGGTGATGCTCCTGTTGTGGTTGTAGGCGTAATATGTTGGGTTATCAAAAATCGAGCGATTTTTACTTCCCAATCTCCCGTACTCAGTTTCTTTAAAGTTCTTTTGGTTTCTTGTACCATTCTTTCCGCTTGGCCATTTGACGCTGGGTGGTATGGTGAAACTCGAGTATGTCGGATTCCATTCTTCTTAGCCCAACATTCGAACTCTTCTGACGTAAACGAACTTCCATTGTCACTTACAATTACCTCTGGAATTCCATGAGTTGCGAAAATTCCACGTAATGCTTGAATGGTGCATTTAGATGATGTAGACGGAACTCTTTTTACCTCTAACCATTTACTATAAGAGTCAACAATAATTAAAAATTGTTGTCCACAAAATGGTCCTGCGTGGTCTATATGTATTCGACTCCAAGGAATCTCACTCCATTCCCATGGGTGTATAGCTGCTTTAGCAGGCATCTTCATTTGTAATTGGCACTCTTGGCATTGTCTTACAGCACTTTCAATGGCTTGATCTATTGACGGCCACCAAACATAGGATCTTGCCAGTGCCTTCATTCTTACTACTCCTATGTGTGCCCCATGAAGAACTCTCAGCACTCGTTCCTGGATTTTCGGCGGAATCACTACTCTCGTACCCCATAGTATGCAATTCTTGTAAATTGATAACTCATTCTTTCTAACCTTGAAAGGACGTACTTCATCTTCCGCTAATCCCTCTTCCAACTTATTCGGCCAGCCCAATTGTATAAACTCCCGGATCCTGCTAAGAACTGGATCTCTTCCTGTTAATTCTGCAACTTTCTCGTCGTTTAAAGGTATTTCGGGCATATTCTCCATCATGAGTACTTCGCCAATATGTTCTACACCGCCGAGATCAACTTCTGTAGACAATGGTATGCGGCTCAGAGCATCCGCGTGACTTATGTCTTTACCTGGCCTATGTATTAGCGAATAATTATAATTACTAAGAAATAATGCCCAGCGCACTAATCTCGGAGATGACATCTGTGGAACCTGAATGTTCTCGCTCAATATTCCTAGAAGCGGCTTGTGGTCCGTAATGATGTCAAATTTCCGTCCATAGCAATAATTATGAAACTTTTTAACTCCCGCAATTATTGCCAGAGCTTCCTTGTCCAATTGGCTGTACCTGCGCTCTGTCTGGTTTAATGTTTTTGAATGAAACGCGATGGGAGCTTCCCTACCATCTTCTTCCACATGACTCAGTACTACTCCAATTGCCCAAGGAGAAGCATCGCACGAAAGTCTTAAAGTTTTCTTTGGGTCATAGTGAACCAGCAATTGTTCCGACGAGAGCAACTCCTTGACCTTTTCAAATGCTTGTTGGTGTCTTCTTGTCCACTTCCACGGAACGTTCTTGTCCAGAAGTCGATGCAAGCATTCAGCAACATTCGCTTTATTTTTTAGGAATCCGTGATAGAAATTTAACAATCCCAGAAATGATTGTAATTCCCGTTTGCAAGATGGTATAGGCGCATTTTTAATATCTTGAACTTTGTCAACCGTAGGACGTACTCCCTTTGCGTTGATGAAAAATCCCAAAAATTCAATGCCCGTAGTCCTAAAAACACATTTAGATTTCTTTAGTTTCAGTCCATCTTCTGCAAATCGGCGTAAAATTTCTTCGATCCTTTCACACAGTTCCTCATCGTTTTCCGCGGCAACCAAAATGTCATCGAAGTATGGAAAACATCCCGGAATTTCTGCCAAACGATTGTTAATGAAACGTTGAAAGATCTGCGGTGCCACCTTGATTCCGAAACAGAGTCTGTGGACCGTATAGGTACCTCTCTGAGTGATTATGGTCTGTAACTTTGCTGAATCCTCATCCACCTTTAATTGTTGATATGCCTGAGCCATATCCAATTTTGCGAATACCTTAGCTCCATTCAACGCAGTTAAGATTTCTTGAGTAGACGTCATCGGGTATGGATCATCCTGAAGAGCCCGATTAAGTGTACATTTATAGTCGGCACAAATCCTAATAGTTCCATCTCCCTTTACTACCGGCACTATTGGTGTCGTCCATGTAGGGTTATCACACGGTTTCAAAATCCCCTGTCCTATTAGTCTTTCAATTTCCGCATCAATTTTGGGCCGTAGTGCAAAAGCCACATTACGCGCCTTTAAACGAATGGGTCGTATTGAAGGATCTACTTGGAGATTTACCGGTAGCCCTCGAAAAGTACCGAGACTGTTATTGAACACCTCACTATACTTTTGTAAAACCTTCTCTAGTTTAATGTCCACCACCGATACAGAGTTCATTGACAGTCTGATACCTAACTCTGCGAACCAATTTCGTCCTAATAAACTAATGTTATCGCCCTTCGTCACTACTAATGGCAAATTCTTAACATGTTTATTAAATACTACGCGCACCAAGCATTCGCCCAGAATCCCAATGTCCTTCTTTTGCCAGTCCCGTAAAGTTAATTTAGTATCCTTTAATCGCGGTTTGTTATGGGGGAATAGTTTTTCAAAACATGATTGTACATCACTGTAAAACTAGCACCCGAATCTACTTCAAATTCACATTCCCTGTCATTAACAGATAACAAAACCCGATATGGTACTTCACCTCGACCGATATTGTGAAGTCCTGGAACAGTATCGTCGTCGGATACATCGCTGTCAGTACTAACATTTGATTTAACTAAATATTCCAAGACAAAAGCAATGTTTACAATCTCCATCAGATTGTATGCCACCACCAATTCCAAGACCTTCGAATATAAACCCAAATGGACAACAAGGTAATACTCAGTCCCAATTAATTTGTCATAAACTACACTTCGTTTTACAACATTTTTATTGGTACGAATACACTTTCAACGTCAAAACTAAAAAATAATAATTCAACTCCTCTCGTCGGCCATTTTTACCCTCTGCCTGTCATTCTCTCGTCCCTGTCTCCGGCTCCGGCTCGTCCTTCCAGTGGCGTACCCTCTTCGTACATCAGGGGCGGCGTTCCTTCATCACATTGGAGACTGTTGTATATTAATAGAAATTAGTAGTGGGTTGTGTGTGTGTAACTATGGTTTTTTCATGTTCAATAAGAAAAAAAATAAAAATCTGTCATATATAAAAAAGGTGTATGTTTTCGTGTTGTATAAAATTCGAAGAATATATATTAATTGCAGGTCGTAAATTAGGGTACGTTCCACTTAACGCCCACAACGATCACGACCGCGACCGCGGTTTTATCGTTCCACTAGCTTAGAGGCGTTGTGGGCGAACCCTTAAGTGGAACGCTTTTGAGTGCGGTGTGACGTCACGCGTGAGTGAACAGTTTTCCAACATGGACGCCGTTGAAGAAATCGTAATGCGTAAAGGATACAAAGTGGGGTGGATTATGAAAAGTCACATTAAGTTAGTAAATATTTTTTTATTTTTCAGTACCAATTATTGACACATACTTCTTCGCTTTACACAAGATATTGCTTCTTGTTAATAAAATATTGAAGACGACTTTTGAATTTCTATCATAAATGCTGCGGCCATACTTAATACGATGATAATGAACACTTCTCCCCAGAATTTCTTCTGGGAATGCTGCTTCGAAAACAATTTCTCTTCTTCATTCAAAACTAACATGCATTTTCATTAATCGTTGCATTACCATTTATACGAGTCTCATTCGCATTCCCTGGTAAAGCACTTTGCAGCAAACTAGTTGCAAATCTAAGATCTACAATAAAGAAAATTGTGTTAAAGCAGAATTTTCCTTAACAAATAACTTTAACATTCACGAATCAGCATACCTATATACTTACCAGTTTGTGCATGTAGAACATCCATATAGTGTAATGTCCACCACAAGGTTACGTTCTGAAACACGTAATTATATTTTCTCCATAGCGAAAACGAAAAATTTGCAACGCATGCGTGTTCAAACAATCAGTGTCTGACAGTTAAATGTCTCTAGAAATGTCTCCTGTCAAGAATGTAAGGTTATAAAATTAGAACGCCCACGCTGACCCAGGTACGATAGGCGAGCGCCGTGGGCTCGTTGCGGTCGCTTATAGTAATGACGTCATATCTGACGTCGCGATTGCGACCGCCGAGCGTCGTGGTCGTTGCGGGCGTTAAGTGGAACGTACCCGTGTCACTATCGTTCATCATTATCAGACCGTCCAAGTTGACAATCACTTGTAAGGCATCTGGTCCTGATAGGTTTTTTCCTGTTCTTAGGTTTTATAATGGCTAAATGGTCATGTATTTTATGTAGAGGAAGTCCGTTGGTATGAATTAAACCTTTTCCACCGTTTGTAATCACCTCATGTAACCGATTCTTTGCACCGACAATCCAAATGGATACTGCCAGAGCATCCGAAACTCTTTGAGATGAAGTGTATGATGGTTACAGAAAACGCATAGGAACATTTGTAACTTAAAGTTTGTTTAGGCAGTTCGTAAATTAATAGTTTGTTTACATAATGTTGATGTGAAATTAAGTATGCTACCAATGTGAAGAATACGCGTTAAGTTGCGCGAATTTTAATGACCCTTAACTAGCCATTTGCAGAAGTAGAATAGGCCATGGTTTATCGGTAAGCCTTTCGCATTTATACATCTTACAAATTTGAGATAAAGCGTAGTCATTATACCACTGGCTCATTGAAATAACAACGCATACATACAGTTTCTGTTCTTTTGCCACACAGTCGAGATATTCGCATAAGGATCTTGAATATCTTCTGATCCGATTTATTTAAAAAAAAACGCAATTGTGAGAGAAAACAGGTAGTGAAGAAAAAACTCTCAAATGTTCATATTCAAATCGTATGTACAAAAGAAAAAACGACACTACACCACAAATCCATCTTCTGATCCTGCATGGAGTATTAGGTATATACCGGACCCCTTCACCACTTCTGTTTCTAACTGTTTTGAGAGTACCATCTTGCCAGCTTCTTCTAAAAGACCCTTTAATGTATATCCAGGTTTCGTCTAAAACCACAGGTCGTAATGGAAAGAGTGAAGTTTCGTTGTGTTTAAAGTCTCTCAAAAATTGTAATCTTCTTTGAACTGCATAGGGCTGTGCCATTAAAAATAATCTATTGGAAACGGTGCATCTCCGCCACGTGAATTTCAGTTTCTTCAAACTGCGGGACAAAGAGGTAGCAGATATTTCTACGTCATCAAGTCGTTGAAGATTACTGTGTAAAGGAACGGAGTGTAACATTCTCACCTATAAAATCAATTCAATACCTAAGTGTTCTAGCGAACCTCTTCATTCTGTGTATCGGTTCGTCATATTTACCTAATGGTAACGGGAATGACCTAAATTCATGATATGAGCGAATCGAACCATTATGCGGTAAAATTTTTAAAATACTTGTCTATTAACGGCGTTGCTGCACTGTCGACTTGCCTAAGCGTTTTTAACTTTGATGATATTTACTTCACAAACTACCTAATCAACACTGGAAATCTGTCTATAACGAAAATCGTTTGACGGATTGATATTATGACAGATCAATTGGTTTATTTGTCACGACTTACGTTAATGACGTAATTTTTTTGTCTCAATCGATTTAAATGTAATGAAGAGAGAATCACATTTATGACGTCAGGTTCAGCACCAGTGAAACAAAGTACAATATACCTACTTCTCCTTTACTATAAATTACATTTTACACTTTTGACAATAATTTTATTAATATCTTTGGTAATAACTGAATATGGAAATTCGATCATTCCATTACAAGCCGCCCCGTACTCGCCATTTTTATTTACCGCGATAACGCCTCCAAAAAATTTGTCATTCTTGGATACCATCCTATCAATAGCAACTCGTGCTGCATCAGATGGTGATACCCCTCTCCGCATTTCTTCAACCGCTAAAAAACTACAAGCACTTTATTATATCCATTTCAGAGTTTATATACCTCGGTAAGAAACGCATCATGAGATCTCCGTCACCAGTCGCAACCGCCGCACCCACGTCATTGTCCGCATAGGCACCAGCTCCTGGGATGGGCGAGTCACCAACGCGCCTACTCAAACTATTTTTACATGCATTAACTAGCTGCATATACCAACCCTGGAATTTTGTGACTTGCACCATTAGTGGATGTTCCAGCGGCAACGTTCCCATTTTGATCGATAACAATCATGCCAATTGTGTCGTGATTTCTCTTATTAAAGAGATAGAGCGAGTTGTAATAGACGCTGTTTGGACTTATCGGTTGATAAGGTCCACACGAGCCTCGAGGGTCGGGGAACACATTCTACACAAATTAAATAACAGAAAAATTGCTGGACACCCGTGATACCATACTGTCCAAAAATTTGGCTGACACCGGTTCACCATCCATTGTTTCCACATAGACAAAGAGTTATTTGTTGATAATGACTCCTCCTTGAAGCCCATTTGTTTAGCAAACTTTGTTGCGAGACTACCAACGAGTAGTGAGTGAGACGTGTGTTCGAGGACTCGCCTGGCAACACTGATAACGTTCTTTACACGTCTCAATCCAGCGACCGCGCCCATATCCATCGTTACTCTGCATGAAGGAATTATTTACCAATTTGAGAGATGGAGTAAGTACCCGTCAAACATTAGGGCGTCAAGAGTTGTCTCGCCGTTCTCATCGGGACTACCTCCAAACCCGACGGTACCGTCACATTGTAGCATTTCACACTTAGAACATCCGACTTCGAGTGCGTCTAGCCGACTGCCCCCACTACTGATTTCGGTCCAAGCTTGAAACACTAACTATTCACGCTGTTTGGATACATTAACTTACCTGCTTTGGTGGCCTCCATAAAACCCCATGTGTTTATGACCAATGGAAAAGGATGGCCAAAAACTTGCGAGATAAGGAGAGGTATTATCAGAACTATATGCATTTCCCTCAACCTGAAAAGTTCGTCCAAATTAAACTGCATACCAATCATAATTCATAATCATGTTTGATAAAATTAGTGACCAAAACACCCTTAAATTGGAGTTGACTAGCACAAATTACGTTCATCCAAGAGAATCTAGTAAAAGAATTGGAAATGATTTTCAAGACATGAAGCGTATTTGTACATATTTTATTGATGTTAATAAGAAATAATATCAATATAAAATCATAAAAGTTCAAACGAATCTTGACATTGTCTTAGTAACGGGCGATCAAAAATGAGTTGCTGTCGAGTAGGCTTTGGAAGTTCAAGTTAAGTACGATTTCGCATGTAAACAAAAATTCCAAAAGTGACTCGAAGCAACTCATTTTTGATCGCATAGTATATATATAACTATTTTAAGCTCACAAAATCATTAACTTAAAAGTATACCTATACTAATATACAACAAATAATTTTTAAGGGCGTTTTTAAATTAGAAAGTGTTGCCACTTTGTAAAATACTTTTAGGCATTGAATTGTATATGTTTTAATTGGACACATTTTTTTTGAAAAGTGAATTTTGGTAGAATTTATGTTCCCAAAATAGGATTTCTCCATCTATATCTATTTTTTCTTAAGTGTAATCTTGGTAATCTAATTACAAAATGGAACATTCGTAGGTAGATTTTAAACCAGAGTTTTAAACATGGCGAAACCTTGTATCATAAGCAAAATGCAACAGAATTTGTTCTAAGTATAGATTTTGATTTAATTTGATGTGATCGCGATGCCGACAAAATACAACTGCATGATGTGTTGCCTACCTCTCATATGAGGTATTCGTGACGTCTCATCAGCCGGTACAAGAATCACGGACACGTTTACAAATTTGCAATTTAAAGGTATTTGCATTTTCACTAAACATTTAGGAACAATTTGTAATAAATAGTAGTTGAAAAGTGAAAATTTAAATGTATAGCAATTTTTTGGCAAAATACTTGAACATAACCTACCTTTTCTTTTTAATGTAATTGTTGGGTGAACAATGAACGAGAATTACTATAGCGTATTAAACTGCACAGAAAATGCCACTTTCGACGAGATCAAACGCAATTATCGTCAGCTTGTAAAAATTTGTCACCCGGATAAACAATCTCCGCTAGATAAAAACGAGGAGTTTGTAAGAATTGACAAAGCATGGAGAACCCTCAGAGACGAAAAATTGAGAAAGGAATACGATTCCATCTTAATGGATAGGAGATATAAGGAACAACACCTGGTTTACGCCACTGTGCATTTTAAAGAACTCAATTTCGACAATGATGTATCGTACTATCAGTGTAGATGTGGTAATTTCTACGTGATTAAAAGAAGTATAGGAAATGAATGCGTTATTGAATGTGATGAATGTTCATATGTTATTGTAGTTGTAAATAAATAGTTTCAAATTGAAGCGCGTACTAATTGATGGTGTTTTTCCGTTTCCTGCCAGCCAAGGGTAGGGTGACGTGACGTTGGTATACGACGTTGCAACACAGCCATAACTGTCATTTGTTCATTTCACTTGTGTCATCGAAAAGTGAACATTTTGAAAATAATGGGCGACTTTGGTGACAATTTCGATATAGATCCTGCTGCAGAATTTTTGGCACGAGAACAAGACGAACTCGCCGGTCTTGACGATGAAGTTAAAAACGTTATTACAGTTGTACCCCCGCATATCGGTGAGAATAACCTTACATTTGCTGAGGGGGCGTATTTGGAAATTGTTTTGTTGCATGGGGGTAAATGTTGCATTTGAATCTCGCCTGTATTTCTTTAGCTTTCTTCTTTAATGTTTAAGTTTTGCTTTGCCTGTAGATGACACCACTACAAATGTATTCAAAGAGAACTCTGAAAGCTTTGAGATGATCAATGGAATTGAACAGGATTTTTACGATGATTCCAAAGAGCAAGATAGTGGTATGTTTCGCACTTACACCTCGATACTCCTAGCACTAATGTTTAATATTAGATTATTTGCGTATTTTAATGTTTACTTGTGTCTTTTTTTAATTTGTTTACCAATTTGCAAAATCTTGTACTGCAATCATTTTAGAACCTGCAGTGAATGGTTTTATGGAGACTATATCGCCGTCACCGCCTCGTCATGAAAAGAAAGAGGAGCCAGAAAAGATTAAAAAATGGCGAGAAGAACAGAAAACTAGATTGGAAGAGAAAGGTAGGGTATTGGAATTATTTTTTTTTCAAAAACCTCATTAGCGAATTAAAGATAGGGAAGAAGAAATCAAGAAAGAAGAGTTACGGCAAATTGCTGCAAAAGAACTTCAAGATTGGTATAAACATCATGAGGAACAAATTGCTAAAACTAAAGCAGCTAATAGGTAAGTGCTCTAAAATTTCTGCTTAGCTCATTTATTGTGAACTGCCGAACCTAGCCTTTTTTCAAAAATGTAGATACAATGGGTAACTAACTTTATTTTATTGTTATTGTTCCTGCTTCCTAGGGAATCTGCAAAGTAAGTGCTTCTTTTCTCAACAAGCCTGCTTTAAGGTGGAATTTTATTGCGACGTGTAGCATTCGCCACCGGGGGCCACGAATGATCCAATGAAATCCAACCTTTACAATGTTGATCTTATGAATTTAGTGGAACATTTTAATAATGTTGCATTTTATGTCTACAGAAATGCAGAGAAACAGTTTGTAGCGGAAGATAACGAAATCGAACCAGGCACAGAATGGGAACGAATCGCCAAACTCTGCGACTTTAATCCGAAAGCGAGCAAAGGAAATAAGGATGTCTCACGCATGCGATCGATTATTTTGCAGTTAAAGCAATCGCCACCTCCTGTTACCAATAAAGCTTAGGAATGTTTTTGTATGTACTATAGAGGATTCCATTTAATTAACGAAATAATATATTAAGAAGGGCCGTTTTTCTCTTTCATGGTACAGTTTATTTCATTTTACGAGTGTATGTAAAAGAATGATGGATGTTTTTTTATTGACAAAAATTACTTTAATTATTAGAAAAATATTTTTGTGTTGCAATATATACTTTAATATTATAATCTTATTACATGTACCTATTAGATGTTAACGAAACTGAATAGTGTGATGTACTCTTAATAAAACAGTTACATCTTTATTGCATGTTATGTTTATGATCGGCATACATTGTTGCATTTAGTTAAAGTATAGCAAGACTATAATGTGATTTTTTGTTTGTACCTCCTGCACGACAGTAAGGGAGGTATTGTACAATGCGATCACCAAAATGAGTTACTGTCAAGTCACATTTGGAAGTTCAAGTTAAGTACGATTTCCTTAGACCATATAGTATTGATTGCCCATTTTTAGGATATAAATGGCCCTCCTCTTTTTTCACGGAAATACACGTTTTGAATCATCATGAATCCGAATCAAACAAAATCTCGATGATGTCCATCGTCTGTCTGTACTCTTCATTACCGACCTGCTGAATTGATTAGAAAGAACCCAATTTGATATGTACGCATATTCGTAGACATAAAAGGGCAGAATCGTAGGTGTGCGGGTGGTATCTGTGCTAGGCACAGGAAATATTTTTGCAATTAGGGGAATTTTTCATAAGAAATTTCGCGTTGTGTGATGGTTTTGTCCCTCCGTCTGTTTGTAACTTGCAAACCAAAAGTGACAGCGGTGTTGCACCTTCGCCAATCGATTTATACGAGTTCGAGGATCAGTGCTATTGAATAAGCGGCAGATTGAAAGGCTTGTTTTTGAACGCGCGCTGATATAGTGTCAAACAAATTCTGCCATTGAAAATGGTATGTGATTCTTCGTACTTTGTTCTTTTCTGTTGGATTCGACAAGCCTTTTCTTTCCATTCCCAACACATTTTAAAGGGCATAATACAGATTTACTGCATTTTACCAGCATCTATATCCGATGCTTAAACATATCGCATTTATTGCATTAAGTACTAAGATTTTTACATAAAAAAACTGCTATTGAACGATAGGTAACGCACTTTCCGAAATTCCAACGGGAACAGGGAAAAACAGGATTTTATGTTTTACAGTCAAAAAGAGATTTGAGATTGAGAACAAGGTGTTAATAAGGTACGTAGGTACTCCAAAAGAGACTTCCCAAATAAGTTAATGTTCCAACTTTACAAATCTGCACATGCATATAGCGATTAAAAAAACTAAAATTTATAGCTACTATAATAATACCACGGCTGACTCGTCCGTAATTAAATAAGCTTAGTCCGTAAAATCGTCCGCCATTTTGGAGCCCACTGTCAATTCAAGCTTACAAAACGTTGCATGTCCTACATGTATTGTCTTATCCTTTAAAGAAAAACTATTGATTTTTGTGACGTTTATTAATGCATACAGATAGGTATTTAGATTTTACACATTAAACAACAATGCACAAATTTAGACTGTCAGTCGAGCGGTCAGTGGGCTCCAAAATGGCAGACGAGTCTGGTACCTTACTCGAATGCTGTACTAAAATTGACGACGTCACCAAAAAACCAATACAGAAACCAGTGTAATTTAAGTAGGTATAAAAAATATTTAGAATTCTTCTGTGTACGATCGAAAGAAAACCCTAGTATACGGATTTCCTTTACGTTACCACGTAATGGGGTCATCCCGCCTTCATTTTTTATTTCTGATCCAAAAAGTACATTAAAAATAAAAAGACCCGTGTGCCCTCAATTTTTATTTGCGAGTAAAATAAACCCAAAATAAATTATTGAAAAGCTGTATTTTTAGTCCGAATTTGAAACGCTTCAGACTAAATACGTCACAAACCTACAACCAATCACGAAGAAGTGAGCTGGAACCGCGAGGGTCTGACGTTTGTCACATTTGACGTTTTGAGAGGGATGTTTAACTGCATCTAGCACGAAAGTGACAAGTGCCTGTGACAGATGACGCAAGTTAGAAATGCCATTCTCCTGCAATATTGCCAAGTCGTTATGTCATCTGAATGGTTCTAGGAGCTGATTGGTCGGGCTTATTACGTCACAGAGCCCGCCACAATCATATCGTTTTGAATAAACCTTTAAAACCGCACATGTTCATTATTTTTTTGCTAATCAGCCTCTATTTTTAAATAAACTTTTACTGTCCAAAAGAATGTTTTATGGTTTCAGGTACACGCTTATTAAATTAGAACTGCGGAATTCAACTATACTGTAAACCCCCATTCGCGGCGCACGCGCATTTTAAAAGAACAGCTGTATGGAAATGCAAATCGGTCGGTACGTGAGTTACTTCCGTTTAATTTTTTTATTGTCTTTTGGGGACCGTCCTTTTTGTACTGTTTTTTGATAATATTTAAATTAAAATTATAAAAATAACAGTTTGAAAATGGCGGGAGTAGATGTACAAAAACCAAACGTAAGTGTATTTGCATATTCGGTATTAAATATGGTTTTTATTTACCATTTAATGTAAGGAAAGGGCGTTGGCATTAACGGTAATGATTCAAAGTAGACCTAAATGTTTACATTTTAGATGGAAAGTCATCTTCGCACTCTAAAGCTCTCAGGTCATGTCGGTTTCGACAGCTTACCAGACCAGCTCGTGTCAAAAAGTATTCAGAATGGCTTTATCTTTAACATTATGTGCATTGGTAAGTACTTACTTCCTCTAATCCTCCTGATTCAAAGTTTCAGGTGAAACGGGATTGGGCAAGTCCACTCTAATGGATTCACTGTTTAACACAAATTTCGAATCTACACCCAGTCCTCATACTTTGCCAACAGTTAAATTAAAAGCACACACGTACGAATTGCAAGAGAGCAACGTTCGATTGAAGGTAATTTGTTTGTGAGGGGTGATTCTCAAACTAAAGTCCTCCATGTTACACCTAAAGTACTTAAGAACTGTCTTTGATTAATTTGTTAAAGTTCAAAAAATCTGTTAAATTCCTTATGGCCGTTTGCACCGACAAATTTAAGTGTAGTTTAGCTTAAGCGTAGCTTAAAATCCATGACAAGCTAAGCTAAGCTACGCTTAAATTTGTCAGTGCAAACGGCCATTAGTCATCTGTAGAGTCTCAGTTGACTTAAGAAGGATTGAGAAAACAATTTTTTTTCCATTCTCTGGCTCTCGCATGGGTAGACGGACAAACAAATCGTGCACCATCTTGATTGTAAAATGTTCTAGAACGTGAAAAGTGAAGTTTAAGACGAATCCGCATGCATCGGAAATCCAGTAGGAATCTTGGTGCAATTAATTTGAAATTTAAATGGCGGTTTAATACAACTTTTCTTCATTGTTATATATAATTTAACACAATTCTCAAACTTTGGAATATCACAGCTTTCAGTATCAAGATGTATTGATGAAGTTGTGAATGCCATGGACAGAACTGAAATGTTTAATGCCTATATACATTTCGTAGAAATATACAAGAACTAAATGCTGGTAGAATGGGCTAGTTACATGAATCAATAGTGTGGTTGAAAAGATAAATGGCTTTCTAGGTTCTAGATTCCATTCTCTCACACGTCCATTTCAGGGTTTTTATCGTAAGGCGTTATTTTGATCATAAAACTAATTTATTGGTCACATAATCACATTATTGGGCATGTATCGAAGTAATTGGCTTGTAGAGCTGCAGAATAGTCAAGCTGTCCTTTGTATTAAAATCTGGACGCATATTGGCTACCGTAGAATTTCCCATGTTAAACGCCTATGTTCCACTTTTTGATTTACACCCTGTACATTGAGAACAATATTTTGTACGAAAATAGCTTTTCCAATTTGTATGTTGAATATCGGAAATCCCATCCATGTGGATTTAGTCTCAAACTATGTTGTAATGATATACCTAGTATTTTACAGTATTAGCATGGTAAAGAGGAATCCAATTAAAGTCTTTAGAATATGTAATTTACAAATCCCTGCAAAGTATTCTAAGGAATTTTATAAGGATTTCGTTCGTGTTTTATGGTCTGGGAATCGCCTCCTTGATGTTAATGATTACCACTAACAATTAATAATTCACAGTTAACCATTTGCGACACCGTGGGTTATGGTGACCAGATTAATAAGGACGACAGTTTTAAGGCAGTCGTCGACTACATTGACACACAATTTGAGTCATACCTTCAAGAGGAATTAAAAATAAAACGTTCTTTATCGACATATCATGACAACCGAATTCACATTTGCCTGTACTTTATTTGTCCAACTGGCCACGGCTTAAAATCCATTGATCTTGTATGCATGAAGAAACTTGATCAAAAGGTAAACATCATACCAATAATTGCAAAAGCCGATACCATTTCGAAAAGTGAACTCCAAAAATTTAAATCGAAAATAATCGCAGAACTGCAAAACAACGATGTCCAAATTTATAATTTCCCAACGGACGACGAATCCGTATCTGAAATAAACACAAACATGAATTCGCATATTCCTTTCGCCGTTATTGGCAGTACAGATTTCATTAGGGTCGGAAATAAGATGGTGCGAGCCCGACAATATCCATGGGGTACTGTTCAGGTTGAGAATGAATCTCATTGTGATTTCGTCAAACTACGTGAGATGCTGATACGTACAAATATGGAGGATATGCGCGAAAAAACTCACTGCGTCCACTACGAGCTGTACCGTAAGAAGAGACTTGAGCAAATGGGTTTTAGTGATGTCGATTCAGAAAATAAGCCCATTAGTTTCCAACAGACATTCGAGAATAAGCGCTCGAACCACTTGCAAGAGTTACAGCAGAAGGAGGACGAGATGAGGCAAATGTTTGTGGTGCGTGTTAAGGAAAAGGAGGCCGAATTGAAGGATGCAGAAAAAGACGTAAGTGCATGTTCCTTTATTCAAAGCGTCTAGTCCAGAACAATTAGACAATAACAATAAATGAAAAATTGTGGCGTGATTTTCTGATTTTAAAGTAGTTAGAGCGCCTAGGTAAAAGTAACAAGAAGTTGGTGAAAATTTGGTCACTTATTCTCTGAGAGACGCACTTTCTAATGGTCAAAAGAAAAAAGTGTTCCTATGTGCCGTTTCTGAGATATTTGACAGTAAAAACAGGGTATTTTAACATTGGGCCCTTATGGACAGACTCAGTTTTTCTGAGCTAGTGAAGGTTTTTGTATCAAGACTTAAACGAGATGGGTCTCATTAGAAGCGAAATTTTGTGACGAATCTAAATATGCACGGAAAAGTACATGTTCATGATGAAATAAGGAAGATATTTACCGCCGAAGCGGCGTCTGCTCTGACGCGGCGGCACGCTATGCAACACGCGTTTAAATCTGATGACTTTTCCACTAGGTCTAGTATATAGCTGAGCTAGGACAATCTTTTCCTTCTTCTGCTGAGCACTTTTCTTCACAAAAGGCATCGTGTCTTTCAGAAAGAACACCAAAACCAGCGATATTTATAAAGGCCTGCACACGTCTTGTTGACACACTGATCGGATCGAGATCAAGATAGCGGCTGGGGATCTCTGGCGCCAACATCGAAAAATCAAATCCACTACACCGACTTCACGCAAAACGCCAAATTATTTAGTTTCCCGGCTTTTACATACGTCTCGCATACGTTTTGATTAAGAATAAATATATTCGTTTAGGATTTACCGCTTACACTGTGAATATTTAGTCGCGGTGTGTCGTGAACATTTAGTGTGCAAAGGTTTGAAACAGGGTCGAAAAGTACGGACACTAGTCAAGTTGACTACTATATATACCTTTTTAAAAATCATATAAGACGTTTGCATTGTGCTGAGGTACAAAATACCACTCATACCGTATTTCTAATTATGTTTCCTTCATAACAACATTTTTTTGGGGACGTTTACCGTAAGTAATAGGTAGGCCGAGTACATCACTTGACTTCAGCCGAACGCGCTCTAACTACTTTAAACATAATGTCAAAAGTCAAAGTGTCACTAAAAATTCCAAGATGTATCAAAGTCGCTATGACAGCTTAAGGCCGATTCAGAGTTCCGTAACGGTAAGCGGTAAGAGGTAACGATAAGAAATAAGAAAAATAAACATTTAAATTATAATGGTGACATTCAGAGTTTTTCCGTAAGATGCAAGACGTAAGTAGTAAGAGGTAAGAAATGGATTGTTTCATTTCATACCTTATCTCTTACGGAATCATGTTTTGTTTATTAAGATGAGAATGTATTCGACCGTTAAAACATTTGTGTTGAAGGTGTATTAACACTAGAAGCGCTATGATTATGATGTCACTATCCATATTCGTTCACCTACGTCTATGAAAAGCAAAATAACCTTTGGTACTACAATCTCAAACGTCAGTTTGACAATATATGACGCAAACGGTCTTCCCTTACCTCTTACGGATTTTCGTTACCGCTTTTCAACGACCAGTTTTCAACGTCAGTTTCCTGTGTTAATATACAGGGTGATTCCTATAGTACCTGCCACCGTTTGGGAGCGTGTAGGTGGTGCGTAGGGGAGTATTTTGATATAGGACACTTGGGGTCGGAAATCTAAAATAAGGGTGCCAGAGCCAAATTTACCTTCTGGAATTTCGCGCCTGTAGGTAGGCAACCCAACCGGCCGGCGGTGCACACGGAGCGATCTCAGGCGGCGATGTGTGGCTGACACTTGATCAGAATTTTGTTTAAACCCACGAAATCCCGTCTGCAACGACGCGTATCAAGTGAATAAACACTATGGCAATAGTATAATAATAGTTGGCTAGATGTAGGAAGTGCATTGAGAACAACGGTGGCCACGTTGAACACTTGTAAACGTTATTGCTTTTGACTGTCGTTTTCCCTCCTTCCCTCCCATGTCGCTTCCTCGCGCTAACTCGCTCTGCATCGCTCCGCGCGAAACGTCGGTCGGTTGGGTTGCCTACATACAGGCGTGAAATTCCAGAAGATAAATTTGGTTCTGGCGCCCTTATTTTAGATTTCCGACCCCAAGTGTCCTATATCAAAATACTCCCCTAGGCACCCCCTATACGCTCCCAAACGGTGGCAGGTACTATAGGAATCACCCTGTATAGGTATTTGTCTTAGTTAAAGCATAGCTTAAAATTCATGACAACAATATTATTATAGGGACAATGGTTGTCATGGATCTTAAGCTATGCTCAGCTCAGCTTAAATTTGCCAGTGCAAACGGACATTAGCCTTTTTCAAGTGGTTATAATGCTATTAATTGAATTATCTCAAAACGGTTACGAATAAACGTTATAAAATCATTCTTACAGAAACAAATTTGGTGGCGTAATTATGCTTTTTACCTAAAAGTGATCAAACGCCGTTGGAATGTTTAGGGGCACATGGATTGATGTGACAATATGAAGGCTCAGAACTCCTAATTTTTCCTGTCTAGTTTTGCTGGACTAAAATAAATTTTTGTTCCTCATACTAATCTACAATCTTTAGTTGCATGCCAAGTTCGATAAATTAAAAAAGGAACACACCGAAGAGAAGAAGAAAATTGAGGAGGAACGCAAGAAACTAGACGATGAGATAATTGAATTTAATCGTCGTAAAGTGCAATATCAACAAATCGGCTCCAGTCATCACACTTTGACATTGGGAAAAAGCAAAAAGAAATAACCATGCTCCTTACTTTATTTTTCCAATTCATTAATGAGTAAAACTGTATTTATTTTAGCGCATAGTTTTTTATGTTGCTCTAAGTCGTCTCTACAATGAAAATCGTGTTTTGTAATTTAAGTTTATATTGTGCTCTCGCCAGGTCGTAGAATTTTTTTGAAGCTGCTGTAATAGGAGTAACGTTTTGGTACATTTGACAACACTGAGACTGCCATAGGTCTTGTTACAATGAACGGTTTAAACTCCTTGCCGTTCACCTGTAAATGTAAAAATTCAATGTTTATTTAATAAATTAATTGTGTACCTGGCACGGGTCGTATTTCTGTAAAAAGTGTTCGAAGGTATCCCATCCACCGCCCACCCTTACCATCATGTGACGATCTTTGAGTAACTAACAAACAAGCTTAGACTGTCTCGGTGAAAAATTGTGTGATACTTACACGTACAAACACATTTCTTCCGGCTATAGTATACCGGCCTTCTCCAATCTTTTTAATCTTCAACTTGACCAATCTTGGATTAACACATTTACATTTGGAATGTAACAGGTACACTGCTTGTTCTACCTTACGATCAAGCTCATCAAAGTTTTTATTTGTGTCATTCAGCATTTTACTATCGATAAATGTGTAAAAATCGTCCTTAACTGTTTTCCAATCGATTTCTGCTTTCGCTGCAGAGTAGGACATTGGTAAGGATTGGTACTGCTCATCTGTTCCCTTTATTGCACAGAATGATTGTTCTTTGTTGTCTGGTTCGCAAGTGGGGCTAAGCATTCAGTATTCGGTATTTCAAAGCATTCATTTTTATTGAAAGGCTATATGATTTTACCTGCTATGTGAATTGATAATTTCTTCACAATTAAAACGTGATGGTAACGATTGGAATTGCCAAGATATTTGTGAATCAATTTGATAATCAGATGTAGGATAATGAGACTTGCCCATAACCTCCTTTTCAAATTGTACCAAATTTGGTGGCTCGATACCGTACTGAACAGAAAGGCGCGCGACTTCTAGAAGACATAGGATCACATTTCTCCAGTTGTTATGAAGGACTGCAAGTATTTCTTTAAAGCTAGAGCGAATTGAATTAATAACTTGCCCAAATCGTCGCTTTCAAAAAGCAAATTTGGATGCACGCCGAGCGAACGACAAAATTGTATAAAGTTCTCCATATTATCGCGTGAGAAAAAACTCTTCCGCATAGCATTTTCGAAGTACTTTTCGCGTACTTTAGGAATGCCCTGAAAAAGTGACTAAATTGCACTCTGAATTTTACATTGTCATTCTTGTATACTTTATTTATCAATCCTCCCACAATTGCGATTTTTGCGCGCCTTTTAATAGACAATGCTAAATGGCATAGAATCGCTCCATTATCAAGTTCCTGTAGTAAATTTTCTCGATTGAGGTAATGGATACCTACAAAAAAGGCCCATAAAAACTCTTGTAAACAAAAGTGATCTATTTTAGAATAATTTAGGAATTATATCATCCCACTGATAGACAGGCACGACTCTGTTACTATTTTTTGTGTACCTGGTACATAATGTCCTATTTTAGAAGGGTACTATTGATTGAAACACAAACAATCCAAATGTATTGGAATTTTTTGCAATTAAAAGCCAATTACCCAGAATCTTGTTAATCCATACTGCTAAATCTTCTTTTACCAGATCCAACTCGTGATATTTAACGTCTACGACTTTATCGGTGTACTCTTCAACATAATTTTCGTCAACATTCTTCACATGGTCAAATTGAGAGAAAAGAATCTTTTGACCGCGGTTTACTTTGGGCAACTGTGCTTGCATTTTCTCATTTGAGAGTGGTTAAACACTACAATTTACTATTGAACGACACAAGCAAAATTGAGGCGAAATAACTGAGCAGTTTTAGGTGAACTGTTCCCAAACTAGAGATCGCATGACTGAACAAAATTACTGACAAGTTGATGAAATATGATTATTGCTTTTTAGATCTATATTTTTGTTAGTTCACATTCTTATGTTATAGACATCTGTGCATAGATTCAATGGTTCGTTGAATATTTTAAGTAGGTATACTACACATCGAAAATTCGTTGAAAGGAGCATGTCTTAGACTTGATACATTTACCGTCAAAAACTATAGTTTCCAAATTGTGCCATCACAGATCAAGATACCATAAATAAGCATTAGAAAGAGGCCTTTCTTTGATTGGGATAACAAATGTATACTTTTTGTGATTTTAGTGAGAGAGGATTGAGGCATTTATTAAATTTCCAAAGAACTTTGAAATTGAAACTCCCCTACCATTGCAGAAATAATGTCCTTTCCACTGATTGGAGGGAAAACCTATCTGTACACGGTAGGTATAATATATAAAAAATGTGCAACTTCTAATAAAGGAAAAGTCTATATTTCATATTTGAAATTTTGCATTTTCTCTTCAATTATTCTCCTTAACTTTTAAAACCTAATAATAGTGTAAATAACCCCACAGTCCACAGATCGGAAAAATACTGATCTCGCAGATATTTCGTATTATTTGAGAATCTTTGTGCATGACAATAAGCTACAAACGGGAATACATTGTCATCATTGAACAAATTTTGATTCAGAATTGGATCTTCCAACATGGACACATTTCAATCTTATTATGAAAATATAATGAGCGATCAAAAATAAGTTGCTGTCGTGTCGCCTTTGGAAATTACAATTAAGTACGATTTCCCAAGTAAACAAAAATTCCAAAGGTGACATTTATATAGATTAGTCTATATTTTATCATTTTGTAATCTGCCAAAAAATTGAGCGGGTTTATTGAACTTTCAAGGAAAAATTAGGCAGATTCTCACAAAAAGAATTTTAATGGGAAATATATAGAAAAAAATTGCCACAATTTGATTTCTGGATTCTTATTGGAGCTTGTGAAACCTCACCTGGAGTTTTACTAAGTGTGTACTATGCATTAGCATACTCAGCGATTAGTTATAATATTGCAGTATGGGGAGCCAGCATTTACTGTGACAGAGTGTTTGTATTGCAAAAAAGACTACTCCGATTAATTTTCAATATTAAATACAATCATTCGTGCCAAGGGGATTTCCGCAGCCGTCGAATTCTCACCTTGTTTTCCATATATGTACTCCACTGTGTGACTCACATACACATGCACAAGAATTCCTATTTGCTCAATAAAGATGTGCACACTTACGATACCAGACACAAAGATAATCTCGGACTAAGTAACCCACAACATTCTTTTTTTAAGAAGTCGCCAGAGTATAAGAGCGCTTTATATTATAACTTGTAGAGTGCCTTCAAAACTTGACAAAACCACAGTATAAAAGAAAAATTAGAGGTTGTGTATACAATTATTTACAAATAAAATGATATGTAGCTTTGTAAAGGGTCAAGTGTTAGGCTCCAGCAATCAATCAGAAAGACCCGATGGCGTATGTCCAATTAAAGCCAGGTAGGTTTTCTAAAGGGAGTAAAAAGGAATTGCTTGAACAAGAGGCTTAAAAACTACCACAAGGCATAAAAAGGACATTTCATTTTTTTACAAATGAGGAAAATTTGGAGATTCCAAATATGCCTACAAAAATGCTCTTGTACATTAACGTTTTCTTGAACTCGAAGATTAAAGGTGGACAAGTCTGTATAATGCATTTTTTCTTTTAAATAATGCTACACAATTTGTACAATCTTTGCGAGATTAAAAATATGTACATTTTACAAACTTCGAAAACTAGCAATTATAAAAGTTACTTCTCAAAAGTTTATTACTTTTATTAAACCCTATAAGATACAAAAAACAATCATTGCTTCTATCAATTTCCCTAAAATAATACAGAGCACTGTCATGGGAAGTGAATTTCTTCCATTTTATGGAGTTTAGTAGAAAAGTTAACGCAAACAGTATTCAGAGAAATACAAAATATGTTAACATTTTTCTTGCAAATACATACTATGTCAAATTCAACATGTCTTTACATTTTACTCCCATTTTAAATGTGCTTGGGGAGGTAAATTAAAAATTATATTTTACAAACAGATTTTAAAAAATACACAAGAAATGGATATACAAAGCACTTGGCTAGTCAATATATTGTCCATTGTTAATATATTTATAATACATAGTTGAGGCAGTCTGAAGTGTCACCACACTGTTCTTACTTTAAAATCGATAATTTGCTATCAGTTATAATGAAAAATTTACCGACAAAAAATATTCTGCTCTGCTTATCCTATAGGGTACGATTGACATTACATATACTAGTGAATATTTTAACTTAACATCGTAGAATACAGCTATATAAATTAAATTAAATTGCGACAACCAAAACAATCTGCGAATTGGACTTTGAACATTGCAATTTTGCAAACATCGCATTTTATTACATTAATTTATAATTAAAAGCACTGATCATCTTTTACTTCTATGGTAACATGGATTAAACTTTGCTAAAAAATACTTCCCTTGTCTTTCCACAACCTACATTCACCCATTTAAATAAATTCAAATGTGGATTACGAAAAAGGGTAATTTTTTTCACTAATACTCGTACACAAGCTAACGGTTGGCAACTTCAAAATCCAAAGCAGTAAAAATACGTACATACATCAAAAAATAAACAATCGGTCGTCGCAAATATATATGAACCCGTTGGACTTGCCTGAGCACGGACTCGGAAATGAAACACGTAAGGATTAAAAAAATAACGATTTCAATACATAAAAATTAGTTAAATTAATTATGAACGAAACTGACACGTAAAATCGTACCGATTATTTAAAGTAACTTGAAAAGCAAATCATATATAAAAATCTTTCGTTCTATCAAAATACCAGAATTTTACACAGTTCTATAATCTAATTTATTACAAAACAAACTTTTCAATTCAAGTTACAAATATCTTTTTTTTTTGTTGGTTTAAATGGGGATGATGCAAAAACGTCACCGAGCTTTGTTTATATAACGACTCGAGCGACTTTCATTCACGCAGTCAGTAAGTACTCACAAACAAACATGAGATAAAGAATGAAAAACACAAACTGCTATTTACATGGGAGGAATGAATGAAAGGCATGTGAGGTACAAATGACAAACTTTCTATGCTTATTCATCTTCATCGTCCTCTAGTTCTTCCTCCTCGTCGTCTTCATCATCCGCTTCAGGTACAGGAGCAGCAGGCATGGCGGGATTATTTTTCTTCTTGTACGCTGTCATTTCCTGCGTAAAAAAAGTTTGCAATTAAGAGGCTGACTTTTCACAAGAAAAAAAAGTTTAGGATTTCCCATGGTTGGAAAAATTTTAAATAATGTATTTAGTTATACAGAAAGCTAACATGTAAACTGGGTGGTGGGAGAAAAATGTTCTGTAAACCGTTACGTAGACTTTTAGCTTCCTAGCTTGAGCTAGGGGCTATTGCGATCACAGTTTTTGGACATGTTAAAATTTCATCAAATGACGTTTTAGATCATTTTAAGCAGTTTTTAAAGAATAATTTTTTTTCAAATTTTGGATATGTAATACTAGGCATACAGAAACGAAAAATAATTTTTGTACGGTTTTGAATTTTTTTCTCAAAAACAAGTTTTTATTAAATTATCCACATCCATAAAAAATTATGACTAGGTTTTATTACAAAAAAGGGAGAAAAAGTATCAAAATTGAAAAAGTAACATTTTTTTTGTCAAAACGGTTATTTTGATTTCGTTATAAAAGAATGTAAGAATGTCAAAAACTTTTTTTATGTCTACTTTTTGAGCTAGGAAGCTGTTCAGTCAAGAATTTGAGTATGAGTATCAGTAAAAGTTTTTCCATATGCCTATTATAATATCTATAAAAATTCATTGAATATTTACAGTAATCTCATGAGTCATATGAATTTTATGCACTAGCTAGCGTAATTTGAAATCTTAATTTGTTATGTAAATGTTCATATTCCAACATGCTGATATAAAGAAAGTCCAAGCCATAATTTTTTTCGCATTTAGCGAAAGGATAGATTATATTGTTAGTTCCATTTTTCTGTGGCCACATTTATTACCATTTATTTTATTGGAAAAAAATTTATACTCTTTTCCATCCAATTTTTGTACGTATTTTTTATGTATAGTGTGTCCACGGATTGAGTGGAGTTGGACCTTCATATTCTGAGGATCGCTCCTGCTTAGTCTCAAACTATTGACTATTGAAAAATATTAAAAAATCAATTAATATATGGGGTGTTTTTTGCATAATTCTAAAAATTAGTCAATAGTAAACCTACTTTATAGTTTTTTCATCAGAATCCAATACTGACGTACTCATCCTTGTAACAAAAAGTCGACCATAATTTTTATCCCTACAACTTTTTTAAATACATTTTTGTTATATGTGCTAAAATAAAGACAGTTTATCCTCGACTAATTTTTAGAATTCAGCACAAAAACACATTCTGTTTTCAGTAATAGATAGACAATGGTCAAAGGACTAACTGATTAAATTTTGGTCAATACTCATCAATCAAAAGTGATCTTTGTCACTCGTCTTATCAGTTCAGTTTATCGATACATTAAGCAATGTTACGCCACTGTTCAGGTTTCGTGTGGCCAATCCTATCTTCGGCTAGCGGCGTCGCTCGCGGGTATACTGTACACATATTTACGTATTACTAAACATACAAACAGTAAATGAAAATTAAAAAATTGGATGCGTAACCCGCACATCTTCACAATTTTCAACCACATACTACAATTATATGGCAAAAGTAGAACTGAGAAAGTTTAATTAATTAAATGTTAATGCATTGAAATGAAAAATTCAATTTCAATTGATGTAATGTAGTGGTTGATCCGTCGTCTTGTATTTGGGATGTAGAAATGTAACAAGTATTAAATTAAATTTGGGAAAGACAAATCAAATCTCATTCAATTGGTGTGTCTAATCATGGGCGTACTTTAAAAATGATGCATATTAATCATAAAATTAAAACAACGCTTTACACATGCTTTGATTTTAACGTAAGACAGTTTTCATAAACCAAAAAAGGTAGAGAGAAGACAACTGTCATCTTGGAACAAATGTAAACGCCTATTTCCTAAGAATCGGTAATTTTAAACATTTATTGGAAACTGGAAAAGTGCGCCATATTAATGCGAACGTGGCGAAGAAAATTAAAAATATACAAACAAAGCAGCTACTTTACTTACTTTTTCATAGCGAGCCTTATCTTTTTCGGCCATCGCTTCGTATTTTGATTTTACGTCAGAATCCGCTTCTGCCCATCTTCGTCCCAATTCTTTAGCAATGTCGCCTACGCCATACTCCGGATTTTGTGACTTGACTTTGCTGCGTTCGTCATTGCAAAACCAAAAGAAAGCGGACCTAAACAAACGAAAAAAGTAATTATCGTTAACAAAAATTTTTTTATAAAATTAAATATTCAATTTGTTGTACGTAACACAAATCAGAATTTTAGCAATGAAATATGCTAAAAAAATTTCCCGCGTTCGATTAGTATAGCATACTTTTATGACTGACATCCAAAGTAATTGGGAAATCAATCGATCAAGTTATGCTTGTGATGGGCTAATGAAAGTTGAACTTACAAGGAACGTTTTGGTGCGTTTGGATCTTTGATTTGCTTCCTCTTTTTACCGCGTTGTTTTTCGCCTTTCGGTGGAGTGTAGTTTTGCATTTCGGCATCGTAACGCTTCTTGTCCTTTTCGGCCATCTCGTGGAATCTTTTCTTTTCTTTATCCAGCATAGTCTAAAATAAAGGGGTTTGAGAAAATCGTGCACAATTTCGTATGTGGCGTTGCGCTACCAAATGGAAATGTCAGTGTGTGAATGATCTAAATTGATTACAAAGAGAAAAAAGTAAATTAAAAAGATTTTTCAATTAAAATTTTCAAGATTAGTTCGTAAAAGGGTTCCACATAAAGGGGTTGCTTTCCTCTTACCCCTGTAAAACCCCTCTTTAAGCGTCTACCATTGATTTTCGTATGTAATCCGCGAAGGGGCGCGTGCGTATAATAAAACGAATATCTTAATTTATAATCTATAATGCAAGTTTTGCAATAAAATTTTCTAAAATCGACGGGGATTTTCGATAAAACAAAACTGGCAACGCGGTCTTAACCGGTGTAGACGAGAATCTTAAATACCGCAGTTGCCTTACCCAAAACCTGTTTACCTTCATTTTAAAATGAGAAAGGTAATAATAGCACAATGTCCCCTTAATTTTACCTGCGAGTTAAAACACCCGAAATTAATGGCTTAATTAAGTTTTTTCCTGTAACTGAAAACGGAAACGCGCGCGCTTACCTTCCACCTTTCCGCACATTTCTTCGAGAATTCGGCGAATACGACGTTTTCTTCGGGATGCTTTTTCTTGTGCTCTTCTCTGCACGTCTGTACAAAAAACGCGTAGGCGGTCATACGACCCCTAGGTCTCGAATCGGCTTTACCACGCGGCATCCTTCCTCTCGTAGGTACCTGGATATGACTAATTTGATGAAGCGACTTTTGGTCTGGAACTTGATGATTCGCAGATTGCAAGTGTAACGACTGGTGATTCTGTAGGGGCTGATGAAGCGTCTGAGTGTGCTGATGGTTTTGCTGCGATTGGTGGTTTTGCTGTTGCAAATGATTTTGCTGCTGTTGAGACTGGTGCCTCGCCTGAGCTTCCGCAACCGCTTGCTGCTGTCTGGCAGCTTGAGCCTCTGCTTGATGCCTTTGCACTTCCTGTTGCCTATGAACTTCAGCCGCTTGATGCTGTTGCTGAACTGCTGACTGAACTGTCTGCAACAAAATTACACGTGCAATTTTCCTTTTATTGGTAATCTCCATCGTCAATTTGAATAAGGCCAACAAATAGTTTTTCTAACGGCGCGCATTCTTCGCGTAACTGCAAGTTTCATTGTACTAACGCAAACGCTCTCTCCGGCGGGGGTGCCCATGCAAAAGTCGTTTAACAATTTAATCGTACCAAGAACTTTTAATTAGGTTCGCGTAATTGGAATGACATGACTAAACGGACGAATTATAAGAAAAAAAAAACTGGAAAAAAACTTGCGGTCAATGAAGTTCAATATCAAGAGAGTAACACGGGAAATTTAACATCGGTTCAAGGTGCTATTTGGAAACCTTCGAATACCGTCGATCCTGACGTTAATTTTATGCATATAGTAATTATTTTTTTATAGGTGAAGTGCCGCACCCAAAGACCACCTGCCCTGACCTCCGGCGAAGTAGCGAGATAATGACCTAAACGTGCCGAAGTTCGGAAATAAAATTCGCAATTATCGGATTTTCGGACGCCATTTTATTAATTTTTCGTTAATAGAATACGAAACGGAACCTACCACTGGGGGAGGAGTCTGTACAGGTGACATATTTTGCATGCTGTTTGGTGGTAATGAATTTTGCATCGAGTTGTCCATCGCACTAGGGTACCACCATTGTGACGTCGGCGGGGGAGCGGTCATAGTTGGGTTTCCAGCAAGTCTGTATTCGTAACCGCGCATACCCGGTGCTGCGATAGGCGAAGGGGAAGATACATTTGCCATGGTGGTTGCGGGATGTTGAAACGTGCTGGCCATCTTGTAACTGAAGAGTTGGTGTGTCCCGGCGTTTGAATTGGCAATTTCATTTTGTTGTTGCTGCTGCTGCTGTTGGGCGGCCTGTTGTTGCTGCTGCTGCTGGACCGCAAGTTGTTGTTGTTGTTGGTGAAGTAACTGTTGGTGATGGAGAGATTGTTGATCGGCGGCGGCTATTGCGCCGGGCCACCAAACGGCATCCTCCCGCGCACCCCATACTCCACCACGATGGTCCGACATGACCTCACTACTGCAACTCACCAACGGGCGGCTGCGAGGGGTTGTTGCAAGTTTCACTCTTTTATGCGGGGTGATGCGCAGTACTAACCGCTCGTGTTAAAAAGAGAAAGAGATAAGAGGTGCTGCAACGGCGCGAAAGATTTTGCCGACAATTCAATGTCGAGGTCAGCCTAAGGGCTATTAACGCCGTATGCTACAGTTGTAGGTATAAATCGAACCAAAAACTGACAAACAATTAGTTTCCAAACACAGACACAAATTTCCCCGTCCCGCAATCCACATTTTCGGATCACAAACCAGAAATAAATCAAACCAAAACTATTAGACACACGCCAGACGATCACCCACTTCAATGCGACTAATACGAGCGCACTTAAACACAAAAATCCACCTTCAAACCACCGATAATTTGAAATAATTACAAAGCGAGTTTAAACGCACACACGACGAACTGTTTGCTAAAATCTGGCAACACAGTATCGAGAGGACGCCAATACGGATCGAAGCGCCCTCACACGCAGCGGCGTAATTTGAAATCCAACCCCCACCAAAGAGTCGTACTGAACGCGGTCAATAAGAATGCATATTCCCAGGGCTTGGTTATAGTATTTAGGGTCTCCACTAACCCGGCCTTAACTAAATTAATTAAGCAGACAGCCATATTTCATTTTGTAATTAAAAATATTAAAATCGGCCCATCTGCCGCAAAAAATAACCGATTACTTTTGAAAGAAATTTATGTTTAGCGTAGTCGAGCGACAAATAACGGTAGATTTAAACGAGAGAAAAGAATCTCGGTCGATTGCCTTTGTGTTTAAAATTTGGGTCTCCGGACGGTCTGCCATTGTTTGTGTGATTCACGAGGATTAAAAATGCCCTTACCTGTCACAAAAGGGTTTCAAATTGTTTACGCAGAGGGTGACTGTCTAAGGAACTTTTCTCCAAAATATTCTTAGCAACATTTTTCACAAAACAAAAATACAATTAAAAATTGAAATAGGTATAAATACTACACGCTCTACGTTGTCGATACAAACAATTTTTCATGTAAAAAAAATTTCGAGGAAATTTTATATTTGATGAAAATAACGAATCCAAAATTAAGTTCTTGAAAATTGAAATAGTATATTGAAAGACAAGTGTTACAATGCGACCTATTGTAATACGACTATCTTGTGGCACGAGTGGCGACGCGAAGCGTAGCCACGAGTGTCCGCAAGATAGGAGTATTACAATAGGTCGCATTGTAACACGCGTTTTTCATACTATTTTTTCTATTTCGGTGCTTTAATTTAATTAAAAAAATCATTATCAGAAACTATAGGGAACATTAGAACTAACATGTTTTATGTTGGGAACACTTTTTATGCCGTTAAGTTTTGGGTTGGCAGCGTAGTGTAAGACTGACATTTTGAAGTTCAAACATGGAAGTACCCAACGAAGTACCCACTTGTACTAACTAGTAACTGCCAACTTAAGAGATGAGTTACCAAAAAAACACGACTATAATCACTGTCTTTGTACAACTCCGAAAACAGTTGTACAAAATCATCATTGTGACACCGAAATAGAAAAAGAATTTTATGTAGCTAACGCATGTACCGCTCGCACGGCATTACAATTAAAAACTATTATGTAATGTACTAGTAAACAAACGAGTAAATAAATCTGGACTATTAAGGTCGATTATCACTTGCGCTGCATTAATCTTGGCGACGCAACGCCATGCCACGCTACACAGTCGGTATCGCGTTCTTAAGCTACACTAAAGTAAGTTTACGACGTCGCGCGGCGAAGTTTATCGTATTTCGTGAGCTTATTTTTGTGTATGTCGCCGGGCATCACTAAGCCAAAAAACAACGCAAGTGTATCGATGCTGTCGCTTTTTGCCGCCATAGCGGAAATGCACACTAGAGTTACATTTTGCAGCGCGGTACCGCGTCGCTTCTCCGAGCTGAATGCAGCGCAAGTAACAATCGACCTTCATACGTAATTAGGAAAGTCACCATTATTTATGAAATCAGAAAAAAATATTATGATTTTTAACGATTTGCGCAATCACGATTTTCACTAAATGTATTTCAGTTCTTAGTACCTATGTATTTAACAATATAAATGCCGAATTCAAGATCACTTTTCAAAACAATGTTATGCGTATTATCTAATTTTAAAAATATTCGAATATACAGGGTGTCCCAGATCGAGAGGGATTGCATGGGTTATTGTTGAAGACTGCGATTAGGTTAGATGGGCAAAATGTTGCAGTTTTTTGCCGACTAAAATTTTGTGTAGAAAATTTAAAAAAATGTAAGGCCAAATTAAAAGTTGTTTAAAAAAACTTGTAAGCACCATTTTGCAAAAATCAAATATTTCGGTAATTGCAAAACTTATGAAAAAAACAACTTAATCTGAAAGTTTCTCAATTCGAAGAAGCGAACTATCCCATACGCAAAATAAACAATGCCTTCTAATCTTTATATTGATTTTATAAACATGTTTAAAAAAACTTGTTAATAATGATGTCGAACCCGTGATTGTTATGTATTATTAAACTCTGGTGGTGTTGCTCAGAACTCCTTTTCCGCACAAGATAACAAGAAATGGCTTACAAGATAAAATCCATTTCGCGTATGAAAAATTTGAGAATCCTGCTTCACATTTAAGGGTTGTCACCAATGACATCAAAAATTGAGTTGCTTTTTTTGATAGTAGAATATTTCCGACAATATGAAACACGATAGCCAAAATTCTATCAGTGGCTGCTTAATAACTTGCTGGTCGGTTACTCAGAGTACAGTCGAACACATCGTAAGCCGTTACATCTACCCTGCTATAGTATATCCCAGTGTGTGAGTAGAGGATTTTGCATATTTCTGATGTGTGTAGTAGATTTCAAATCAATCATGATCATGACACATTTGGTACCCAAACACCCCTAAAGGAAGGAGGAAAATCGCTCACCACCACCCCCGCTTGTCGTATGCAAGCAGTCCGCTTCGCAATAGGTAGAGTGTAGGAAGTTTGTTCAGCGTTTGGCAAGGATGCAGGCAGAGTTTCAGTTTATCCCCATAAGCAAGGCTTTAAAATCCAAGATGAAAGAATTATGTTAGCGACTAAAGTTATGTTATGTTCGTTATAAACTCGGGCTTTTCAAGTCACACTCAAGACGTAAACACACATATAGGACATTAACATCAGGTATTTAAACTAGGATAAAACAGGATAAGGAGCAACGTTCGCTAACAAACAAGCATGACCACCATCATACTCTCGAAAAGCGAGAACAAGATGGGCTAAGATTTATCCATTCATATGCACATTTACTGCTCGATTGTTATTGCCAACTTCCCAAAAAATATTTCAAATCTATTACTGGCTGAATATTGTTACCTTCGCAAGAATTATTTTTTTGGAAACTACTTTGGAGAACATGATAGAACTATGGGAAGCGCTATAGGAGCCTTACTAAAATTTTAAAACTGTATTGCCCGAACACTTGCCAACTATGTACATTAATTTTATTGATGTAGGTAAGCAAAATTTTGAAATGGTGAAATGGAAACCTTAGAATATTGTCACAAAAAATTACACATGACCCACAAAACTTATAGCTCAGTATATGCTTATTCGTTGATCTTACAGTTTCTGTAAGTAATACAATTTACTTCATGTAATGCAAATGCGTTGAATGTGTATCCGAAATCAAATTTCCCGTTACACAAAGTGATCTCCGACAGAAGCTCCAGTGAAATAATATTATATTTGAAGTAGGTAACACCCTGTTGGCTAAATTTCAGGATACAGTTTATTGACTTCTACACAATATTTGGAAACTTGTAAGACTGTCCTGCGATGATCCTTCGAGTTCTGATCAGGGAGGCTGTGTAACATCGGAGGAACTCGCAACTTTTAATAAAAAACCTCAAATGCATAAATAATGCGTGGAGGTATCATTTGTAATCAGTAGAATAATATTGCATTTAAGATGAGCAATCTGCATTGAAACGTGAACGTTTTAACGTTCGTCAGATGTAATAAAATAGACTTAAATAGATCACAAACTCACATTTTAGTAGTATAAATACAGTAATAACCTTGAATGACCTTTGTTCTACAAAATTTATAAACGGGATAATTAAAAATAAAGTCCAATTTAAGGGAGAACCAAGGAAAAATATATCTCTACAGTTAAAAGACGCCCGCTGACATATTGGCGGCAAAACTAAAACGTATGCTACGCTCTAACAAATTCCAGAAATATTGAATAATGGTTTCGAAATACACTACGTCATCAATAAAACTTTACCTGAATAAGCTTAAAATAGTAAAATCAAAAGGTTTCGTCGTTATAATTGACAAAATATCATCGAGAATGACAAATAATTCGTAACGTATATCTATACGGAGCTATACACAGCATAGGGAAAAAGCATTGTATAAATGGAGTCGTATACACGCTATACGGGCTTGCCATACGAACAAAGCCGGTTAGAAAAAATACAATAACTGCCAAACCACTTACCGTAACGGCTTGCAAAAATATCATAAAAGTCGGCACGAAAATTAGTAATCTTAAAAAAAAATCACACTTGCCTTCGACGAACGGTAATCGTAGAAAAAAATTGTAAACTTCGCTAAGGCTACTTCCTATGTAAAGCTTATGGCAGCCATTTGCTGGCTCGTTATATGGGATAGTACGTAGCAAATTATGGATTTAGTTTTAACCTATACGAAGATAATACAACGCCGTGAATCACAAACTTAATCACAAAATTGTTACTACATATGTCGGCTTAAATATTATTCAATGACAATTCCTACAAGTAAAAATATAAAAATTTCTTACCTGATGTACCTAGTCTGGATACAACTGAAGATCGGCTTCGTATTTCTTGACCCCACGCCACTTTAATGCGGTATACAAGTGTAACATAGGGAATCTAAAACAGTTCGATTGGTCAATTTTAAATTTCGCGGAAAAATCCGACCAATCCCGACACATTTATTGTATTCTGTTACGTTTCTTTTACTAACCAATAACATTATCAGTTGCGCAATGGTAGGAATGAGTTTTTGTTCGTACGTAAACATAAAATTGGAAAAGTACAATCGTTAAATGGGCCTATTAGGCGGACAATAATTAATTAAAATTGAGCGAAAAACCGCAATCGCCGTTTCCCGCATTTATCGCATTCTCAAAGTGAATACACGATTTATTAAACACGTACAATTAACAAGTGGAAATTTGATTATGTTGTTATTGGGAGGGGCGAGCGCTCTTCATTATGTGTCTCCAATCAGAAAATTTATACACAAATGCCATAATAAATAAATAAAAATGTTGATGTGCAGCAGGTGAAGTGAATGATGTGTGTAGTTCGAACTGTTTGTGTTTCGTGCGAGCTGTAGTGGAGAATGAACGGTTTTAGCACCGGGGAGGAAGATTCGCGAGGTCCCACGGACCAAGTTTGTTGCCTAGTTGATAACAACGAACGATGCACGAAACCGGCAGGTAACGCATCCTACAGTAAACGTATTCAAAAAACTGTTACGCAAAGAAGACTTAATTTAAGTATCGATACTTCCGTAAGTCTACCCAGCTCGGGGGATATTGTAGAATTTCATTACTTCATTTTAGGCGAGGCATATCTACATCTGTGACTTCCACAAAATGATTATACAATGTGCTAGAAGTAAACGTAGACGTAAGGATTCGGAAGATGACAGTAATGAGACAGATACTGATGTTCCGGAGGTGGATTTGTATCAGTTACAAGTGAATACATTACGTAGATATAAAAGACATTATAAGGTCCCTACCCGACCAGGCTTAAATAAAGCACAGTTAGCAGATGTAAGTATGCTAACCAGTGCACGTTTAATACTGTACTATGTAAGACCGCTTGAAACTAGTAACTTTATTCATTGGACCTCGTGAAGCTGCTTTAAGTAAATGGAGTGCCGGTTTATAAATTGTCCATGCCCATATCTGTTTGCTTCAAGCAGGGAAGGCTTTAGGTTCGAAAACAAATCCTGCACAATGAAGATTTTGTGTCGGGCTGTCCCTGGCTTCAAGCAACTTCAACGAGGACTAACAAAGAATCGTTTCAGATACTGAGAAAGTGCGCATCACGAAATATGCTGCATATTTCTCAAAGGTGGTGGTAGACAAGTAGATTAAGAGTTAGTTTTTTCATCTCTCGATAAATTTATTCGGTCAATAAGTACAGTGACAAGGATTGTATTGACAATGGTATACATAGAATTTATTCGGAGAGTAAAGTTCTGGAGAGGTGGAAAAATGGGGCATTAGATATAAATAAAAACTTCAAAATTAAAAACTGTGTTACCTTGTCACTGTCAATTACTTTTTGAAAATGCAGAGCCTTATTTTTTTTATGATTTAACTCGAGATTTAGTTAGTTCAATCTTGTCGAATGTATACGCTAATTTCGTAGTCCATAACTTTTTATAAATACAATATTGTTTGTTCCAATTTAGAAAATGTCAAGTTCATAAGCTCCAAGCCGTCACTTTAGCTTAATTTTTAAACGTACATCTACTATGGTTTGCTGCGAAAGTCTTTTACTTGAGCTGCCTGTACCGAACTGAAAACGTATTAACATTTGCAAGCAAAGATGTCATCAGGCACTACCTCTCCATAATTTCAAAATAATAAAAATAAAACAGTATGGAGCCTTATATCTATACTTAACAATAGAAAAGTCACATAGAAATATTACCTAGTGTTTGTTTACAATGAACGTATGTAAATATTTCATAAACCGTAACTCGTGCATATTCGTATCGTTTTCGTAAATTTACGTCTCTGTTTACAATAAACCAAAGATCATACTACTATGTAGTACGTACGTAACTTTGAAACATTTACAACTTTTGCGACTATGCGCAAGACTTACCTACATAGCACTTACGTATACGTACGTAAAAATTACGTTCATTATAAACACCTTCGTATGTTTCTATACAGTTCAACTTTCCGAAATTTTTAAGTCTTACGTATTTCTTACGTATACGTTCCTTGTAAACAAGCACTTACTCTTAAAAATTCAGAACCAATCATCGACAATCCTCAAACAATTGGAAATTCTTTTAATGAAAATGTTATTAATGCCCCTCAAAATATTCAACGATCTATAAAAAGAAACTTTTTTGCAATCTAAAGGAGATATGTTGCGTAAACTTCAAATTGCTATCCGTGTGCAACCGTAGATTCTTGACTTGATCGGATAAGGGAATGGTAGCTGCGTCGATGCTAGGTCATTTAGATGCAGTTCACGATCATTTTTTCACAAATAGTATAGCAACGGACTTTGAGGGGTTTACATTTAAGCAGTGGGATTTCGAAAATTTAGCTAGGCTTGCTAGGTCACAGTTGAATGCAGCTAGTGCTGATTCAGCTTCACTTGGGAGAAAAGACTAGGAGTGTTAACTTGCCCTCATCTGTGGCTATTAGGATATCGTCTGTAATCTTTGAGAAAGCAGAGCTACAGCTATAACCAGGACGGAAACCCGATTGTATTTCGGGAAGGATAGAATTATTGTTAAGATATTCCTGCCGTTGAATGACAATTAACTTTTTGAGTATTTTAGAAAAAGCGGGTAGTGCTAATAGGTCGTATATCTTTTAGCTCAGTTACCTCACGAATTTTTCAGATAGGTAGGTATAACAATAGATGTCTTCCAAAATGATGGAAAAATATTGTGCCTTAAACAATAATTGAGTATGTGAGTTAAATATGGCAAAATGTGTGGTACACATAAACAAATCTTGAAGATTTCAACTTCATTTATGTTGTGAAGCACCGTCAAATATTTTCCATGTTTATTTGATATTTCACAATTGGGGACCTGGAAGCGGAACGTCCCCTTTGGCTCTTATTACGGCCATACATTTTTGAATAAAACACGTAGTCTTTATTCTTATTTCTCATAGCGCTTGATCTCTTTATTCAAAACATTGCGTTATTTTTTCTGGGATTTATATAATGAAGAACCGTGACAATGCAGCTAATACCGGGACAATCCCGAAAAATGCCGCTCACGTGACAAACCTACAAGTGTGCGTGTAGCAAAGAACACTGAATCAAAAGGTTAAAGCACAACATAACTTCCCTGAATTGAGCCCCAGTCACACACATTATAATATGAATGCATGGCGATAAGACCTCAATGAACACAAATGCACTTTTTTCTATTTTGCAATGGGTACCAGAGCCTACTATAACTACGAGCCATCGTCTGTGATCGAGGACGGTTGCTTTCTGTAGTGTTATATGCGTGCGGGTATAAACATTCAAGAATTTATTTTTTAAATTAATTCAATTTTCTAATTTTAATTGTAAAGAAACACCTATTCGATTCTACTTAGCCATAATTAATTAGTTGTACCTATACGTAAATTATTCTTTGAAAATTCATTATTTGGGCATAATTCGAATCTTTCATAAACGCAACATCTTCTTTTACACAGGTACAACGAGAATAATGCACAATGAGTTATTTTATAAAACGTGTTTTGTTTGCAAGAAGACGCTTTGTGAGGTGTTACGAATCAACTATAATGTCATGAAATGTGGTTAGGAAATAGCAAATACCTTTTAGATTAAAATCTGCTTTGACATATATGGATAACTATGTGATTAACATTTCTTTTGTTTTGTTACAGACGTTAATGAAACACTTTAAAACGATCCATGTAAGAGAAAAAGATGTCCTGACGTTCTTTATTTACACAGTTAAAACCAACAGTAACAAACTGGATCAAAAAAATGGTATTACCGGCGATACAACTTAATATTTCTTATAAACCGTTTATAATATAATTTTAAAAATTAAATTTTATAAAATATTTTACTGGCAATAAGAACTAAAATGTTGAATAAACTATTAACTGCACGAGTCCGATTCATTTTCATCACTACTTGGTTTCCAACTCTTTGCACCATCATCTTCTACAGGCAAGAGGACAGCCGATCCTTTGCCTAACGGTTGCACAGTACCATTCTCAGTATTTTTCCGTTTTGAATCCCTTTTCCTCTTCTGCACTGACCACTGATCCAAATACTTTGTGAGAGTATCCAATGACTTTGTACCTTGAGCATGCTTGAAACTTTGGAAGCTGTTAATTTGACCCTGTACTCGCCTCTCGTCATCTTGTTTCAGCACTGTTTTAATCTCTGTTACAAGTAGACTAGCACGATGAGCTGCTTTCGAAGTGCATTTAAGTATATTTTCCGGATCCATTAATGCCTTCCCACCCAAATGCAAAGTGCAAACCTCCTTGTAACTATTTATGCCTAGAATTAAACTAGCATCGGCGACTCCCTCCTCTAGCAGAGTAGGATCGGCCAAAACGACAGTGCTGCAGACATATTAATTATCACCGATCTTGTAGTGACTAATTCTTACCCCTCCTTGAAAAGTGCATAAGTAATGCAAACAGGATAATGATGTATAACCGTACGAATAGCATCCCGTTCTGCATACGAATGCACAATAGTCTCCTCACCATCACAACTGACGTCAGGTCGACGAAAATGTGCCAACGCTGCCAGCAATGCTATAGACGCACAATCTAGCAAATTCCCCTCGTGATTCAGTATATTAATATCGACCCTAAACGCCCACACCTTTTCATTTATTTTAATACACAAGGATTCCATATCGACCGCTCTTGAATCTTTAACACACTTCTCTAAAATTCGATTCATGACAACTTGCAATTCGGAATTGCGACCGGATTCGAAATGTGACGCGCCCAAAGGGTTTAATTCGACATTTATACTGAGAATACCCTCACTTAGTCTCGATGATTTTGGCCTCTGGATTTCGCAAGACACCTGCGCTAAGACACTGAACTACAATATTGCAAATAGGTGCAGGACGGAGAGTCTTACCGTGTTTTACCTAACGATACGTAACAGCATCCCCAATCACGACCGAAGTCAATGGATAGCTCTCGGAATTCGTCAAAGGCTCTTCCATCTAAACGCTACAAAAAGCTGTAAAGTATCGCACATTGAAAATACGATAAATTTTACCGTGTGGTCCTCTAAATTCTTTATGATAAACTTTTTTTCGCAATTTGTTATTAAATTTTCACGAAACTTTGCCATGCTTTGAATGAAAATTGGAAAAGCAAAACAAACATCAGGTTAGGATATCCAACAATTTGTATTACAGGGTTGCCGTGTTTTTTCATATAGGTACAGGTTTTTTCCGATGTTTAGTATGGGGACCCTTGATGAGCTATTCAATTGCTCTCTCGTGTGCTTCCACATTTTTACTTCTGTTGTGAATAAATAATAATAATAATGGTCCCACTCGATTTGAGACACCGTGTATATGGTGGATTTCTTTGACGGGCCGTGAGCCAGAATAATTTTAGAGTGAATAAACTATAGGGATCCTTCTATGGTATGAGTGCAGCCAACAGAGAGAAGTGATAATACGGAATACATCGTTACTTACATCCGCCATTACTTTCTTTTTGAGTAACCACGTTGTAACTGGTAAGAGATTTTCTTTTCTAAAACGGCTTATTAGGTAAAATGTCGACGTATAATAATTGTATGTTTCTATATTGGTGCAATGTTTGCTGCTTTTAAAATTTAAGACCGATTCAATGCACGTAATGGCGAGCAGGTGAGGTTATGGCCAGTAACTAATATCCTCGTTTTCTTCTTCCAGATCTTAAAAAATGACAAATTCAAAAGGTTACCGTCGTGGAACAAGAGATTTATTCTCTCGGAAGTTCCGTAAACATGGTACGATACCTTTGTCAACGTACATGAAGGTGTACAAAGTGGGCGATATCGTTGACATTAAAGGAAATGGTGCTGTACAAAAAGGTATGCCATACAAAGTTTATCACGGCAGAACCGGAAGAGTTTATAATGTCACCGCACACGCTTTGGGTATTATTGTCAACAAACGTGTTCGCCATCGCATCATCCCGAAAAGGATTAACGTTCGAATTGAACATGTTAACCATTCAAAATGCAGAGAGGACTTCATCAAACGTGTTAAAGAAAATGAAAAGCTACGAAAAGAAGCAAAGGACAAAAATACGAAAGTCTCATTGAAAAGGCAACCAGCTGGACCTAAACCGGCACATGTTGTTTCCGGAAAACAGCAACCGATTGTTTTGGCTCCTATTCCTTATGAGTTCATTGCTTAATTTTGTATTAAGTTAATAAAGTAATAATTATATACAGATTTTCCATTTCTCCACTTTCCGGCCCTTAATCTAATCATTGTTTTAATCATTGTTTATAAACAATGGTATAATTTCACTAGGATCGAGGTACATTTAACAAATAAAAAAATCATTCGTTCATACGTTTGAATGCGACCTAGACGTAATTTGTAGGGTTTTTAATTACGTAATGTTTTGACAGTTCACATATAACCATAAGTTGTTTTACAGCTGTCAAAAAGCAATAATGGAGTTTATATCATGCATACATGTTTATTTTAGGCGTTTTCTACGTTAACGTAATGGATTAGCAATTAAAATATGGTATAGTTAATTATTTTTATCTAAATGCACATTTAAATTAAGTTTCTGGAATAAATTAATTGTATTAACCATAAATCCCTCATCCGTCCTTTCAAACAACTCCTGCATTAATTATCCAATTGATCACTATTAACTCGTAATTTTTATGAAATAGGGTGCGAATATTTCCCAACTGGAACGAGATATAGGTTCTGAACAGTTCCCGTCAAACGAACATTACTTTGGACTAGTAAACGTACGTTGAAACATTATTGGCTCTAACGATGATAATGGCTTGTTTCAGTTTGGAAATACGTGTTACAGTAACTCCGTACTCCAAGCACTGTATTTTTGTAAACCTTTCCGTGATAAAGTATTGGAATATAAGGCTAAGAATAAACGAACGAAAGAAACTCTACTGACATGTCTTGCCGACTTGTTTTACAGTATTGCAACGCAAAAAAAGAAAGTAGGGTCTATTGCACCAAAAAAATTTATAGCAAGGCTACGAAAAGAAAAGGAAGAATTTGATAATTACATGCAACAGGATGCCCACGAATTTTTAAATTTTTTAATCAATCATATTAGTGAAATTATATTAGGTAAGCTGCATTGTTAACTATTGTTGTTAAATTGAACGCATTTCAGCCGAAAGACAACAGAATTCATCAACAAACAATATTAAAAGTAAAAATCCGGGAGAGAATGGCACGATACATATTATGCCTAACGAACCGACGTGGGTTCACGAAATCTTCCAGGTTGGCTCGGCTGTGAATTTTCTTTAAAAATTACATTCTTAACTTTTAGGGTATACTTACAAGTGAAACGCGTTGTTTAAATTGTGAAACGATAAGTAGTAAAGATGAAGACTTTTTTGATTTACAAGTAGATATCGAACAAAATACAAGTATAACGCATTGTCTTCGGTGTTTTAGTAACACAGAAACGTTATGTAGCGATAATAAGTTTAAATGTGATAATTGTAGTAGTTACCAGGAGGCGCAGAAAAGAATGAGGGTAAAGAAATTGCCTATGATTCTTGCGCTACATCTGAAACGATTTAAGTATATGGAACAGTACAACAGGCATATTAAAGTATCCCACAGGGTTGTTTTCCCCTTAGAGTTACGACTATTTAATACGGTTAGTATCGAGTGGCATTATTTGTGGATCCTGTGCAGAGCTGTTACGATATCGTAACAACTTTTATTGCAAGCAAGCTACAATGCCTAAACCTGCTGTTTCTGTAACATATAATTCAATGGAATAATAAGCATTTATTCACATTCACGATTGTTACAGAAACAACATTAGTTGCTCATTCACAAACTCATTTTTTTAAATCGAAAAAGAAAATATGCATTCAAAAAACTCCTTTTCTTTTCTCTTTTAAATTGGTATGTTGGAACATCAATAAAGTTCCAAATAAAATATGTACTAGAGTGTCACTTGTAAGTGGGATATATTTTTTTTTATTGTAGTCTGATGATGCAGTAAATCCAGATAGATTGTACGACTTAGTAGCGGTAGTAATCCATTGTGGTAGCGGACCTAACCGTGGCCATTACATCAGTATTGTGAAAAGTCATGGGTTTTGGTTGCTGTTTGATGATGACCAAGTTGATGTAAGTATTTATTCCAACATTACGTTGGTGTAGTCTATGAAGCTGAGAACATCGCTTGCTGGGTACGCTCATGTTTGAGGAATGGTACAAATCTATCCATGTGCTCTTTAAATTTGCTACTATTATTGGTTCTCTACCTTTCAAGTATGGATAAATTGCCGAGGCCTTCAAATCTTTCAACGCTTAATTTATTACACTCCTTAAAATTTATAACCGTTCCATAGGTATTGGTTTTTAAATATATGAACATAATGGATGCGTTGGGGAAACATCTTTGAATTTTATGTGTGCCTTTTTTTGATGTACGTCTCCATTTTTGATAAACGTTATGAATAGAGTAAAATATAATGAAGACCTTTATATTTGAATTACCTATAAGTACCAAATAATTTTGCATGTAATATTGAAATAACTAGACATTTGATTAAATATACATGTCCGCTAATTACATAAAATATTTTTTGTTTCGTGGCCAATGAGAATTAAAACGTTGGCGACTGCTGTTCTAGACTTTTAAATAGATCTTGAAAGGCCTGTAATAGCACTAGAAGGTTATAAATAAAGCTATAAAAAAGGACCTGAGGTGTCCCTTGGAGTTGTTTCTATAGCCTTTTGGGTTCATGCAGAGCTTTGTGAACCAATGCATTCTATCACTTACCCAGAGCTACGCAGTAGTATCAGTATTTAAATCTTTTTGAAAACATTCTAAAACTTCCTTTGATCTCTACAGAGCGTTTTGTACCGTCTTTAAGGTGATTTATCTCTTCTAAAACTATATAGGTCTTTTCTAAGCTTTCTAAGCTCTTGTAGCCATGAAAAGAACTTTTCGCTCTTTGGAAATGACGTGAGTGGCTCTAGTTTTAACATTACGCTTGCCAGGAAAACCAGAAACTTTCGAGAGCATACAAGGTTTTCAAATAGCTCTCTCGATCTTTTCTCCTGTTTTCCCATAGCCCTGTCTAGCTTTTGTTAAGGTATGTGGCTTTCTCGATAGCCCCTGATGTGCACAAGTTAGTACAAATATGGAAGCTTCACTGACTACCACTAAATTTAATAAAAAAATGAAATTGTAAAATATGAATTCAAATTGCAGAAAATAGATGCGTCTACAATTGAAGATTTTTATGGCCTCACGTCAGACACACAAAAGTCCTCTGAAACTGGTTATATCCTATTTTACCAATCACGAGAAAGTTTATGAGCAGAACTTTCAAGATTACATTGGTAAGGACAAGAGCACCGGTTCGTTCTAAAGGACCGTAAATGGAAGTCCCAAACATACAACAGGACATTATTCGGATGTTATAATGATTGTAGATCCGATTTGCGAGTATTAATCTTTTTGTTGTCCATTCAAAAAATTAACAAAATGTTACCTATAACTAATGTAAATATGTAAAATTTTATTATAAAAATTTTCAGTTTATAGTCTTCTACATACGGAAATGTTCAGCGATAGTTTCGAAAGCGAACACAATTGCTTATATTTGTAGTAATTATGGGTACTTTTACAAGCACTCTGATATATTTATAGCGATTGTTTCAGTTATACAAATAATGCATTTTTTTCTTAGAAACATTGTGAAGTATGTTGGACTTAAACGACAACAACGACAACGTACTAAAAGGTGCTCTCAATACAGTACTTCACGATTATTTTACTACACTGTGATTCAGAGAAATGAGTACAATCGACCTGTGACATTTGTGTTCAATCACAAGAATACAGGGTGTACAAAGCAGTTTTATAAACCCAAATATCTCGTCTGAGACTTGTATAGCTTTCTCTGTGCCGCATTGTACATGAATACACGACTAATTGAATTTTACTTATTTTCATTGGTCAATTAGAAGTGATCTACACGTTTTCGTTGTATAATTTGCACAAAATTGGTTCATTGCGTTCGTTCAAAACTCAACAAAAATTACGAGTCAAATTTCTAGTCCTCATTTCTTCTCTATTTTGCATTGAATAAGTAAAATTCATCAGGGCTCATCATGGTTCCAAATGAACGTCATTTCATTAAACATGTGAATATTAGCGTAACTTTATAAAAACTGCTAAGCAGATAATTTTATTTTTATTCTGTACATATTCGTTAGACGTAAATAAACTTAAAGATTATAATTTATTTTTATTACAACGAATAAAATTTTTTATTTCGTCATCCTTTACTGTCTAATGGAACCGTTTAATTTATGTAAAGTTTTTTTAATCATACCTCGCGTGATTAGTGTATGTTGTATCGAAGTAAGTTTTTCTATTATATTTTTTATAAGAGTTGGCAATGGCTCATATATGAAAAATGCATTTTGGTTACTTCATCGAACTGGTTTCTTTCTAACATTCTCTATTTCAATTATATGTTCGCAGTTCAAAAACAACAGCACTTTAAAAATGGTTAGTTTAATTGATCCCCAGATGCACCTAATACGGTGTTTGTGAACTATCTTGTAAAATACTATATAATGATTCAAAGCTATAGTAGCCGAGTCATACAGGAATAATAATCCTGCACTCTCTACAACTCTGTGGTCAGCATATAGATTGTGCTTGCGTCTATCAAGATGGCAAATACTATGCGATCAAAAATGAGTTGCTGTCGAGTCTCCTTTGGAATTTTGGTTTATATGGGAAATCGTACTCAACTTGAACTTCCAAAGGTGACTCGACAGCAACTCATTTTTGATCGCCCGTTCGACAATCATCTGTTGTCTCCGGTTGGAAAAATGTTGGTGATCGTATAGTAGGCCATCACGCCTGGCCAATAACCATGGACCTTAATTTTACAGTACAAATATGCTCCAAAATACAAAATAAGAATTATTATCAATCAAGAGTGCAGTTTGAATGTTTTGATTCCTTTTGTGCGAATAAATTTTAAAAAACAAGTTTTACATTAAAGACTGGATTAAAGAGCTAATTATTAGTGTAATATTACACGAGGCTTCCCGTTTCCTAATTACTGCGATTATATAGCCTTATATAGGTAAGGCGCACTCAAGAAATTTGTAGTCAGTAACACAGTTCGCGCGAGTTTTAATTTCATTGTAAGTACTTTCTAAATATGGCATTTAATTAAACGTTAATTAGACTTAACGACACCTACGCGTACGCCTTTATTAAACTAAATGAACTTTTTCAAGTCTATCCACGTTTGTAAACGAATAGGATTGGTGTTGTAGGTGCGCAGTCTAAGTATAACGTCGCCGTCTATCGGTAAAACAAAAACTCACCTGTTCGAAAAACGCGCAGGTGGGACAAAGGGGGGGATATTTACCTGCCCGTCACGTGACGAGCGTTTTTTACGGTAAAAAACAACTCAAACCGCGCCTATGGCGAACGTTGATTGTTGCTCCTGTTCGTAACGGACGTGTTTATAAAACATACCTTTTGTTTAAGAAATCGTTACGTTCATTTGTTTTTTATGCAAAAAGTTCCGTATGTGATCGCCGACATACAGGGTGTTCTCTACAAGGGCGCGTCGCGAACGCTGTGTGACCCATAATGGTGAAATTTAAAAGTTTATATCTGCTACTGTTTACAATAACGCGAGTGAATCTGCAAACGTTGCCCTATTATTGGGGACCACCCTCGACGGAACGCAACTACGATGCACCTTTTAATCCCAATGTCATCGAGCATCCAGGGGGAATAATCAGCAATGACCGGTTTGTTTTCAAAAAGGACAGCAGTAAACCCTACCTCGTACGTAACGATATTTTGGTAGAAAAAGACGGTGAATTGGTTATAGAGGCTGGTGTGAAAATTATTTTCGAACCTCAGATCGGCATAACAGTCCGAGGAATCCTCAACGCGGTGGTGAGTATAAGAAAATTAGATGAAAACGAAATCGGATTTCCTAGTAGGTGATTCACGCGCCGTAATTAAGCATTCCATGGCCAATTGAAACTTTTACTGAATAATGTGGATTCATTACCGCAAATCAATGATTCACTATTATCTTATCGCAATATTTATATTAGAATTCAGGTGGTGTTCTAATTATCGGTATGTACGGAATTCTTTCATTATCGATTTTAAATATTTATTTAATTTGAAGTTGGGCGAATTTGGGCCAGTTTTCCTTTATAGGTATTAGGTAAAGGCCCTGCTAATGTTTATGAGAGTAGAGAGCTTTGAAGTGCGTAAAATTGAACTAATTATGGTATAGATTTAATTACCAGTCATCATAATCTAATTTTATTTTACGATTAAGCAAGGAGAATTTGATGCATTTAACCTAGTTTTTATACAAAACAATTAAACGTGACGGTGACATACTAGCTAGGAGATAATGAAATATGTATTTATACTAAGTACACATTATGCAAATAAGCCAAATGATTAATAATATTCAATAGAATTTATTTGTACCCATTGATCAAACTCCCAATAATTTATAACAATTGACTAGGTATTTTACCACCGAGTTCTGGTTAAAATGGAAAACCTGGCACCTAGCACCAACACGTCCCATAAAATTTAACTTCTTTATCTGTGCAGAGCAGAGGTTGAACATAATTATTATGTTCAAATCGCCTGTGGCAGTTTTTTTACAAAAAAAAACGCATGACTTGTTGAATACAAAATTTTTTGAAGGATGCCATTATGGCAGCCTCGATGGAAGCTTTTCGAAATGTTGTGCTCTCATACTTTTTTTATTGCATACCTACTAGGTACTGAGAATTTTCTCATGCCCCCAAAATTAACTCTTATTCTCTGAAAAAGCTCTCAGGAAATATATTGAAAGACACAAAAATGATTAGATCAGATTAAAAACAATATGGTGCTGGAAACGTCAAATAAATTCAAATATCAGGAAATTAATATGACAACGGTTTACCTATGTATGTTTAAAAATATCTCAACATTCCGTCATTTGAAGAATTTACGAATCTTTAAAACGCTGTATCTCCGCAACAATTAAATTTACTGATCCAGATAAGCCTTAAGGGGCCGTATGTATAAAAGTAAGCAAATGCTTATACTTGCAAAACTCAAAGTAAATACTCGTAACTGCCCCTTCATACTGGTCTGTTTAGCATGGTTTAGCAGCGCTGCACTGCGTCCTGTCCTTCTGCTTAGAAGGGCTGCTAAGTCGCCCAGTGCGAAGGAGCACTTACGAGTATTTACTTTGAATTTTGCAAGTATAAGCATTTGCTTACTTTTATTCATACGGCCCAATGTCTTGAATTATCACAAATTTTGACTAGTTTCAAAAAGGATGCGATAATAATTGCTTAAAAATCTGTCCCTCAAATAGCAGAAAAAATGGCGTATGGTCGAGGGTCTTTCGATGTCCAAAACAAGGTTTTTTCACATCCATATTCCCACTAACAATTTAAAACAAGAAATAGGGATAACCTCGGGGATAACATATCTGTGTCCTAAGCTTCTGAGTTGTGCGGTACGCCTCATCAGAGGATATTGGTGGCCGATACATCGGTAGTAGTCGGAGATGAAGGGGCCGTTCCTCCAGCCTCCACCGCACTTGCCTTATGGTAGGAAAAATAAAAAGACTTTATGATCTACTCTTCGAGTGGGTATAATTGATTTATGATTATATGTAGATTCGGATTCTCAAAAAAAAATGCCCATACAAGACGCTAACGGAAGCCGTCTATTTCCGGCCGTTTAAGCTAGGGAAAATAAAAACGAAGTTTGACATTTTCAATTGTCGGCGATACTTCAGTTATTTTCAAAGTCTAATGACTAATGTGCGTTTTTTTAGTCATAAAAAGGGACAACTTACTGGGCCTCCATTTAACCTACACTGATGTATATCTCCTACCGTTACCGAATTTAAATCACGCCGCGTACATCACATTTCCATGCAGAGTGGTTGCCCCCCTCGTTGCCCCTTCGTTAGTTCATAATTAAAATTCTCAGTTTTTTAAATCATGGAACCATCCTATTTTCACTTATGACAGCAGAATATCTAGGGGATACAATGTTGCTTATTTTTGTTGATTTAATTATATTCGAGATTATATTACTTGATTGGTTAAATGGTATGTCCAAGAAACGGTGTGTCATATTCACTCTAATGCCCTTACAATTATACATGAGATTTCTTGAAAGATCATTATATAGACCAGAATTAACTCCGTGATTGTAAAGTAATTGGATTATAATCATGGCTTTTTACAGTGAAATTTAATACAAATACCGTTCTTTTGTGTGAGAACTTTTAGCAACAACAATCGACATTTAAACATGATATATAGGCACCTACGTTGTAGGTACCTACTTTCTAAATAATGTAAGCACGGGAGTCGGAGTAGTAAAAATTAAAAAAAAACTATTATTGTATGTAGAACAAGTTGATAAAATGTTGGTTAGTATTTAAGTAGTGTAGATGTTAGATGGAGACAACACAAACAAAATATAGGTACCTACCTACTGAAATATAATATGTACAACTTAGATTTTCGCATCTGGAATTTGATTTAATATAAAAAATAATGTCATTTTTGGTAACGTTTAAAAGTCGTTTAGTGCAAATGAATGATTATGTATTTTTACAAAGGATATTCCTCATTCAGTTAGCTGTTAGAGAGTGATGATGCTTCCTTTTCCGGCGCTGTTAAACTATTTCTTTTACTGTGTCGTAAAGCCATTGCTCAGTGACGCAATATAATAACAATATGTTCCACATTCCGTTAGTTGTACACAAAGAAGACCATTCGAAAGTCACGAAGTTCTTTCACTATATATTTTCAGATGTTACAATGGATCGAAGAGTTCGATATATAATAATTTAAAAAAAAACGTCGTTGAATTGATTGTAACATGTAGCACTCAATTACTCCCTGAAACTACAACCCTTCAGAAATCCCAGAAGATAAGAAGTAGGTAAATCTGATTAAAGTTCAAACCCTTGTTACCTGGTATCGGCACGCCAAGTAACTCCTAACCTCGCCCCTAACGCTCAAGGTATCACCCTTTTATTATTTTTGGTGAAATGTGTTTTTATCTAAAAGATGGCTTGCACTTTTTGTGTTGAAGTTCAACAGTTGAACAGCGTGTTTTAGAGGAATCTATTTGAACCTCGATTTGCGCCGTTTGTAACAAATTTCTACTAGGTAATGAATACCTTTATTTTGCAAATTTCGTCACATTAGGCATTCTGCAATGACATATTTTAATTCTGTCACGAGGTGATTGTGGAGGAGCGGAGATTTATGCGTTCGCTCGTAATTTTTAAACTTTGGTTTGGATAAAATGCTTACGGATCCATTAATTGTTATTTATTATACAAGACGATAAAGGGGCATTTTAGCCATTGAGTGAAAGATGTTAATTCAAGAGTGGCGCAGAACAGTGTGCAATTAGTAAAGTGAGTCTAACCATTGATTATATACTTACGAAAGTATATAATCAATGGTCTAACTTAAGTAATATCATAGTGTAAGAATAGAATTCCACTATTAAATTTTGATAAATAAAAGTTTTATGTTTATGTTTGGGTTTACAACTGTTTAGTAGACTATTGTTTTGGGACTGCTTGCTGACTATTCTTGGAGCTGAATCTGTACTTGGTTAGAGCCTTGTCATGGTCGACTCATCCTCGTTGAAAATGGGTAACTACCGAGGATCTGTGGAGGAAATAATACACGACTGAGGATCGTAGTGTATTAGTGTGTACCTATTATATCTTGTCGTTCATAAGCAATGGCGGTGAAATTCATTGCGATTTGATACTCAACTTTTCATGCAATTCTGTTCAGGGGCGGTTTTATACATCCACTCAGGGGGGGGGGGGCGAAAATAAAAAAGCCACAGAATTGCAGATGCAGAGGTGCGCGGGAATTTTTTTTGAGTAGCTTTGACCCAATTTCAGCTGTTTTTTTTGTTAAACTATCTATTGCCGCATTAATTTCCGAATACTGACAAAGACAGAAAAATTACGAGAGGCGATAATGATAGTGCTAAAGTACAGTCGTGAGTCGCAGTCTGGACAATACACGATTCCGCCCCCGCCGGCATTATTTTGTGTACCTATTTTATTCAATTTTACTTTTCCGTCAGGTGGTTTGTGGTTAGGCCTATTTAATTCGATTATTATGTAAACCTAATGAAATAAAAAAAACAATTGAGCAGTATGTTTAGGGGGGGGGGGCGATCTCCCCTGTCGCCCCCCCCAAACCGCCCCTGATTCTGTTTGCATTGAAATAAATAAGTTTCTGCGAAATGGAAATTGAAAATAAATACTTATTTACTATATTAAACATATATATTTTCGGTATATAGTTACAAAAAAATTCCTTGCCTAAAAGCTCAGTACGTAGGTACCTACTTCGGTACCTACATACAATTCTAAATTTAATGGACTGATTCATCACTACGGGTTGGAGGTCAATTCCTTTAAGTGGGCATTAAGGATGAGTGTACGAAAGACGAATAAATGAAGTGAAGTAAACTTTTTCCAACGTACCTACAAACGTAGAATAATATTAATGAGTGGTGCCGCGATGATGAAATGTCACGTTAGTACCTACGTGATGATTGCCATTGCGAATAGGTATAAAAGTTGTTAACTAAACATGGAGAAGGAAGGCGAAAGGATGAGGCTTCCCAACATAGTGGGTGCCATTGACCTGGACCTGATGGAATACCGTATAAGTGCCATGCTTCGTTTCAGATCTTGTTTCGCTTTACGCTTTCTTAAATACAATTCCGAACGGTACGAAATTGGATCGACTTTTGGTAACAGTTAAAATGACATGTAAAGTAATGGATTATGACAATGAATGTAACCCTGACTTTCAAGTCGAGTATTCGTACCTACCTACCTAATTAATAGATAGTCAATTCGCATGTATCCGGTGGTGCAGCTGCCTATTTTTAAATTGGAGTTAATGACATGGAACGCCCACGTTTTTGACTATAACCACAGACATGTTGTCTGTGCTATAACTAAATGTCAAATGTTTCATCCGTGGTGGACTTTTTTTACCGCTCTACTTTGCCGTTATTGTGGCATGCTTGGTGGTGTACCATTAGATCTGCAATTTGTCAAGCGATTAAGGACGGAATCACAAATTTGCAATGACCATTTAATAATTCTGGAGGTGATATTCATCCTAGAAGGTGTAAATAATAATTCTTTAACAGTTTTTACCTTACATTTGCAATTTTTATTTCATGCAATTGTAATTTTATTTTTTCTCCTTTAATTTATTAGTGGGTAAGATTTCAACCGAAGTTGCTTTACCAAATTTCTAATACTTAAGTAAGTAATCTATAGATTCTAACCAGAAACTCTCATTGCCGGAGTCAAGCATCTACTACCTACATTACATCATGTTTTGTCCATTTTTCTAATTCGAAGTGCTGTAGTCGGACAGTGGAGAACCCTATAATGTGAAAACATTCCAAAAGAGCAGAAGAACATTGCCATCAAATCAAACCAATCCAGAATTCGTAGTAGTGTAGGTTATAGTTTTAAATTATAATATCAATTCTGATTGTATGTCCTGATATAAAAACGGTTAATTATGAAATCACTTAATTTAGGCGTACTTCCTCAATTACGTTTACCTATTTAAAACACTTTAATTAGCACATTTCAAACATTTGGTAATGAATAATCAAATAATGAGAAAAGAGTGGAATGGGCGGTTGCCAAACGCATTATGTTCAGAGTCCATGTTATGTAATAAAAGATGCGAGAAATGAGATTGATTTGTCCCATTTGGCCATTTCGAGTAAGTACTTATTATTTATCTCGTATAGCAACCAAGGTACGGTTTTGGTCAGAAGTAATGTCCCTCGATTATCTCAAGTGTGGCACATAATTAAGATACCAGATCTCCTGTGAGATTTGAGCTTCTTTTCAACATGAGGAAAATGCCTAAGATTGAAATGAAATTGAACTAAATCACGGAGAAGCTGACACATTGGTACTTTTTCTACAGTTGCAGTTTCTAAGGGAGGACATTACTTCTGACCACGACTGTACATAATCAGGTACATATACAAACTTGACTTGCTAAGCATGCAGTAATAACAGTCAAATACCTGCATTTTATGTTTTGCAGTTATTATTAATAAAATTTAAAATATGATAACTTTTCTTAATTAGAAATGTTTCAGCATCTGTACTAATACTAGCTACTGCGGTAAATCCGATTTCGTAAATTTCTGTAACTATCCCATACTTTAATGGGTATAGATATGTATTGTATTGTCAGGGCACCGAAGATAACAGAATCGTGCTAACAAGTAATGCCGACACATCCACGGTAAATCGAGAATATCCCAAAATTCGTTTGGTAGACGGACCTAGTATATTGGCAGGACGAGTGCAACTTTTTCACAAAGAAAAGTGGAGAAGTGTATGTACAAACTCTCGAAAGTAAGTGAACTCCACTCTTTACTGCCAAAGATCTTCCATATGTAATTTCAGTTGGACAGTTGCCGATATGCAAACGGCCTGCCGTGAACTGGGATTTCAAGGCGGAAGCTTCTTCAACTGGCTCAACAGGGAAATGCCAGTGCAACCTCGCTTACTGTACGAAGAACCGCGCTGCGTAGGTACTGAGCAATCTCTAAGGGACTGTCAGTGGTCATCTCGGCAGCTGGGATCGGGTGTGTGCGACTATCATCCGGATCTTGCAATCGAATGCTTGTCAAGATATGATACGCCAGTGAAATACTGGAGGGGAATACGTTTCGAAAATGCTCAAAACGAAAAATTGCTCGAAACTCAAAATACGCTTTACATTCCAAGCTCACTATCCGAACTGAAATATGTGATTGTAAAGTACGCGGGAGTTGGGCGCGATTATAACGCCACAAGTGCCATACATATACAAGGTGTGCCGCCTATAATGGGCAATTTGGAGGTGATCAATTCTGCTTACAATGGTATTAATATAACACTGCCTGATGCACCTGTAAGAATTACCAATTGCACATTAAGACGTAATCGCGGATATGGTGTATTCATTAACTCCAGTTATGGCTTAGCTCACATAGATGGATGCATGATCACCGATAATGGTGGTGATGGTGTTCGATATTTTCATAACGAAGCCCGTCCAAATGAAAAACGCGATATTTCAGAAATATCAGACTTTTGTACTTTGGCAATCACGTCTTCTCAGACGTATCCAATCGAAATATACGCAGACCAATCACTCTTTTACGGTACTGATAAGTATTGTTCTAAGTATTTTACGACGCGTTATGGACAGGTCTTAACACTGGACATATTGAGATCCGAGACTGACAGAAATAACAGTGCCACCATCGAACTTTATGACGGTTCTTCTGTCAACAATCGTCTTCTTACTTCTTTCCCCATACGCAATAATACACGGCCTGAATCCGTGACGACCACCAGTAATCAAATTTACATAGTCTTTAAAGCGGAACCGCGCACCAATTTGGTAGTCTACATGAGGCTCACCTCTGGATTGCATCGAACATACGAGTTAAATGTTAGTAGATCAGATGTTTCAAGAAATTCGGGGAGAGGCATTGCTATAGATAATTTACGTTCCCAGCTACACGTGCACAAAACTTCGGTTTCTAAAAATGATCATGTGGCCGGCGTTCATGTTACAAGCGGCGTGGGTCACATTAACATTACTAACAGCAAAATTTCATTCAACAAAGGGGACGGGATTAATATCACATACACTGGTGGAAACAGAAACATCTCACAATCATCCATTAGCTCTAATCTAGGATACGGTCTAGCAATCTGGCTAAATGACACAGCTGAAACTGAGTACCACTTCATAAAGCAAATGACTGTGGTGGAGTATTCAGAAATCATTAAAAACGCAGACATTGGAGTTTTACACGGCAACTTTTGTGGGCCATCCTTCATCAACATCACAGGGAATAAGTTTGAGAACTCTCTGGATACCGCCCTAGAAGTCCTATCATGCTGGCTAGCAGTAAATATTTCAACGAACCTAGAAATTGGGCACAATACATTTTTAGGTAGTGAAAAAGTATCGATCAAAATCATACCGGTCTTAAATTTAGTCGCCCACGTTCAATACAATTGGTTCAAGTATGGAGCGTATGGCGCGATTGCAATAAAGAATCAACTATTGGAAGAGTTTAACTTGCTTCCCGCTCACATACTCGTGGAACAGAATTACTTCTTCGAAAACAAGGGCTACTTCGTGGTGAGTCTTGGACTCTCACCTTACGCCGACAAACAGTCGCTAATGTTCACTAGAAACTTTGTCAAATTTAACAATATCACCGAACCTTTTCAATCGGAGGACGGTTCGGCGTCAAAACTCAACCCGCGCAGTCGCGTCGCGGCCGCAATCGTGATCGGTTCCAGTAACATTTTGGTCTACAGAAATATAATTGAAAACCCCTCCTCTAGGTACGAAATTGGAAGTCACTTCGAGGATCAAAGTAAGATACTGAACTGTTCGTATAATTGGCTCGGATTTAGTGAAGAGGAGAAGATCTTCCATCGAATTTTTGATCGGACCGATCGATATAATTTAGCTAAAGTTGTGTTTGTACCGTACCTCTTGCACAACTCAAATCCATCAACGACACGGTTTAATTACCTACCTCTGTATGTGCCGATATTTCGTAGGCAGCATTCAAATGTTGTGGGAGGAGAGGTGGAGGGCGAAGAAACTTTAGCACCTGGCGAGTATGTGGTTGAGAAGGATATTAATATCAGGCCTGGTGGGAAGTTGACCTTAGAACCTGGTGTGACGTTACGTTTTCCGGCGTCTGTGGGAATTATGGTTGGTGGACGTTTGGAAGCTCACGGCATCGGACCGGATAGTATCAAATTTACAATGAAAGAAGAGATCAAACACCCCATAGATGAGGAGACTTACGAGACGGATATCGAGAAAGTTAATGAACAAACTGAGGTTGCAACCGAATCATTAACCGTCCCAATACGGTTACTAGGAGAAAAGGCTCCCACCGAAGGTCGTCTTCAAGTAAACATTAACAATAGGTGGGGTACAGTATGTAATTATGGGTGGACTATCGAAAATGCCGCCCTTGTTTGCAATCAATTGGGTTTTGTTTTAAACCGTGATGATTGGAACATGCAAAGAAATGAGATTCCATCCGCTGGTATCTCTGAGGAGGTCATTTTGAGTAATGTGAAGTGTACCATGTTTGATACCGATATATCAAATTGCAAAGCAGAAAGTGTAGATGATTTTGAGTATTCATGCTCCCATGAGAATGATGTGGGTGTGCGATGCTACGAGAGCTCTTGGGCTGGTATGCGTTTTAGTGTCTTGGCAGAGAGATCTAACTTACAGTATATCACGATAGAAAAGGCTGGTTTATTAGATTATACGACCAATTATTTTAAGCCCGCCTTACAAATCGATTTTGCTCATCATAACTTTGAGAGCATCAAAGTAGTTGACAACCTTTACGATGGCTTGGGCGTACTGTATTCTGACATTTACACTTCCGACAGCGTAAATATTGTGAAAAATTCGGAATTTTCACGCAATAAGGGCGCTGGGATTAGCTTTAAACAACTTGGTCTAAAAGTACAGGGAAGTACAATTGAAAACAACGAGTTTGGTATTAGGCACAATCCAGCACTTACCAATCTACAACAACGAGAATTAGCCGGTTGGTTTAGCATAACTGACGCAGACATATACTACAAACCATTTTGGATTCCTCTGGATAAGGGGAATGACATTATCGTTAATGAACGAACGACCAAGTATCTTGTAACATCAAGAGTTATTAACGAAGATATTACACGATCATACAAAATCAGTTGCCCTCCCGGTTACGTACTCGGAATACAACTGCTGAATCCCATCGAAAATCGAAGCACAGAGTCAATTCTCATTCATAATAGCATTACGTACAACGGCATCTCTGACATCTGGAATGTTACGCGCGACTTAACAGTTTTTCCAACCACATCAACAACTCACGGAATTATTCTTGACTACACCAGCGGCCCGTACGCAACGGGCGGGACAGTATTTGTGATAAGTGCAATTAATGCACCCGTTCAAAATATACACAACAAAATCGTAAAAGGACCCATTCCAACTTTGTCAGTTTCCAATTCGAAAATTCGCAGTAACAAGTACGGCGTTCACGCTTCATTTTACAATCGATATCTAAACGAACTCGGGGAACACTTCCTCCGCAAAGCAAACGAGTCCATGAAGTTTCTCCACTGCGAAATCTCCCACAATAAACTTGAAGCAATATACATTCACTCCCCACACTGGGATCTGCATCAAAGCAACATTTCAGAAGTGACAATAATGTTGAACAACACACTCATAACAGACAACGGACATGGTATATACCATTTCTCTCGAGACATGCGCTTCTCCAACAATCTCTTCCACTACATATTGCAAGATGACACTATTGAGCGCAATGGCAAAAATGGTTTCGCCATCAACCTACCTTACGTATGGCAATACAATGAAAACTTTACTCATTCCGTTTATATGCACAATAACACTTGGAGGAACAATAAAGACTTCGCTATTGTTATTGATGGACATTTTGCCATAGTGAACATAACTAAAAATGTTTTCGTGGAAAATAGTTGCAAAAACAGCTTGTTGGCCTTCAAAGGAATGGAGAAGAAATTGTTGATCAATTTCAATAAGATTGAAAATAATAATGGTGAGTCAGTTTCTGTTTCATAGTGCATTGTTTGTATTGTTTCACTTAATTCGGACACCTTTCATAACTCGAACAACAAAAATGTGGAGTTTGAAAGATATACCTAGTGAGATGCCACGTCAAAAACACGCTTGTGGCGATAGCACAACATCATTGCACTTATTTTGTATTAAATTAATTTACTACCCTTATAATTGTAGGTAGAACAATGGTGGAATTCAGCTCTAACAGCCAGTCCGAAATTCTTGGAACCGTACCCGCTCGATTTGTATACAATGAATTGAAACGCAACCGTCATATCGCGACACTAAGAAACTTTGGAGTGCTCCAGGTATACTCTGAGCCGACATGCGTGATAGGCTTCAATGGAATTCAAAAAATCAATATAAATCGAAATCTAATTGTCGACAACAACTTGGACTATCAACTCATCGCCGGAATAAAAACCGCAAAAATTGACAATTATCTCGATGCGAAAGAAAATTGGTGGGGCACAATTGAAGAGCGAGAAATCGAGAAAGCCATTTTCGATTTCGACGATTGGAATAATCACGCGATTGCACAATTTCGTCCATTTCTCCTGCACGATTCGTTCGAAGCAAGTCACTCGGTGTCGTTCGAAACTGAAAAGGTGGTCGACTTAGACAATCTCGGGGGACGGCTCTATGAAGATTTGATTATTCCCATGCGCGAGGAAGCGTATGTCGTTAAATCCGATATTACAGTTATGACGAAAGCGACACTGATCATTCAGCCTGGGGTGGTTATGGAGTTCGGTCCGAATATTGGCATTTTGGTTTTGGGCGTGCTGAAAGCTGAAGGAATGAAGGGCTATGAAATAACGTTCAAACCTCTTACAAAACCCGCACATATCGATGAATATCGAGGAAGTAAACGGGTCAGAAGGCAACTGGAAAATTTTGTTGCGCAAGATACAATTCGTTTGTGCAAAGGGAGACAATGTCAGGAAGGGCGGGAGGAATTGCCAAATGAAGGGTTTTTAGAGTACTTTAATAAGACGACGCTTCAGTGGATACCGATGTGTGACCCACGGTTTACCGAGCGAAATGCGCAAGTGGTATGCCGCGAATTGGGTTTTGATTGGCTTACAGCTTATTTCTCATTCGACATTAGAATCGAGTTTCACAGCAATTCGTTGTCAAGAATATGGTCGTGGCCGGAACCTTTAGAATGTAAAGGAACGGAAATGAATTACGAGGAATGTCCTATACGTTTAAATGGGCAACAGTTTGGTCACAGACACGAGTGCAAATGGAACGATAAGTTCGTTTTTATACACTGCGGTAAGCATGTTTCCCAAGTGGATTATTGGGGTGGAATACGTTTTGCCGACGCGCAGTTTGAGCAACATTTTTATGAGCACAGAATTCACGATATACACACTCATGATACTGTAAAAACCACTGAATCGATTTTAGAGTTCGTGAACGTTGTGGGCGCAGGTATTTTGCATAATGAGAAGTCACCAGCAGTGCAAAGTGTTATTAAAAGCCCGAAGATAAACTATGTCAATGTGAAAGCCGCTGCTTCACATGGAATTAACCTGATATCGCCCACTAACACCATTAATTTACTAGGAAATAATGTGGAAGACACTTTGGGGGTAGGTCTGAATATCTTGTCTCTGACGGGCGAAGGACGCGAATCAACTGAGTCGAGCTTCACGCCTTTGAAAGGTTTGCAAATTCCATACCATCTATTCAGTCTTATTGACGTGTGCGACACAACGAAAGTGGTTAATGTGGAGGAACGCGTCTTGATTTATTACAAGTACGATAACCATCCGGTCAGTTGCGTGAAAATCTTTAGGAGCTCCTACAATGTTAAACCCTTCGGATTCCGCCTTTTACAGTTCAATTTATTTAACACATCTGATGACTACGGGATTCCCGATTTTATATCCTTACACGATGGTGATATTTACAACGTTTCTTCGAAAGTTATTGCCCACATTACCATGGATTCGGAGGATTTCAACGGATTGTACAGAACTAAAGAGCCTAGTCTAAGTATTAAACTGTTTGCGAAAGGAGCTTCATCTAGCCACGGTTTCATCGCTGAAGTTGTCACTCTTCCTATTTCAGCCATAGGCTTTAGTAAGTATACCTCATCCGAGTTCCGCCAACACCTAACGTGCGCGTGTCACTTTCAGATCGGGATGTGCAGCACAACATTTCATTTTCAGTAATAAATAGGAATCGAGAGGGAGGTTTGTTGTATATGTCGGCAGGAGAGGTAAATCCAATCGTTACAATTGAAAAGAATCAATTTACCAACAATTGTGAAAAGCTATATGGCAATTTTTCAACTTGTACTGCTGCTATTGAGATGGATATACAAAACACTCAAAGTGTCTTCTTCAGGGTATGTATAAGCTTCACTCGCGCAAGGATAGACTGCACAGTAAAACGCTTAGATTACCTACCTATATGAAGTCGTAAACAGCCTTGCCCTTTCATAGTTTTCTTGCTAAACAATTAAGAGTTTTTGAAATAAAACAATAACTTGTTTTTTGAAATTCGACAAGTTTCTGATTCTTATAATAGGTAGCGTACTTACGTACCTACCTCTTTAACTTAGTAATTTTGTTTATTGTGCCACAGATCAAGTATTGAACAATTGTATTTTTTAGAACAATTTAGTCCAAAGCAATCAAGGTGGATTATCGATCAAATCGGATTCGCGTGGTTCCGCAACTTCCCTGAAAGGCTGGATACACAACAACCTCTTTGTGAACAATACAAATTATCCCGCCATGTACGTTGAGGGACGAAAATCGTCTCCCTACCAAGAAGTAACAATCTATCGCAACTACTTCACTCGGAACGTGGCAGTTTATGAGAATAATATTGTTCTCAAACAAGTGGTTTCCAATTTTAGCTTTAATTACATTAAACGAAATATTGGATTACAAAATTTGGAAGTGTCCGGTTTTGATAAGGTCAGATTGCCCATTTACCAAACGACCACGCATAACGGATTTTATAAGTAAGTTTATAACACTGTGCTTGATAAATACAATTAGAAAAACATACAACAAACACCAAAAATGACAAAAATACTTTAATTGGGCGTGTTTTAATTTATTTAAATAATTCCTTATAGCAATTATGCCGTACATACAGACAGTAGATCTACCATTGTCGCTGGTACTGCAGGTCAGCATTATGTCGACAACATTTTCTTCAACCCAGACAACGATTATGAAATGATTACAGTGAACAGATCTTTGTAAGTATATTTGTTAATCACTTAAAATCTGTAACGATCAATTGAGATCACCTTATGAACACAACTAATTTGTTGAGCAGCGCTCGTTCTGAATGTGCGCAGGTATCTAGCAACCACGTCTCGGTATAGCATATTTGAATATATTTTCAAACAGTTGCAGTATGGTACAATATCTGTTTTGTTTTGTCACTTGTGTTTAGTTATGGATATGTATTATTGACATGTATTTTAACTTATTTTCTTTTTATGTTGCATGGCGCATGTTCAGGTTTAATTTTAGCAGGTAAGAATTTTAATTATTTTGGTGTAGATTATTCTGCATGTGCGCTTTTGTATTAGTCGAAACGAAAACACAACTTCATGTATGTAAAGCACTTTACCGTCTCCTGTTATGCTATATTAAAACTATAATAATTGTTTGTGGCAAGTTACAGCGGTATATATATCTTATTTAGAGCCTATTTCAGCACATTAGAAGTATGGAAAACCAAAATCGATGCAGCACACAACTACTGGGGAGTAAACACAACGTTAGCTGTGCGGGGAAGGATAAGGGATCAAACTGATGATGCTCGACTACTTGAAGTTGTACATTCGCCATATTACATGAACAATCAAAGTATTTTGAATGGGAAGTGTCCTCCAGGATGGGATTTGGTAGGAAATACGTGTTACATGTTTATTGGCGCCCCCATGTCGTTTTTCGAGGCGAATAAATTTTGTCGAGTAAGTGTCAACTCTTTGTGACTGTTAATATAAAAATAATCTGTTAATAGGATGACAATGCCTCAATACCCTACCTAGTTGGAACAACGAACTACTTAGATCTGTACGATTTCTTAAAGAAGCAACAGCAATGGTACTTATTTTCTGATCGTATCTGGGTGCAACACATAGATAAAATAAATCAGTGCACGATGTTTGCCTATCAAACTGTGGAAATTGAAGACTGTTATCTGCGGTTACCTTTTATTTGCGAGATAGGTTTGTCTCATCGTTTTGTATTTACAGTTCTTTATTAAATACTTTCAGATCCAAAAGTAACAATCAATCCCCTCACATGGCACGGTGATACTATATCAATAGCTGTAATTGGATGCCTTGCGGTCGCTCTTTGTTTAATAATATTCGTCATAGCATGCTGGTGGTCAAAATCAAAGTACCGACATGCGCAACGGCTTCAAAGACGTAACAGCATCAGACAAAGCTTGCACTCTGTGCGGTCCCTTGGATCTATCCAGGGAGGCTTTTCCGATTTTGGATATCGACGTGGAAAGCCATCACAAATGGTACTCATAATATAAAGGCTTTCTGACTCTCTAGTAGCATAGAGTAAATATTATTTACTCCATGCTAGTAGTTAGCTCGTAGATTTTAGTTCTGATTATCATTGGGGAAAAACTGCACTTTTAGTTAACAATGTACAAAATCTATACCGATCTATCTACTGTGTAGACGTTAGAAATATTGCTTTTCTGAAACTACTTTAGAAACAACTACTTTCGTCTCTAAAAAGGGTTAAGAAATAGTACATTAAATATCAAGGTAGAGAAGTACAGTATTATTGCCTGAGCACCAAGATTAGGTACATCTCGAGGCGCTTGCGCCGAGGGGTGTAAGGTGCGAAGGCAATAATAGACTTCTCTGCCGTGGTATATATACTATTTTTTTCACTACTAGCACTTGAAATCCTCTAAATTAACATATTATATTGATAAGAGAGTTAACGGTTGGACAGAATTGTTTGTTTCTTAATTTAACATGTCAATCAAGTACGTGGAAGTACAAGTCAAACAGGCTGTATTTTGTTCTGTCATTGAGATTTTTCAAAGAGTAATTTCGTTCGAATTTTTTCAAAATGTGATAATTTTAGGTATGTAATTTCTCTGGAAATTGCGAATGGTGGCAATTATTCGTTTTAGAGAACTTGTATAAACGTTCATTGAGCGAAATTTCGGGTTGTGTTTTCTAAAAGTGACAGCGTGACAGTTCTCATTATTGACTACTAGTTAATAATAAAAAATTATTAACCACTAACAAATGCCGAGAAAGCCTACTTTACAAGTGGAAAAAAGGTTAATAATCATGTCATCAGACGCTAGTAGTGAAAAAATATGATTTTCCTCTAGTGAGGAAAAAAAAAACAATTGCTGCGTTAATCTTAATAGACATTTAAAATTGAAACAAACCCGAATCTAGATTGCTATATGTGCCATACTTTATCATTGCATACAATAATTTTTCAATTAGTTTTAGAAAAAATTATGTGTAAAACTTCAGAAGAAAGTGTTTTTCAACTCTCGCTCAATTGACACACTCACTCGCTACGCTCATTTGTCAAACTTTGACCTCAATCCACTTTTTACTCTGAATATCTTATTAATCAATGTCCTAAACTAAACTATCCGATCACCTTATTGCAGAGCACTCGTTCTACTGACACCTTAACCAAAAATTCGGACTATAAAAAAATGGACAACGGATCAATTGACAGCATGGAGAAGTCGACTTGTAATTCTTCAATAGAAGATAACCAATCTTACGACATTTACGAAACTCACAATCCCCCGGCGCCGCCTGAATTGGTGTACAACCCAACAATCGAGTTCCACAAATCTCCTACACGATATGGAACTCAAACACCAACATCTGGCGAGTACTTGGCATTCAAAAATGAGGGCTTTCGAGATAATTCGACTTTTGGAAGCGCAAACACTTCGAACCATCAGTCGCGTGCAGACAGTGTTCAGTTAATTTCTGATGACACCCCTGAAAGTCAAGATGATAGCAAGTACATGCCGTACGACTATTACAACACCGACACTCTACCACTCGGCGGAAAAATGGATTTAAAGAAATCGGATTCCACATTAGATTCCGATTATAAGGAATACGGTAGTGCCTACGCTCCAAATAAGCCAAATATGAGTTTCTTGAAGGAACTCAAATCGAAAGTTCCCAACACCAATGGTTACGTGACAAAACGAGATTTGCCGCCCCCTCCAGATCCACCCAGTTCCGACGAAGCACCCGTTTATAACACTCACGGCGTAGCAAAAACTACAGATGAAAACATTTTAAAGCCTAGAGCCGAAAAATCAAAAAGCGAAATATTTTTAGAAACAAACTTTGACTACGTCGAAGGCGAAGAAGAACCATTTATGTCGCCCAGTATTTCGGAATCGAGACGTAGCCAAAGCCAGCCATTAGAAACCGCGATGTAGATTATTTATGAACTGACATCTTAACTCAGGTGTGATATTAGTATGTAGTTTCTGGACAATTGAACGCGAATATTTTCTTTTGTATATAAAAAAAATGTTAAATTTAAATACTTATAGGGAAAAATTGACTGCGCTGTCATGACTGCCTTAGGTAGGTACATTACACATTCCATCCAAAAAGGTGCAATTTGTATATAAATTTTATATAAGATATATTACACTGTTTAATAATAATAATAATGTCTTTTATTAACTACATTACATCTGAATGCATGCATAAGTACAAAGAAAACAACAATCTGTGTGCTAAGTAGCTAATGGGGCGAAGTTCAAATGCAGTTCTCAACAGAAACTGCATTCGCTCTTCCACTTAACCCATTTCCCAAATATACAGTGATATTCATGTAGAAGTAGACATAGGGATTTCCTATAGGAATTTCCTATGTCTACTTTTACATGATAAAAAGTCTCCTGAAAGACGCCTAATTTTATGCAACCAAAATAACTTCTTGAAACAAATAAAGATCTGGCTGTCATATTAACGATTAACGATCCTCGAGATCGTTTATAATTTTGTATTACTGTCTGTCTGTCCGTGTGCACGATAACTGTGTAGAAACGTATGATCGCTTTGAAAATTGATACATATGTTCTTCAGGATGTAATAAGAAAGGTCGCTATTGTTTTTCGGCTACGTAGACTAACGGGCCAAAAAGTTACAGTCCAAAAACTGCCCAAACCTTCAAAAAAGGTTTTTTTTTTATAATTCTTGTGTTACAAAGCCTGCAATTCCGAAAATCGGATGTGGTCTGGCGCCACCGTGCGCAATATGCTGGAGGTGGTATGCCAGGGCACCGGGGTGGAAATATTGGTCTGTTGCTTTAACCCCAACGGAACCCCGCAACCGTTTCGTAAGACGATGGATTGGTTTTTGAGGTTTGAAGGGAACATAGCGAATACCGCACTTTCCAAAATTGGTGCGTACTCATTTGCAACAAAATGCCCCGAACGAACCAAACACGCGAATTTTCACAGAAAAATGGAATAAATTCAGCGCGCGCGGCGCGTTTGGTTTGTTCGGGGCATTTTGTTGCAAATGAGTACACACTTTTAGACCATATAGTTGATCTAAGCCAGGGATGGGGAAATAGCGGCCCGCGACATGGTTTGTTCCGCGGGTAATATCAATCACTTATTTTCATAAAAACAAATTTATATGAACAAAATGACTGAGGAACACCTTGAGAGCGTTTTGCGAATTTCTTCCACTAATTTGGAGCCAAATTTCGACTCTATAATGAATGAACAGTCAAAATTTCATTTGTGACACTCCAGGACATTAAAACAATAATTTTTGCCAAGCTGATTTTTTGTTACTTATATCAAAGATTATTTACTCTTTGCTTATATAATAAATCCTCTTTGGCCCGCTTAAATGCTGTAATTATTTTATGTGGCCCTCTTTTAAATTTATTTCCCCATCCCTGGTCTAAGCGGTCTTCGCAATAAAACAAAATCACATCGTAATGAGTTGTTATCGTTACGAAGCCATAAATAAGGTGGTGTGTTGTTAAGTTTTAGAGCGCTTTAAAACGGAAACCGGAAAACCGTGCTTTTTTTGTAGTTTTTTTCTAGGTAAGTTTTAAGTTAATTTTGTTAAATAATGGATTACAACCCTTTCCTCCTACAAATAGTTGTGTTAGGGTGCGAGTGAGTAGCGAATAACGTTAGGGGGGGAAAGATTCAATTGAAATCCTATTTTCCTTTTGCTTGACTTCTGTTGTACCGGAAGTTTGCGATGGACCAATCGCGTTGCGAACCCGCAATGCTCCGACGCAAACACGCGCCATTTTATTAAACAGTTCACAAATCCTGACAAGGGTAAGTTTTAAAATACGTTTATTTATTATTATATCATTATTGTACCAACAACATTTTAAAAAATCGTGTCCGTGTATATCTTCAATCCGTTAAATTCTCTCACTTGACATCCGAAGTTAACGATCGCAGCAAAACACCGCAGTGTTGTTGATAAGCTTCTTCCCTTGACCTGCATCTTTTTTCTGTACGTGTACGTTTTTTTCTAGCTTTCAACATTAACGCTAACTATTGTTTACAGATGAAGTTATTACGAGATTAAGAATTCGTATTAAGACATCTTAAGGCCTATTTTGTAAAACAAGTTTGAAGCTGTTGTAATTATCCCCTGAAGTTTGTTATTATAATGGCTGTCAATGTACAGCAGGATCTTATGGATAGGAAGGAAGATTTTCTCGACGGTCGCGAATTATTCGCCGATCTATCTGAAACTGTGTTTGGCGATGGATCTAAAAGTTGTAGTTCTAGTCCACTGGAAGGTGATCTTTTAACCGATCCAGATAGTTGCGGAATGTGTGGGTAAGTATGATTGTTTCTAATTCTAGTACTTTCATCAATCTGGTATGCAAAGTTTGATCAAATAAAATAGAAATCGTATGTTTGTGTATGTTAAAAAAATCAAATGAAACTTAGATTGAGGTTAGGAAACAGGGGATCTTTTAGGGAACGCTTAGTGGTAGTGACAGATTGTAACATTAGATTTTTTGTTATAGAGAAAGACTGGTTGTTCCTCGTGTGCTGTCATGCTTGCACGTTTTCTGCGAGCAGTGCTTAGAAAAAAAACTGATTGGAGAGGGAGGTGATGGAATGATCGAGTCCAATATTACTTGCCCGACCTGCAATCAGGATACGAAAGTATGAGTCTGCATTCTAGCTATTCATTGTTGATTTGCTGCTTTTTATAGGTTGGTAGTAAACGACTGGCCTCACTCCCTTTAGATGTAATCACAATTAATATCTCGGAGGTTTCGAACTCTTCTAGTTTGCATTGTACCAGCTGCACTGCTAAAGAGATTGCAATTTCACGTTGCTGTACATGTCATAATTTGCTTGGTAGTAACTGTGATTCGGCTCATCGCTTTATGAGATGTTTTGAACATCATAAAGTCATTACTTTGGATGATATGCGTAAAGATGGTAAAAAGATTACAGTTCATAAACCTTTGCTTTGTGATACTCATATTGCGGAAAGTCTACTTTATTACTGTGCCACGTGTCACATGCCCGTATGCAATGAATGCATTAAAACCGATCATAAGCCAAGCAGTGGTCACCAATGTGAAAACATGAACGACTCCGAAAAGCATGTACGACAAGAAGTTGAAAAGATGCTCAATGAGGGAAGGGAAAAGGTTGAAAGTCTCATCAAGCTGTCGGGAGACCTGAATAGCAGCCTCGAGGAGCTTGCCCACCAACGCTCATCTGCCAAAGATTTAATTAACGAATCCTATCAAAGTTACAAAGCCGTACTTGAGAAGTGTCGTGACGATTCGTTGAAAGAATTAAACGAATTGTACCACGAACGCGAACTTAAAATCATGGATAAAACTGAACAAATTGAAAAATATATTACTTTATTAGAGGATGCGTGCAAATTTACCGGGCGTTTAACAGAAAATGGCACCACCGCAGAAATAATGTACCTACACAAAACTGTCGGAAACCAACTGCTTAATTTAATGAATAATACTCCTAAACCTCAAAAGACATTTTCTCTCGAATTCCATGCAGACTTTAACGAATTTGAAAAAACTATTAAAACTATTTTCGGAAGATTTCATACTGAAGGCGATGAAATTCTCCATAAAGATACTAGTCAGCTTTCGATAGTAACCACAAATCTACAACCACTAACAATTAATGGTTCTAATATAGCGTTAAGTAACGGTTGCACCGGATCATCGTTAACAAATAGCAGCCCTATTTCCCTGTCAACTTCAATGCAGTCGTCCTTTGACGGAGATTTGGCCGCCAGTCTTCAAGGACTTTCCCTGCAACATAGCCCGCCACCGCCAGTTAATGCAGCTACATTACAAGGTTTCACCAGCATGGCCGAATACAACATTGCGCAATTGGCAAGCTTAGCCGAAAGCACAGTCAGTGCAGCAACTTCACCTTCACCTTCGTTCACAGCATTAGCCGACTTATTCTCAACAGAAAATGCTTACAAGAACCTCGCCTCCCTCGCCAAGTTAGGATTTAATAATACAGGTAACCACATGAGCTATTGGTAGGCCATTTGTAACGCGTGTTTATAACATAAATGTTTTTTGAATACACTTGTTTTTAATTTTTGTTTAATTCGTCCTTAAACCTTTATCCTTCAAATTATTTAAGTTGGATTAAAAAGATGTGTCTTCAAAGAACATTTGTACCATCAATCATCACATTGAATTTTAATTTAATCATGCTTACATCATTCATCACAATTTTAAATGCGTCACTCTTAAAGTTACTTCTCAGTAAAGCCAAGAGAATGGTCCTTGCAATATTATTTCCAACTTGAATTAAATTGGCTCCTTATTTGTAAGTGATTTGTCACAATGCAATTTCTGTAGTAGGTAAGTAAATTTCTACCAAGTTGTGAGTCATGGGTGGTAGTAACCCTGAATTATACATACACTGGAACACACGCTTCGTCCGCCAGCTTGATCTGAGGGAGGGCCACATTAGATATCTGTGTCTTAATCTTTCTGTAGAGGATGGGTATGAATAAAGCGACCGATTGTCACGTCTCAATGTAGTTAGTTGCAGAAATCATCCTCGCATGCAATCGACAGTGACAGAAATCACCATTGCGCGTTACGTTTCTATGGCAGGAGATCAGTAGCCTATAACACAAGTCATACAAGTCCTAGAATTGTTAGAATATATTTTACATTTGTACCTTCTTTATAACACAACTCATTTGCATATACAGAAGTAATTAGGACTTAGAGGTTACAGGCAGATTACCTGTAACTTATAGACTTGTTACAATTGTATAGTTTCTGTTACAGGCCTCTGACTTACATTCAAAGGTTCTCTTCCTTCATTTACAAACAAATGGTCACAAAACTATTGAGATTATAAGAACACTAGAGGGAAACTCCTTTGAATTTGTTTGTAAATTGTTGAGTATGTTTGATATCCGTTCGGAATTACCTAATTTGTATTAATTAATAATTTTTAAATTTCTTTTGAATGTTTGCTCATTTCCCAGAAGATTAAAGTCTACATGAAGATTTATTATTCAGACGGACAGACACCAAAGGATTATATAATGTGATTCATTCTTCATATCTGTGCACAATGTGTTATTTTCATAATCTAGCGGGACAAAATGATTGAAGCCAGATTTTTGTATTATGTGTAGATTTTTATTATTGAATCGTACTATGTAGACATGTATATGAATTTAGGTGGTTTTAAGAACACTTTTAAGTTCAAAGCTGTATCTCAGTTGCCATCGAGATCTCTGCAATACTTTGTTTCGATAATAGTCTGCACTTGCTGTCTTTTGTTGGGTGCTGTTATCCGCAAAATTGTTTCGTGGTCTTCAGGCTAGGTCCAGGCATAGTGAAATACCTTTTACAGCATCAGTAACAATAGTAGGGAGTGATATGCTTTCTTCTAACCAGGAAGAATTTGCTTTGAAAGAACGTTGTCGATATCTTGCCCACTATAACCATTTTTTTTCTACTTTTGAATTTTTATTTTTAAAATTTTGATATTTTCAGAGATGTTTGGATCCCTTCCTGCAATATATGTTCCAACCAAGCATATGTCCTTATAATTATTTGTAGTTAGCAAGCAAACATTAAAAAAGGATAGGCACAAAATTTGTGCAGTCATTGTGAATTAAGAAAAACCTTTATGAAAATGCAAACATGCGCAAATAAACTCATATATTTCGTGTAGCCTTTACCAAAAAATATAAATTTGAGATTGATATGATGCAGTAAAAGCTATTAAAACTAGAGTACAAACTAATTTAGGTAACTAATTTTACTCACAATCGGTTAGTATTATCTGAATTCCTAACCTTCATAGCGGTTGCGAAGCGACTCATTACTCACCTTAGCCGGGAAAGTAACTTTCCCGGCTAGCATCTGTCACTTTCCTTACCTGCAAATGCTATTCATATTATCCTTATATGAAACTTATACTAATAGTGACACCGCCAATGTAACCATTAATGTTTACAACAATAGCAAATTACGAAGAAGAACGAAACTATTTGCTATTGTTGTAAACATTAATGGTTACATTGGCGGTGTCACTATTATTGACAGTTAAAGTAACACCTTGTTGAATTATATACTTTACCTTAAATGATCGATTGTGAGTAAAATAGTATACAAACCTCGCTGGTCAGTGGTTCATAACCAACGCCTCGCGCTTACCTTAAGCCCTCGGGGTAGGTAATGAACCACCTCCCAGCTCGGTATGTAATCTACTATTCTTGTTTAGAAATAAAGATGATCTATTCTAATGTTGCACATGCTAAAGTTTAAAGAAAAAATTATGTAAACTCAAAAAACTATCACTAGTCCTAGTAACACAAGCCTAATTAGCGAGTACAGCTAGGCTAATTGCAAGATTCCTTTTTAAATACGTTTAACCCAACTTACATACCCACAGTTCCGTCCCCTTTTTCTTTTCACTGGCGCGACTTAAGGCAAATAAACCTGAATTTCAAAGAATATAATTTGTCTACTTTATAAATAATCAGCGGGTTTATTCCAATATTCGGGTAGCAAAATTGAATATTGTTCCATCGAAAGAAAGAAACCTTGATGGTAGATCTCGGTTTAGGGCCATCTATTAGATTTAAAATGATGGAAAAGAGAAACATTGTTTTTTGATGTCTTTACGTACAATTTTTTGAAAATTATCATAGGTAATTGCACAAGTGCATCAAAAAATTTTTTGAAAGCATGTTGTCTAAAAACTGCATGAGTTTATTTTCATGTTTCGGCGAAAGAGAAGTGGAGGGCTCTTTTAACAAAATATGAAATGACCGAATGCTTGAATAAAAAATTTTCAGGTTTATTTTGATACACAAGTGTAATTTTGGGGAATATTTCCCGAACAAAAATTACTTGTAAAATTGACGTTACCTACTTATAAATTGTCTGTGTACTGTATTATCAAAGTGTCCAATGGAGTGGCCATGGATATGAACTGTGCAATTTTCGCAGGGCCTCTTTCACTTTCTGCAATGCAATTATCGCTGTAATTGAGGGATAATTGCACACGTCATATGGGATTTATTACATTTAGATTTAGATTTATTTATAGTTCCTTTTGACATTTATCGATATTTTATAGGAAGCGTCAAGTATAGGTATATGACAAACAATTAATGAGACAATAAACTATGACAAACAATAGATACATAAAATAGACAATTCAACATACTACTTTTCATTACAAAATTTGAAATATTCGGCGATGGAGTAAAAACAATTTTCTTTTAAGTTGACATTTAAATTGCTGCAGGTTACAAGAACTCTTTATATATTGCGGTAGAGTATTATACAGGGTGATTCCTATAGTACCTGCCACCGTTTGGGAGCGTGTAGGTGGTGCGTAGGGGAGTATTTTGATATAGGACACTTGGGGTCGGAAATCTAAAATAAGGGTGCCAGAGCCAAATTTACCTTCTGGAATTTCGCGCCTGTAGGTAGGCAACCCAACCGGCCGGCGGTGCACACGGAGCGATCTCAGGCGGCGATGTGTGGCTGACACTTGATCAGAATTTTGTTTAAACCCACGAAATCCCGTCTGCAACGACGCGTATCAAGTGAATAAACACTATGGCAATAGTATAATAATAGTTGGCTAGATGTAGGAAGTGCATTGAGAACAACGGTGGCCACGTTGAACACTTGTAAACGTTATTGCTTTTGACTGTCGTTTTCCCTCCTTCCCTCCCATGTCGCTTCCTCGCGCTAACTCGCTCTGCATCGCTCCGCGCGAAACGTCGGTCGGTTGGGTTGCCTACATACAGGCGTGAAATTCCAGAAGATAAATTTGGTTCTGGCGCCCTTATTTTAGATTTCCGACCCCAAGTGTCCTATATCAAAATACTCCCCTAGGCACCCCCTATACGCTCCCAAACGGTGGCAGGTACTATAGGAATCACCCTGTATATTTGTGGACCCACGAACGCAGGAGACATATGAGGGAAATATTCTTTTATATAATACTTTACAGAATAGAATGACGGTCACAGAACACCTGAACCCTACAAGTCTACAATCGTATGTTTTTCATATTAAACTATAGAACTATAGAACAATATATGCATCAAGTATTCGTTGGCCGACATTCGCTCCTGGAACTTTCTAGGCTCGAGGGCTTTGCAGGCCTTCCCCAGGGCAACGTATTACATATCAAGAACGTAGGTCCTAGATTTCCATGCCGTTTTGAGATCATTGACAGAGACTAGAATAGATTTGGAAAATCTCGTAATGGGCTATAAATAAAGCTATAGCAGAAATAAATGCAAAAATCTGTTGAAGGCCCTTTTTCTCCTACAAAGTTAAAATATGGATTTTATCTCCAAAAAGGCATTTGCCATTTTCAGCTTTCAAAGTCATTTAAGGGAACATTTGTAACAAATGGGTACGGTAAACCTTGTTTACAAGACTTATGTTGCACGCACAATATATGCACACCACACCCACACATGAACAGAAGACATTTTTTTTAAACCACTTTCTTGGACTCCTAAGATCTTGAAACGTAAAGATCTCAAAATCGAAATTTGGAGTGATTTCAATAATAAAATATGAGGTTATTTTAACAGGCTCTTTTATTTGCTTCATTCGTATATTTAAAGTGAAAACTTAACGTGTTATGTAAAATGAATTATTAGTATGTAATACAAAAGAAATTCTAATAAATCTTTTAATTAGACAATGGGTCGATGATGATACGCTCAAATTCACCAGCCGCATCGATAGGTCTGAATAATTCCTTAATAAATGGCTTCGGAGGTGTGTCAGCTTCGACTTCACCCCTTATCTCAACTCCAGACGATATCATAGCCGATCCACTTAATGGCATTGTAAATCAACCCGCACCAAATAGCGCAACTGCTTTATCACGTAGTAATAAAGTAAGCCCCATGCAGATAAGATGTAAATTTGGTCAATTGGGACCTGGCAAAGGACAGTTTAATTCTCCTCACGGTTTCTGTTTGGGACTTGAAGAAGACATTATTGTGGCGGACACAAACAATCATCGTATTCAGGTATAACTCTTGCAATAGCTCTGCATGTTTTTTATCGTAATTTTTTTTAGATTTTTGAGAAGACGGGCACGTACAAGTTTCAATTTGGTATACCTGGTAAGGAGGAAGGGCAACTCTGGTATCCACGTAAAGTGGCAGTGATGCGTTCGACTGGAAAGTACGTAGTATGCGATCGTGGCAATGAACGTTCACGTATGCAAATTTTCACTAAGAGTGGCCATTTTATAAAAAAGATCGCCATACGTTACATCGATATAGTGGCAGGGTTGGCTGTAACTGCGGCCGGTGAGATTGTTGCTGTTGACAGTGTTAGTCCCACAGTTTTTGTTATTTCTGAGGCTGGGGATTTGTTGAGGTGGTTTGACTGTAGTGATTACATGCGAGAACCATCCGACATCGCAATTCATGGTAAGTTAACTGTTAGGTTGATATTTAATAATAATAATAACAATAACACAACATGCGATTAGTTAACCAGGCTAGACCTGAGTTCTGACAATATAAATACTGACGATAGTAATAATAATATTCTTTTATTTTAAACTCAAACGAACTTTAAAAATATAAAAGCGATTGAAATGAAACTACACTAAAATTAAAATAAAATTTCAAAAAAATAATGTAATTTTTCTGTATTTTATTTTAATTTTATAAAATGGTTTCCACGGACACCGTTTGGACCAGATTCTTAATTTTACTTTTAAATGATTCGTAGAAGTAAGTTACCAAGTCCTTGCTGTAAAATTCTTGTATCATATTAAAAACTATAAGCACTTATATACTGTGCTATAAGCATTGAATAAAAAAATGGTTTCTCCAATCTTTTTTTTACATATACGTAATCTCGAACTATCAAGGCTCGAATTATTGAGACTCCACTGTATCTTTGTTTTTGGTCTCGGTTTTTGTGATATGTATGATTTTAAATTATTAGTCGCTTGTGTGAACTTGTCAAGGACAATAATGGACTTATGATGTTGGACAAAATGCTTTGGTGCTTTGATCCATGTCAATATTGTCATTAGCTAGCTCACTTCCCATTCAAAACAGTTTTAGAAGGCCAAAGGTATTTTCTTCCTGTTTCAGTTAAACTCATCTGATAATGTCTTTCAATGTTAATTATTAATTTGTTGTTTATAGGTAAGGAATTCTATGTGTGCGACTTCAAGGGTCACAACGTAGTTGTGTTCAGTGAGGAGGGTGCGTTCTTGCGACGTATTGGGTGCGAGACCATCACAAATTTTCCAAATGGTATTGACATATCTGATGCGGGAGACGTTTTGGTTGGAGACTCTCATGGAAATCGTTTTCATGTGGCCGTATTTTCACGCGATGGCTCGCTAGTATCCGAATTTGAATGCCCCTATGTTAAGGTAAGATGTGTGCTGAGACGTGTGTAGATAGATCTTTTTGATTAAAATTTTGATCTTGAAAATGTGAGTGAAAATCTGCAGATTATTTTCTTTCAATGTAATTACTTCTAAGAATCTTCAACTTAATAACATCATTGATTGTACAAGGTGATTCAAACCCTCCCAATTTTTGGCCGGAGGCATTATTAAGCGTGACAAGTAGAATACAGGAAGAAACTGACTGTGATTATGTTGGCAAAAACATGCCAGCCAATACTAAATGAATAAAAATATGCAAATTGTTGGGATGCTCGTGACTTAAAAGTTTCGCCACCAAAGAGTGCGGTCACAGAATACCTGATTCTATGAAAAATATATGATTGCCTATGGAATTTATCATTTAATAACGTGGCGTGGCTTCTAATAAAACTTTTGAATCTCAATAACTAAAAATGTAATTCAAAAAAATTTATCATATCTCGTATCCGATTTGTCCCTCCAGCTAGAAGTTGGTCGGAGGGGGGGGGGGGGGCGTCAGTTCACCCTGTATTCTACTTAGTCGTAGTTGAACTTATAGATAACTGCTGTGTGATTACATTTACTCGCTGTCTCAAGGTAAAATTTTAACCAAAAAGAATTGTGAGACACTTCCTAATCCAGAATTTATTAGGTGTCGCGGTGCTGTGGCTTGAAAATCACATCAGAAGGCTACATAGTAACCCTAGCAAAGAATAACCACCACGTGTTGGTTCTAAACACGCTATATATTCTTTAGGACCAGACACCAAGCAAGTAGTATGATCTCTCATTATCTACAGAACTGATCTTAGTTTAGCTTTAGATTGTCGTATGAACTTACAATTTAAGCATTTTTTAGTTTAGTCGGTTTCGATCCAAAGGTTTTATTTACACATAAATCTATATCTATATACGTACGTGTATTTTAGTTACTGTTGGACGTTATAATTTTATGTTTATTAGGTCTAAATTGTTGGCAGCAGGCATAACATGGTTCCTATATTGATTATGTTTTCAATTTTTTAACGCGCGTCAATTATAAATTCGTGTGTTTGAAGTCATGTGCCAAGTTTAATCTCATTTAGAAAAGCACAAATTAAGTTGTTACGTTTTTATTTAATTTTTTTTCTTTATCGGTGTGTATGGGTGCGTATGCGTTTGTCACTAATTTCACTCAGGTTGGTGTGTTAATTTCTTGCGGCCATTCCGTGATGAGTGCCATTTTAGGTTAAGTCTTTAGGTATCAGCCTGACGACAAGCTTGTGATTCCAAAGCAATTTTAGGGTTGCTACAAAAATTTTTAAGTTACGATTGCGTGTGCGTGTATGTTTTCTGAACTCTCCATGGGCTACTGTTTGCCGTGGAAAAACCATGCCTGTGATATAGTATCTTCAGGATAAGTTGTGACCTTAGTCTCTTGTTGTTATTTTGTGTGTGGCACGCTACCGTTTTGTTTTTCAGCGGTCATGCTGTACACACACAACTGTTTTTAAAAGTATATGTATATAATACAAAAATAAAAAAAAATCAAATTTTAAACCAGATTATTTATGTATAAAAAGTAACTGTATCTTATATACACCATTTGTTCATGAAGGATTGTTCTTCAAAATTAAATGTGATGTGAATAATCTCACAATGTAAACCAGTGTTTTTGACATAATAGTTCTTACTTTTTAGTATCTACCAAATAATATTATTTACACTGATATATATGTGTGCGTATATCACATCTAAAAATCAACGTGCTATAGTGATAACATAGCATTTGCTCACATTATTAATTGCATATTTTATATATTTAGAATATTTTTTATACCACCTTCATTTCGGCGAATCATCACCGCCGTGATGCTGAAACGGGTCACGCTTGCTGTTTCGCTCTAAAATTGCACCTAAACTGTCTTGACTGATCTCAATGAAATTCTGTAACTCTGTTTCTTCGTCGACGGCGGTTAAGAAGTGAATGTGGTATAGATAGTTGTTAACATCAAAATTTTATCTTTTTAAATTAAAAGTAATATATATTATATAAATATATATATTGTCAATGTGATAGATTTTTGATGATTTTTACAATCACAGTCTTAGTATGTGTACAAGTCATTTTAGATACTCCTATACCGGTACTTTTTGCCATAATGTTTATACATACATGACTAAAATGTTAAACTTTTGTTGTCGATAACTAGCGAACGTTTCACTAACTTTAAGCAATAAAGTATTTTGTCAGTCAGTATTGGAGTGAGTAAGTTGCGATCATTCCATTAGCGTATTTTAGTTTGGTATCGTATTATTTTTGCGTTTGTTTAGACTAGAGTTAGCTTTAGGTTTGTCTAGATTAACACTGTGTTCTCGGGCTGACATAGGCACTTGATCGTCAAGAGCGTAATTTAGTTTCGTAAGTCTTGTAACAGCCTCTATCACATTACTGTTACTTAATTTTAATAACAAAAGAGCGTACGTTAGACGTACGTATGACCGTTACATTAATGGCGCAGCCGGCTCTAAACAATCATACCAGACCATAAATACATAACATGGTTGTGAGCTAAATGTAATTTTTAGATTATCTTTTTGACAATTTTAAAGGAACTGTGCAATAATTCTGCATAGGGCATTGAGGTAGAGCATTCCAAGCCTTTTTGCCGCCCTGCGCCAGTTTACTATTATCGACACATGTTCGTATTTCCACTTTGTTAGTCTATTAAAGTACAAATAGTTAAGTATGGGTGGGTTTTTTTGCCTGCATTTGCTCATTTGCTTGGGTCGACATATCACGTATCCGCATCCCGGTGCCCAATCTTCATATGTAGTCGTGTGTATTATGCAGGGAGTTGTGAATTTTGCTGACACCAAATTATTTTTGTGTCAAAATAATATACACTATACTATACTTATAAATAATATATTAAATATTATATAATCGAACGAATAAATTCACTGTGTCTTAGTCCATGTCATATTAAACGAATTAACAAAGTATACATTTTTGAACTAATATTGTTATTTCTCTCCAAAGATTTTTTCATAAATTAGCGTAAGATATTTGCTAAAGCTCCATAATCTGCTAAGCTCGTAGATTTATAGCGTGTGAAAAATGCTAGCGCGGGTAATTACAGATTTTGGACGCCGTCTCGTGTTTCAGAATTGAATGGCAATAAAATCAACCACTCTCTCCGTAAACTAATCGTAGTGTTGTTGTTATAGGTATTTGATCTTCGTTGCTTTATTAAATGGTTGTTGGTGAATTTTGCAGCAAATTCTGTTTTATTACCCGCCAGATAGGAGCAGTTGAGCTGTGGCATTTAATTTTTTTTAATAGAACTTAAAACTATTTTTGATGTAAAAGTCCCTATCATTGTATGTATTATAAACACTTTGCTTCTCGTACACCTCCAATTCTTTAAAACGCGAGAAGCACAGTGTAAATTTGAGAGGGATTTAATCTTGTGTAACAATCACTCGTCGGTTTGTGACTGACTTATATGTACCTACTATAGTAGCACTCTTGTTTCTCTGCTTAACCTGTTTGCGAAAATTCTCATCCTTGAACAAATTGAATATACACTATAACTAATCGTTATACAATCTCATTTACCGTATTATTTATGTATTATATTTACATTTAAGGTTTTTAAGCATTTCTAATAATACGGATACGGTTTTTGTAGTAAGTCCTTTGCGACGCTCCCAAATTTTCAATTATATTGCCTTCAGTTTACAAATATGGTTATTCAGGGTTCCAGGAGCTGTGTTTTAAGGCTTCATATTTTTGGAAACTTTAATTTATTTACTATGTACTACGATTGTTTTAATTTGTAAGTTATTTGGTTTTTTGAATAAATATTAATAAAGAATTCTCGCTAATTTCTTTTTGTTCTGTTTCCGATTTACTGCTTTGTCTCCCAATTTCATTTATGAGATCTTTCATTAACAATTTTATTTGGCTCGGCGTTAAATTGAGCACAAGTGCACCTGTATCTGTATTGTAGGTAAGGTTCAAATCGCGGTTAAAAAATTTTTTAGGTCCTGGCCCGATAATCCAGTCGGAGATTAAAGAGCACAATCTATGAGAATTATGCTCCTTGACAAAGGTCAATAGGGGGTTTCGTGCGTTTTCCTTTATTAAAGCAAGCCTTATTATCACGCCAAATACGGTAAGGATTTAAGATAACCTTATTTAAACAAATCCAAATATTAGGTTATAAATAATATGTGGGTGAGCAATATGGTAAGACCTCCTAGCCCAGCAGTAGTGCTTTGCTAACTTCCTGCATCTAGTAAACGATTGTACTTAGAGGGATCAATGCTCAGATCAGATTATGTTTTTCACACCATTTTGTTTTTGGGATCCTTAGTGGTACCTCCTGTCTGTGGGAGGCCCACACCTCAAACCGTATGTTGTCATGTCAGGTTAACAATGTTGATGTTAAGGTAAGTGATCGGATGTTTTTGCAAAAAATGATGTTATTCTTTGAAAAAATACCCAATCAATTATAACCATCAACATTGTTAAACTGACAACATAGTTAAGTATGCTTCAATAATGCCGGCCGTTTAAGTGTTATTACCTAGAAGTGAGGCTTCACTACTGCACGCCTTCTAGATTTACTATAGTTCATTTGAGGATAAACCTTTTTGAACTCTTTCCTTTTCATGTTCTCCTCAGGGTATTTTTTGTAGGCCGCGCAACTATGAGTTCCATTAGGACCCTGCTACTTTTTGCAAGCGTCGTGGGTAGGAGATCCAATCGTCAGGTTGGTAAGTTGTGCTATGGCTACAATATTATTGCCACAATTATTTTTATATTCAATTAAACTCGAGATGTATGATTGTATGAAATAATACATATCTCATAATTGGATTAAACCGATTAAAAATTACATACGATGATATGCGTATACATCAGAGCGGTGCTGTACGATAACGTAAAGTCGATTATCCCTTCCACCTCGCCTTCCACTGATGTCTCAACACTTCAACACTCTGTATATGAGATAACCTAATTTCTCATAAACATTTTTTTATCAAATCTAGGGCATTGACTCATGAAACGTTGATAAGCAGGTGATTGAACTAAAAGTGAAATTGAACACAAAAATGTCCTCTTCAGAGTTAATCCAGTTTATCAATTGCAAAATCTTGAGAAACCATACTCTAACTGAGGAGCATTTATGGGTACGAAATGGCAAAATTATTAATCCCGAAGATGTTTTTTTCGATGAGAAAATTAAAGCAGACACTGTCATTGACTGCAATGGTTGCATCATAGCACCTGGATTTATTGATATACAAATAAACGGTGAGACTACCACCTGTTGCTTTCACAAATTACAATTATAATTTTAGGTGGGTTTGGAGTCGACTTCTCCAATTGTGATAATATCGACAGTGGACTTGGCAGAGTAGCAAAAAGTTTACTAAGTTCTGGTGTGACCTCGTTCTGTCCAACGATTGTTACATCACCAAATGATGTCTACAAGCATGTGTTGCCACAAATTAAGAAAAGTCAGGGAGGTTTGCATGGTGCGACCGTATTAGGCATACACCTGGAAGGTCCGTTCATTAATATCAATAAGAAAGGGGCCCATCCACCCAAGTTCATAAAGGATTTGGATGAAGTATTTTCTTAATATGGTATAACCTTCGTGACAATTAACGCTTTTAGGGTTTTCAAAGTCTTGTTCAAACTTACAGTACATTAGAAAATGTCTCAATAATTACGCTGGCACCTGAGTTAAAACACGCAAATGAAGTCATATCTAAACTAACTAGCTTAGGTATAACGGTATCAGTAGGTATGTAGGTTACATTTCGATTTGCTTATGATTAATCTATGCAACATAAGAATTTTTGTTAAGGTCATTCCATGGCCAGTTTGAAGGATGGCGAAAGCGCTATAAGCAGTGGGGCTACCTTAATCACTCATCTTTTTAATGCGATGCTTCCTGTGAGTGCCTATGTAGAATGTACAGTCTCTTGTAAAATTAAGAGCTCGCACATACCAACAGTGGTGTACAATTAAATAGTCTGAGCCTTTTTGAATTTTGCTTACACGACATTTAGGAATAGTAACATTGATATTATTATGGGTGTCATAATGTGTATGCCTGCACAGCTAATAGCAATTTAGCCTTGCGTGACGAACACACTAAAATAAAAAGACTTGGTATTGTCAGAATCTGAAGTTTTACAAAAGCTGGTCTACAATTAGCTTGGAAATAACACGAAATACGAGTCTTGAGTTGCAGTTTAAAAAGTAGATTTATTACACACGATTTGTTTCCAAACTCCGATACTGTAAGAAATCGAGGGAGAAAACAGCTTTGTTTAATTTGAATGAATTCATAATTTATAAATTTTTAAATTGCTTTTTGAATTTTTTTCTCATTTCCCAAACAGCTAAAGTCTAAATGCACATTTACCTACTCCTACTGTTCAGAGAAACCGACACCAAAGGCAAGAGGATTATATCATTAGATTATTTACTTCATAGCAGTGGTCCTTTTGGCAGACCTTAACTTGCTGCCTGGTTTTGCAGCATTGATAAATACCATTAGATCCCCATTTCATCAAACAGTCTCCTGAAATTCGCCCTGAAAAGTTTCTTCCCTTTTTTTTTCAAAGAAAATCCATAATTGACATACATTTCCATGTTTTTAGTAGTAAATCATAGGGGGTGAGTCCAGTCAGTTCAGTGATCTTTACAATATGCGTTTCACTTTTTTTAGTGCAGTATGTGAATAATTTATGAGCTTGGAAAATATATTTGGGGATTGATAATCTTAAAAATATGTTAAAGCTTGACATAACATGTAGCTTCCAAATACTCCTGATCATTGTTTAAATATAAAGTATCCATAATGAATTTTGTTGACCAAAATAAAAAAGGTAATTAAACCGCAGAAGTGTTACAAATAGAATTGGTTCACTATGTACAGTAAGTTTTGTAGTAGGTATATCACTCGGTATGTAATATCCAAAATGTGTTTAACCACATTTGATCCTCGCTCCACATCTAAAAATCAAACTTTAACAAAATTGGAGGGGATACTGTTATGCGAGTTGCTTATGTTGCAGTTTTGGTCTTCTAGAACCATTGATTTTACAAGAGACTATACCTTTTGTTGCAATTCAATGATCAACAAATTTTAGTTTCATCACCGTGATCCGGGATTAGTAGGGCTTCTGGCGTCGCATAACACCCTAGTGGACAAGATCGTGTACTTCGGTATTATATCAGATGGGATTCACACTCACCCTGCGGCTTTACGAATTGCCTACAGAATACACCCTGATGGTTAAAACAGCTCTCTCGTTTAACTTACTTACTTACATGCCGCTTTTAGGGTTGGTTTTAGTCACAGATGCAGTTTCTGCCATGGGTTTGGAAGAGGGGAGACATAACATCGGCCAGTTGTCAGTAGAAATTAAAAATGGAATGGCACTTGTGGCCGGTACCAATACACTATGTGGAAGTATTGCGACTATGGATACATGTGTAAAAATATTCTTACAATCAACGGGTAAATTTTGCAAATTGACGACCATGGGATATCTGTCAATCTGCTACAGGTTGTTCTATAGAGTATGCCTTAGAAGCTGCAAGTTTACATCCAGCTGAAGCATTAGGAATAGTACACAAAAAAGGCACTTTAAATTTTGGAGTTGACGCTGATTTTATATTTTTGGATTCAGATTTAAGTCTCTTAAGTACATGGATAGCTGGCAAGTGTGTGTATAAGAAATAGAGGTTGTTAAAATTATGTGATAATCATAAAGGTTTTCTAATGTATTTTTATATTAATTAAATTTTTACATCACTATTAGTAATAATTGTTGATAAAATGCGATTAGAAAAAATTAAGTTTCACACATTAATTAGAGGACATTTTTGGAGATCAATCTTGAAGCACATGACGAAGTTGAGCCGCTTGAGCGGCAGTAGTAATAATAGTTTACTTAAGTCAGCCGGTGTTGAGTCGAAGAGGACATTTTCATCTGCTGGGTACATATTAGCAACTACCATACGATGCCGTTCACCAGAGAGCACTCTCGATACGCCTTTCCAAAAATAGATAGAAGTAATAAATTCAAATTCCACCACTACAGACTAGGTACTACTACTAGTACTAGCTTAAATAAACTGATGAATATGTTTAGTGAGTTTATTAAATAATAAAGGTTAAGTAACCCCATAATCACATGTAAATAGTTTATTCGATTTAACCAATATTTTTTTAAAAACTACCCTAGCTCTCACATAACATTCTAAATCTGCAAAACATACATATCAAGAAACAGTCTGGACGCTCTGAGTTTACTTCGTGTGGTGCCCGTAGGCACAGATAAAATTTTGGGTATTTTATCTGTGCCGTAGGTCTTGGGCTGGAGCACAATCGGCCATGTTCTAGGATTATGAATTACCTATTGGCGGCTTCACAAGATCGCATTTTAACCCTTGTTTGTTTCATTCAAGATCTAAGTGACCCTCACACTGGGGACTTAGCAGCTGGAAGGGGAGCAGTGCAGCTTTAGAATCTAGATCTACAAAATCTGCGCGTAAACATATAACCTTCCTTTTTTCCAAAAATCGACTGCACCAAAATTTTTCGGGAAAACACTTTTTCTTATTAATTTGGGTGCGTAGAATCCAAATCAATTTGTACTTTTTCGATCAGACTTCTCAATCCAAAGTTATAGACTAGAAAAAAATTCAAAGGGCTGTAACTTTTGAACTAGTATCCCAATCTTGGAACTGTTTGAAATTATGCATTCTACAGGCCACATTCTATAATAAAATTTTTTTCCGGGTCGATCTGAGATAATTTTTTCTTCGGGGCTCAAAAAAGGCAGTGTTTTACCTTCCTTTTTTACCAAAACGGTTCAGTTTAATGTACCTGTTATTGAAATTGTTCTTCCAAGGGCTTTAAATAAACTCCTATGCATAAGAAGTTACGAATTGCAAAAATAATGTTTTCTGTTCATTGAGTATGATGTGTTGCCTACAAACCAGGCTACACAAATATCCAGTGCCCATATTCAAATTAGGGATTTGCTTGAATCTCCCCAATCTGCCGTTTTTATTGAGGGTAAGGAGGGCTTCCACGAACGAATGGCCCAGGGCCCCGTAAAACTAAAAACGGCACTGTATTTAAGGAATAATAAGTCCGACGTTGCTATTAATCGCATAAATTCAAATAAAATTTTAAAAAGTTGCGTACGTGGCGCCATCTCAACTAGACTTCTAAAACTATAATTGATAGATAGTGTATCGATTGCCAAGGAGATGGCGCAGTAGTACTTGTTGTATTTAAATTATCTATTCAAAAACCGGGCCTTTAAACTACATTTGCTCTACAGATCTTGCAAGACACAAGACTCCGTACATTTTGAACTGCCATTTAAGGAATAATAAGAACGAGAAAATTCAAAGGGCTGTAGCTTTTGACCTAGTAACCCAATCTTGGAACTGTTTGAAATTATGGATTCTACAGGCCACATTCTATAAGAAAATGTTTTTTCCGGGTCGATCTGAGACAATTTTTTCTTTGGGGCTCAAAAATCGACTACACCAAAAATTCTCGGGAAATCACTTTTTCGTATTAATTTTGGTGCGTAGAATCCAAATCAATTTGTACTTTTTCGATCAGACTTATCAATCCAAAGGTATAGACTAGAAAAAAATTCAAAGGGCTGTAACTTTTGAACTAGTAGCCCAATCTTGGAACTGTTTGAAATTATGGATTCTACAGGCCACATTCTATAAGAATGTCGATTTGAGACAATTTTTTTTTCGGGTCAAAAAAAGAGGCAGTGTATGTACATATACAATGGTAGAAATAATGAACTCATATGGTCGGTTTTTCCGCACACCCCAGCGTATATGGTAGCCGCTGTCATTGAGACGACAGAGCAGGCTGCTTACTTATTGATAATTTTGATTATCGTTAAGTCAACTTGTATTATCGCGCAGGCCGAATTTGGATGACTGGCGAGATGCTTTCAAGGCTATGCAAATATTAACATTTCTTGGAATGTTGTACATTCTTGAAAGTGTCTGCTTCACAGAAAATAGCACATACAACTACAAGAGTACACTGCCAGCATCGATCCGACCGCCACATTCATAATCATAACACTACTCATTTTTTTGCTATTTGAAAAAGTTAGTAATACTTAATAGTTGAATCGTTTTTAACAGACGATGAATTTGTAACTGCTGGCGATGTGTTCGTTATTTTCTGTTTGTTATATTTTTAAAAATTTGTTTAAAAAAAAGTCTTTAATAATATACAGCAACAAAATAAACCATATTATTCTATTATAGGTTTTATATGAAATGTATTTCATGATCATCCAGCGTCCCTATGTGTAGCAAGTAATGGAATTTACTAAATTCTGTAGCACTTAAAATTTATAATAACGTTTTCTTTCATAAGAAAATTGTATACAGTGATATTCATGTAGAAGTAGACAGGGATGCTATTTTGCTCTTTCATAGTGCAAGCATTCCACCGTGCATGAATTATTTCATACGGAATAAATAAATTAATATTTGTCACAGTGTATATTTTACAACGACACACAGTAATGATGAAGCATACAATATACATCGTCACTGTGTAGGTACTTTGATAATACTATTTGCCATGGATTTTCCATGAATTTTACACCAAAGACTAGCAATGTAGGTGACACAATGCACACATGGTTTTAATAACTTACTCGGGTGATGTTTTCAAATTGAATTTAAGCTATTATTCTGTGATAAAACAATTATTACGACATACAATTGATTTTAAAAGTCATAGAGCGAGAAAATAGAATTGAGGAAAAAAGTTAAGAAAAATCAACCACTTTAGCGAAGCGCAAAATTTCAATTACGTTGTAATAACCTTTTGTTTATTATTTTATAAATTTAATAAACGACACGAAAGTTTTTCGATTCGACAATTCCAAGGTGTTATTTCCCCCATTCTGTCCTAAACACTGTGATGAAAGCTCTAATGAAAAAATAAGCTTATTACGTATATTTGAAATTCAAATGTTTGCATTAACACTAAGTATTACGCATTTAAGTTGTTAGTTGTATAAAGTTTCTGCAAGAAATCCAAAAGTTGCACTTATTACGCTTACTAGACGGAAGTATAGTTGGACAAACATCCTAAACTATTTATGGTATTTATAAAAGATAAACAAATAGATCTCATGCCTAAATTGTGCAGTGTGTGAGTATTTTAATTTTGTAGCTCCCAGTATACAGTGGACATTAAAGCTCTTTAGAAACTTTGCGGTTCTTACAGTGCAATTTAAGTTAATAGGCGGAATACGTTCCTAGGCCTGTGTCAGCAACTGCTTAATTTGCTTTAAAGTTTATATCTCAGAAATTAACCAGGCGAAATTAGTTAATGTTAACGCTTAGTCGCTACATCTACGTACATTTGCTTACCCGGTCAAAATACATTGACATTTAAAAAGCCCTATAAGTCCTTCCAAACAGAAGTTAACTTTTCGGTGCATTTAACCTTTTTTATTTTAAGTTGCGAAATTTAGTCGCATTTAGGAAAGTCTTAGGAACTCAGCATTCCGTGGCCGTACGTTTTTCGCCAAAAATATTATTGCAATGGGATAATTTAGATGAGTTAACTAAGTTTGCAATCCTAATTGTTGTTGAGCTACACTTATTAACTTTCTATAGACACGGTAGTGAATTGTTTAACTTTAGAGCATTGTACAAGTAGGAAGGACGCCTCTTTTCCGAGCGGCGTCGGTGCCGGCAGCGGCGTCGCGCGTGTGCAGATTTCCCATTTCGCGAAAACTTTTCACCGGTTTTCCTCTTAGTACACGTTCAGCGGCCGTCGATTTTGTATACGAATATTTTGTGCCAAATGACGCGCGATTTGTTGACGTAATATGTTCGAAGCAAGAAATGGTAGTTTTTGGTGGCACAACGCGCTTTATTCTCTAATAAGTGCATTTTACAAACACTTGTATGACAGTTTGCCACAATTTTAGTTCCTAAGACGAGAAGACGAGCAGAACGCAAGGTAGTAAAAGTTAGAGAAAAGTTTATACTTAGGTCCCTCCTCCCAATATTTGCACACAAAAAAAGTTGAGATTAAAGATTTGGTATAGATAAACTGCAAACCGGTTTCTTTAGTACACCTATTAAATCTGTTATTAAACTTACTTAGCATCTTATTGTATAATATAAGTTTAAGGCGCCTATGGACTGAAATAAAATTTCTGAGCGGAGTATATAAAGCTGCCTAAATTAGATGGCGAAATAAATGTTTAATAATCGGAGATTAAGTAATGAGATTTTTACTGTAGTGAATAAATCCACATCTTCAACGTTTATATTTTATAAATTATAATTATTATAATTAGAAACATTATAATTTCTATCATAGTAAATTTGTTTTTTTCTGTAGTAAAGTTAGGGGTAGGATGAGGTGTTTTAAGTTTCTTCCCAGTTTTATACGACTTACAGTTATACTTGCAGCTGAATTACATGTCGTTTTTTTAAACGAGATGCCCTAATTTTTATGAATTTTTTTATGGATGCAAAATTTGGAGTAGGTAAGTGGTACAAGAGACAATAAACCTAAATCGAACGATTTTTGAATTATGTCACTCTCTTAGACATTTTGAGCCTCTACAAAATAAATTCTCTTTTATAAGATAAACGAGGTAAACTCATTATTTTTTTTAATAAAACGTAGATACCCTCTCCGCCACCCTTGTTCACAAATGGATTCTGTACTGAAGCGAGTGCTATATCCCTACCTATACCTATACGTAAAATGTACGGTTTGTGTGAAACGAAATGAAAATTTGTGCAATTATAAACATTTTTCATAGTCGGCTGTCTTTTCTGTGCTTTTAGTGAAATCCGTCATTTCACTAAAGCCTAGTTCGAGGCCTAGTCATTTAGTGAAACGCTGACAATTTGACGTGTGCGGTGTGGGCTAGTTTCCCTTCCCCTTATAGATCGATAAGGGATATCATTTATCGATCTCGAAGGGGAAGGGAATCCAATCGCTTGGCCCTGTAAAGTACACTATGCGTTTAATTCGTGAAATGACGGAGGTCATTAAATAACTAAGACATATATGTACTGCATCGTGCTTTTGGCATATAAGAGCTTATGTAAACCTCTCGTCACAGAACATCTGATCCCGGTCTACAATCTATGTTTTTCTTAAGATGCGAGCGACTTCCGGTATAGTATCGTGTCAATGTTGAACGTAAAGAGTTATATATGGTAGGTAATTTTTTGATCGGTGGGTAAATCATTCAGCATCAGGATAAAAGGAACTGTTGAATTTCTAAAAGCTCCTTCATAGTCACCTCGTCGCCTGGGATTAGTTCTCCGATAGATATCAAAATTAACTAAATATCCGGACGCAGTGTTGACGCACCACAGCCGTTCTTCAATATCTAAAACGTCGACTACAACAGAAGCAACAAGCGAAATAATTAACTCTAATTAGTCACTGACTGCGTTGCGGTCGCTTTCCTCATCTTCTGGTGTAGGTAATATTTATTAACTTAACAAATTGTTCATTTATGATTTACAATAATAAACAAAATGAATGAAAAAAAGTGTTTCTAACAAGAGAAGTATCACTTTTCTTCACGATTTTTGATTTAACAATGCGTCACTTTTCTATTAACTACACGAAAAAATAATTTAAAAATTATACATACTCAAAGGTGATATCCATCACTGTTGGGTTTCACGCGGTACTCTACAAAAACTCGATAGAAAAAGACAGTACCTATAGCACGGAATTCAAATTCAAATATTTATTGTGGATTATTTCAAAAGACATCGTCATATACACCACAAAAATTATGTATACATATAAATAAGATTTGGACTAGAATTCAGATTTTAAAAAAAGGTATAAATATCACATATAAGAACTAAATATCACAGTTGAGGGCACGCCATAACTAAAGTGGCTGGTAGCAAATTAAATAGATAACTTTTTGAGTAATTAGGAAATTGTTTGTAGAATTCGTGCGTTGGCCTTTCGTTGTGAACATTATCCTTTGGCTGTGTTGTATGTATGAACCATGGAGTTCAGAAGTGAGTGTTGGTGTCATGGGTGTGCATGGTCACTAGTACCTGTAAAATGTACATCCATTTTGCTTTAAATACTTTGTTACAGGATTGACTGTAGGGAATATTGTACATTGGGCTTAAAATTCTCTTTTGTGCGATGAGAACCCTGTTAACTTGAGATGATTGACCCCACACTATTATGTTATAGTTGATGACCGAATGCACATTCGCGTAATTATTACACAATAGACTGAAATTAAATGTAAATAAATCAGTAGAATGCATTTTCATCTTAAAGCATGTGGACAATATAAACAATCCAAATATCAAGTTTTTGGGAGTATATATTGATCCTAAGCTAAATTGGTCTGGACACTGTGATCAGCTTTCAAGTAAATTGTCAAAAGTATGTTTCTTGCTCAGATCTAGTCGGTTGTTTCTATTGATACTGCAATTGCTGCATATTATGGTTATTTTCATGCAATCATATGAGCTGTGCAATCATTGCATGGGGTCATGCTTCAAACACAAAGCGAATTTTCGCTATACAAAGACGTGCTGTTCGAAACATCTCAAATATTAATTATAGGTACCTAGCTGAGCTTGCTGTAGGTATAAATTTGTTGAACTTGGCATCTTAACTTTGCCCTACTATTTGAGATATTTATATAAATAAAAACAATTGAGTGTTGCCGTAATCTTATAATTATATATTCTTCTAGTAGGTTATCGATTTCGGAACGACGATGGACTAAGTTCCGAAATTTTTTAGTAGCATGTTAAGCCTTGTTAAGTTTAGTACCTACGTACATATTATGTTAATATGATCCCCAAATCACATATGGTTGTCGATAATTATATCTAGGAATTTAGATCATGCGGAACTGTTTAGGTTTATCTTGTTGCACTTGAAAGAAAAGTAAAGCATAACCACTGTTTATATTACAAGTGAAACGTCTCGGTTTGCTGCTTTTTGCCACGTATATGAGACAATCTCTATACGATATTGTTAATATTAGCATTGAATTCAATGATATTAGTGACGTCGCTTAATGTAAAATTTGGACATTATATTTACAAACCGGATGCAAGCATCAAATTTTGCATGAGTCTTCTCGAAACCCTAACAAACACTTTTCGAAAGGCTACCACTTCGAGGAGTTACTATTATGTTATAAGGATTCGAACCCCTAAAAATTGACATTTTGTCATTTTTCTCAGACACTTGAATTTTTACACTTTTTTTCTTCAGTAAAATTTTGCGTGGGTCGCGAAAAGATCTTTAAAATAATACCAAACATATGTATACCTTCCACATTCGGTTGCCGATTGTACATCTAAAGTTATGCAAAGGTAAAAATGACATGTAGCGGTTTTTCGGCATATAATAACTGTGACTGCATGCGCTTAAGACCCGATATTCTTAAAATTGGTATATCTAATGTGCTTAGTATTTAGTACAATTGAATTTGTGCACGCAATATTAGTCTTCCCGCACTTGCATGTCTTACAGAGTCCAGTGGAGCGGCACGTAATTAATTCTCTGCAGGCCTTTGACACATTCGGAATTATGTGATCCACACTGGCTCTCACTTCTTGTTTCTAATTTTTCAACCAAATTAATTTGGGCTTGGAATCCCAGGTCGCGTCAGATCGCTTGTAACCCAAGCACTTACTTGGAAAATAACGCGCATTGTATGCTGGATCAGAGCGTTCTAAAAAAGTAAAATTTGTGCATAAATTTCGTTCCTCAGCAAGTGCAAAATTTAATAATAATACAAGCAACTACGTTAACAAACTTACTGAACTTCTGTATAAAATCATAACATTCATAACAATTTACTGGAATTGTGAGGTTAAGAAGTGGTAATTTACAACTTAATTTATGCATATTTGTTTTTACCTGGGTAGTTTCTCCAGAGGTGGGTTCTTGCTACAGAATATTTTTATCCAGGCTTCGTTGACAAACTCTTAATAAGTTACATCGTCGAAGGCATTCCAATCGTGCCATGGTGACTTTTTTCCTCTGACGTTAATCTCGTATCGTGTACCCTCACACTATTTTGCTTCATCGACTTCATTGGAGTGATGTCACCATCTAAACTGAGACGTTTGATCCCGGCGGATCTTTGCCACACGAAACGGATTAATTAGGAAAACCGAGATTGTTAATTTATTTACGAGTCGAAATGTCAGGAGTCACGTAGGTACGTTGCTAAATATACAGGGCCCTCCTCGTCGGCTGATTTATTAAACCCAGCGGATGCCGAAACAAAGTCTCGTCTTCGTTTTTGGCGTTTGAATTCCACTCACGACCTCTTATCACGCTCGTTCAGTGAAACGTCGGGTTTAAAAATTGATCGAATTAAATATAATAACCGATTTAGTTGAATAAGAATTGGATTCCGTGCTCGTCATCTCTCAAGCGACTCGAGCTTATTCAAAAATTCTATACTCATTTTTCGAAATACAAAACGTCATATTGTAGAGTACCCTTTTGTGCATTCGCGTGTTGTGATGCCAAAAGAAAATGAAGTAGGTAGATGTACGAATATATGCATTTTCATTACTTACCTATCTGTAGGTAGGTATATACATATAATTCCGCACTTCATAAAGGAAACTATTCATCTTACTAATGGAGCAGCCATTGACAACGGACGCGACTCTTTCTAAACGAATAAGCTCTCCTTCATTTTGGCTCGAAGACTACCCCCTAACTCCCGCCTTGATATCGTAATATATATTATTATAATATGGAAATTTCGGGACGGGCTTATTATTTCCGCAGTCACATTTTTTGTTGTATCCGCGCCGCTGTAATCTGTAACGTACATTTTCGGTTAAAAGCGAAGGAATTTTACTTTAATTTATACGACAACCAGGCAAACTAAACAGATCATAAATTTTTGATGATTCGCTCTTCTCAATTTCCATGCTTTCCAATTCCATCAATAAGTAAAAGCACTTTCTCAATATCTTAGAGCACAACAGCGCATGAGGACTTACAAAAGTTGCACATAAATAATTTAGTAAAAAATTCTTTCGAGGAACGTCGCGTTTGTCCATAATTCACAAGAAAAATACGCTAAAAATAGGATTTTCCTTGGGAATACACTTTTTCAGCAAGTTTGGGCATGAATTGTAATAAGAAATATATAGGTTATGTATTTACATCAATACGTTGGGTTCTTAATGTTTGACGAATATGAATGGAGAAATACGATGAACAAATGAGGTATTTTTAAATTAACTCCAGTTTAATTTTCAAAAAAAATATTTGTGCTTCTTTCGTGTTGCCATTAATTAAAAATTTTGCTGATTGCCATCATTCTAATTATTGAGCCAAATGTTTTCATATCTACAGTTTTTCATCCCCGACGACCCAGATGTACCTAAAGCTTTCGGTTGATTTCGCTTTTTTACTGTACAGTGATCGGATCCACAGTTCCAAGCTAGATGAACAAATTAGGACAAAAGAATAATATAACAAATGCAGTACGCCTAGTAGGTACCTAATGAAACATAAACTGCTCAGTTTCTTCGAGCCACAGAAATAAGCGATCGACTGGAGAAAACAGACCTCGAACCCTTACTTTTCTCAAGCTATTTTCGTAGGTTAGCGCTTATAGATGTCATTTTCTCTTTATTTGCTCTCGAATAGAATTTGTGAGGGGTCTAATGACCATTGACTAATGACATTTTTATTGTTATGAATAATTCCGCATCTTCGCTTACGTTTACATTTTATATGTGTTATCTGTCCACCAAGAGATTCTACACTGAAAAACCAGGGTAGCAAGTAATAATTATATAAAACGAGATTCCAATTTTTAACTGCTACACCGCATGTCGTAGAAAATAGGCGTTTTCAATAAATATTTCCAGGGTACAGCTTAAATGTACAGGGTGTAGCACCTAGATCCCGCGGATTATAATTCCTTTACCATAAAAGATCCTGAAAAAAGTCTTATTGCAAAATTGTACACAATTACCGTCGCCATATTTCTAAAAATATTGTTGATTACCAGGGGCGTGATGTATTCCAGTGGCGTATCAAAGTTTCATTTTTTAAATGGAATACCCCATATTTTGTTACTGATTTGAAATGTACTTGAAAAATACTTATTTGTTGATATAACATGTTGTACCCCCAACTTTAACGATTTCGTTGTTATAGGTTACCTTTTTTGGTCAAAATTTGACAGTTCTCGACATTTTTTTAAGAGAAACTATATCGCGCAGGCGGCTAATTTTTGAATTGAGGCACAGTTTAAGACCTCTTCCACAGTCACATAATTTTTTTAGATACTTTATCAAAAAAATGAAATGAATGAATGTCTGGGTAGCCAAAACTTTTTCCCTTACCCATTTTACCGAAACCGCAACGTTCATCAAATCTCTCACAAAATGTTTTATGCAATTAAGTTTTTCATATATGTACTTAGATTCAATTAGTTTATCTAATCCTTTGTTGTTGTAAATTTTCGCAATTATTCGACCTTTGAGATCACGGTCTTTATTAATATGTTATTAGCATTATTTTGAATGTAAAAATAAATTAAATTTTTTAATACATTTTTAAATGAATTGTTACTTAATTGCGCAATTGATCTTTGCTTCAAACCGGTCACACAATTTTATTCAAAACTTAATGTAATATTCGAATTTACATTAATTATTTATGGATAGGTGAGTGCTTTATATGGATAGATTTTTCGAGTTTTGCTACTTAGCAAGTAAACAATAAATGGAACTAGCGTTTTCGTGAGAGGAATTAGAATTAGAATGGTGCAGGTCTTGTTCGGATGTTGAATCCTGTCATAACTTTTACTCTGCTAGCCTCCGCCACCGATATTGCGGACTCCCATATCTAATGATAAAGAAATTGAAAACATTTGTTTATCATTTTTGTTTTATTCACAATACGACATTTTCTATATTCAGTTTTTAAAATTTGCTTCTCATTAGTGTTTTTGTTCTTTAGATTTACTTACGTTCTTTTTACATTTTTAAGCAATTCTCCTATTTTTAATGATATAGTTTCAAGGTCATTCCTTTTCCTCTGGACTACTTGCTCTTTTAACTCCGTATCAATTTTATTTGAAACATCAAAACTAGTCACACGGTTTTATTCAATAGTTAAGTACTCTTCTATGTTACTTTCGATTACATCTTATTTAAGTGGAATGAACGAGTTATTGCCATTAGGTATTTCTTTCAGACCGAACATAGGGAATTAACATGGGAAAACAGTTTTTCGCAGATTGTTGCTCCCCAAATTAACTTAGACGAGTTCATAATGCCACCATTGGAAAGAAGATTTTTTTCCGCGTTTTATGATATGCAAATTATTAACGTCTTATAGTTACACGTTTAATTATTATTTTGCGAAGTTAGGTAGTCAATATGTGTATGTACTTAGTTTAAAAAATCACGGTAGTCATGAAAACAAGGTACGATAACTGTCAATAATTTTAATTTGTACTTACTACAATACTTACGATGTATTCCATTGAGGAAAAAGTGTTTATTGTAAAAAACGTTTACGGCGGTATAGTGGTACCGCAGAGTGCGACATTTCATGAAATTTAATCAAACTTTTATTCCGTCAATATCGACAATACGACAGTTTTTCAATATGACAATTCCGGATGCTTAAATCTACGGGTCATGGCTACATGATTTTCTGAGTTCATTTTATTTTGAGAATTTTTGATAAAATAATGAGAAAATACAAATAAAACTTAACTAATTCGCATTTAGTTAGATGGGAAAAAAATCTTCTTTCCAGTGGCGCCATTGTGGACCCTCTAAGTTAATTTGGGGAGCAACAAGCTGCGAAAAACTGTTTTCCAATGTTAATTCCCTATGTTCGGTTTGAAAGTATTCACCCGGTGTATAATTGTTTGGTGTATAATATGTTTGAGAATAAATCGGCTTTCACTACAAACGAGGATATCAACCAGGGCATGAAAATCCGCTACCACAACAACCTCACTGTACCTTCGCACAGCACAACGCTATTTGAAGAATCACCAAAATTGTATGATGATAAAGCTATTCAACCGTCTCCACCAGAAGCCAAGAATCTGACCTCTCTTCGCCCATTTAAAAGATATCTAAGAAAGTTCCTCATTGACCACCCATTTTACAGTATTAAAGAATCTCGTCAATTCATAAGACGATCTGTGTATTTCAGTCTCCCGTTATTGCACGTATTTGTTTGTTATCTATTTATTTATTTATTTTTGTGACGTTCCCATACTCTTATATGTAGTCTATATGGAAAATAAAATGATTGTATGTATAAGCAATAACTAAACATAGGTAGGTTTGCGCCCTGTTGCATTACTTCTTGCAATTCTTTTATTTCTCAATGGAATTATCTTGAAAAATGTTTGGGGTGGACAAAATTTTTTAGATAGTGTGTTGAAGGTTTAATCGTTACGTATAGCAGTTAACCTTAAAATTATCACTCGATAGAAAAAATGATAGGATTGTCAAGAACTTGCATTTTATTTTAATTTGGACAATATACAAGTGCAACATGCGGTAAATACTATTTTCTAGATTGCACTATTCTTAATTTGATTATATAAAATGTATTAAAAAACTATGATCAATACCGTAAACTAAAACAGTATCCTCGAACTTTAGTCGACATCATCGCAAGACTGTATTTATTTATCATTAATTATTAGTATTTACGCTAGTGTGAGTTCCATACTATTAGTCTAGGTGCCTTTCAAACTTTAGGACTTATAAGAAAAGTTTTTCGGTCTCCGGAACGTTTCTAATTAGTGGAGCGCGTCAGTTAACGCCGCGCCGTTATTAATAGTGCATAATACGAGACGAGCTTAATTTGTAGTTTTGCCCAACAGAAGAACACCCTTAACAAGATATACGGGCGATGCTTAATAGTGCTTTTCGCAAATTTTACTAATTAGAGTTCGACTCTATTGTATATTATGTTTGTATGTGTAGTGTATGGTGTATATATGTCTTTTCGGATTGTAGTTATAGTTTACTAGTTGTGGAAGTAATTACGGGGGAGGCCTTTGATATTAAAGACGACTTCGCTGGCGGTCTACTAGTTTGTTAATCTGCCGTAAACCCTCATCAGTTTTGCTTGTCTCATTGATTTAGATTTAAGGAAAGCTGACCGTTAATTGAATAGATGGACTTGAATATACGTAGACATCAATTCACCTACAACTTTGTTTCCTTGGTCTATTAATCATCTATGTGTCGTGGCTACTGTACTAAACTACACATAAAAACTTCTTTCTCGTAACATTCGGCGCAGTATTGGTACCCATACATTGGACTAAGAAAATTCCGAAAGAATTTTTGTGTTTCCTTATAACACTTTGTATTCCCCATGCACTATTTAATGAGAAACTGTGTTGATAGTTAATTAAGTGTTATACCTACTTTCGACTTGTTTCAAAATTCGTATTCATTTGCCTCTATAATAGTACCTGCTCGCTAATTTCGAATACTATTCTGATGGTCCGCAATTTTTTTCTTATAGGAAAAGATAAAACGTATAGTTTTGAGGAACAAAAGCTAAAATTGATACTTTTCTATACGGAATAGTAATTATAATCGCTGATTGGCGGTTTTCAGCCATTTCCGATTTATACTGGGTATCGGAAATGAAAACATCTTGTTTGGCGATAAAGTAGCACTCCGAGGATACTACATACAAAATCTACTTTTTTTTACAAACTAAGTATATAAGTACCTAGTCGTACTTTACAGATTTGTGTGCTCCCACACATTATCATAGTTAATGCTAATGTAATTGCTACGTAACAAATAGTTGAGATTAAAAAGCAGCGCTCCATCATTAATTATGTGATACCTTGCTGTCATATAGGTAGTACAGTACAAGCACACTGCAGCAACGAGATGCATTTAGAAAATTTCACGACTATAGTTTTGTACATCATAACGGCAGGGTGCGACGCTGGAACAGTCGAACATTTGCTCAAAATAATTGACCAAGAAACGAAGAGATCGTACAACGTTCCACTTCCGACAAACGCCTCCAAATTTGTGCCGCATTCCAATATTTATACCGGTATCAGTTTTTTAATTTTGATAAATAGTGAAACGAAATCTCGGCAGATTATGGCACGTTCGATCATATTATAGTGGGCTGCGGAACATCTGGATCTGTTGTAGCGAGCAGGTTGAGTGAAGACAAATTTCGAAAAGTTTTGGTTTTGGAGGCTGGTGGAAATACAACAGAATTTTCAGATATTCCCGGAATGATGGCCTACCTCTCGGGCTTGGAGCTTAATTGGAATTACAAAAGTGTGCCGAACGATGAAGTATCTTTAGGTGAGAATTTTGACATTCTGTGCAAAATACCACATGCAGGTTTCCAGCCATGGTAAACAGAAGTAGTGCTATTCCTAGAGGCAAAGTGCTCGGAGGAAGCGGCACCATAAACGGTCTCGTTCATACCAGAGGAAATAAACGGGATTACGATAACTGGGCGCGTCAGGGTAACGTTGGTTGGTCCTATCGTGACCTTTTGCCGTACTTCAAAAGGTCGGAACACTTCGTCTGCGAAGATTCACCTTACCGTGGAAAGGGCGGGTACCTGAACGTGGTACCTTATAATGCGCGTAACTTACAGCAAGAAATTTTTTTTGAGGCCAATAAGGAATTGGGCAGAGAGAAGATTGATTACAACGCTGAAAGTCAAATAGGTTACGGTAATGCGCAACTAAACACACTTAACGGACAAAGACATAGCTCTTTTAACGCATTTCTGAAGCCAGTTTTAGACAGGTCTAACCTTAGAGTATTGACTGACAGCTTTGTAATCAAACTCTTGGTCAAACAAAAAAGAGCTTACGGAGTTCTTTTTAGTCAAAACGGAAGATTGTACGTAGCCAAATCACGGGGAGATGTTGTGCTATCGGCTGGGACGTTTAATTCTCCCCAGATACTGATGTTGTCAGGTATAGGCCCAGAGGAACACCTGCAAGAAATGGGTATACACGTTGTTGAAAACTTACCTGTAGGAGACAACCTAGAGGATCATCCCGCGTTCACACATTTCCAGTTTCTAACAAATTATACACAGCCCAAACGCAGCTTGGAAGATTTGGTAAAAGGTTACGTGTCCGGTGACGGTTCTTTAACCAATCCTCTGAGTGTGTATGGTATGGCTTTCCTATCGACCAAAGCTTCTAGTATACCCGACTATCCCGATATTGAAGTAATCTTATCAATTTTTCCGGGCAGAGAAACCGAAAAGCCAGACAACTTTTGGAATCTGGATAAGGAAACGCTTAAGATATTGGGCACAAACAGTGATTCTGCGAATACGTTGACCTTTTTTGTATTCTGCTTGCACGCGAGGTCGAGGGGTTTGCTTCGATTAACGTCAGCAAATCCTTTTCATTATCCCACTATTCGCTTGAATCTACTTTCGGACGCGGGAAATGAAGATATAGAGACTTTGTATCAAGGCATCCAAATGGTGATGGAGATGACGCGCACAAACTCATTCCGAAAAATCGACACCAAACTGAAGGACATCACACTCCCCGCTTGTAGCCATCTTGAGTATCTCTCTCGTGACTATTGGTATTGTCAAATTCGCCATATGACGACTAGCTTGTTTCATCCCACTGGTACGTGCCGAATGGGACCACATCCTAAAATGGGAGCGGTTGTTGATCCAGAATTAAAAGTTTTCGGGGTGCGTAATTTGAGAGTCGCCGATGCGAGCATCATGCCATCTGCTATTTCTGGCCATCCTAATGCTCCTACCATAATGATTGCGGAGAAAGCGGCGAACTTAATTAGAGGACTTTAACGGAGTAGTATTAGTAAGCAAAATTTAAAACCAATCCGATTCAAGATTACAGACATGGATATTATAAAATAGGTAGTCAATAAAAATACCTATTTCCTAGATTAATGTAACATTTTTATTAGTTGACAGTTTTTCTCGTCTAATTGCTAGGCAACAGATTTTCATTACCTAAACAACCCAAATTTACTCGGTAAAATACAAACCTCTTGTGCAATTATAAGTGATTAATGTAACAAACAATCTAAAGGTCTATCGGCAATTTATTTCAAGTTTATTAACAACATTTTTTACGTGCGTTAATAACTGTTCAATTTATAACAGACTAAAATTTGGAGGGCTTTGGTTGAGTAATTTTATTTGTTGAGAATTTGAACTGGATAAGGCGTGGCAAATATTAATTAATAAAATAATTGTTAGACTAAAATAACATAGAATTAAACAGGCTTTGATTAGATACCAGGTTCAATAAAATTGGCTCAATGTGGTTATTTTTGTGTTAAGCTTCAAACTCGACCGCATACTTTAATCCGACAGTATAGGTATTATTGGTAGTTCTCAAATTCAAATCTTTTTATAGTTGAACTCTTAAACGGTTAACAGATTCATAATTTTGGAATGTTTAAATCCAAAATGTACTATTGCTAGACTGTGGATTTTTCCGGTTTTGTGCATCAAAGGGATTACTATACAGGGTGATTCCTATAGTACCTGCCACCGTTTGGGAGCGTATAGGGGGTGCCTAGGGGAGTATTTTGATATAGGACACTTGGGGTCGGAAATCTAAAACAAGGGCGCCAGAACCAAATTTATCTTCTGGAATTTCACGCCTGTATGTAGGCAACCCAACCGACCGACGTTTCGCGCGGAGCGATGCAGAGCGAGTTAGCGCGAGGAAGCGACATGGGAGGGAAGGAGGGAAAACGACAGTCAAAAGCAATAACGTTTTCAAGTGTTCAACGTGGCCACCGTTGTTCTCAATGCACTTCCTACATCTAGCCAACTATTATTATACTATTGCCATAGTGTTTATTCACTTGATACGTGTCGTTGCAGACGGGATTTCGTGGGTTTAAACAAAATTCTGATCAAGTGTCAGCCACAAATCGCCGCCTGAGATCGCTCCGTGTGCACCGCCGGCCGGTTGGGTTGCCTACCTACAGGCGCGAAATTCCAGAAGGTAAATTTGGCTCTGGCACCCTTATTTTAGATTTCCGCCCCCAAGTGTCCTATATCAAAATACTCCCCTACGCACCACCTACACGCTCCCAAACGGTGGCAGGTACTATAGGAATCACCCTGTATACATAAATCACCATATTTAGGAGAAAATAATGACTGTACTCTACCTATACCCTGTATGTAAATCATCTTTAATAGTTCACACCATTAACACCTACATGGTTGTTTTAAAGTGAACATTAAAAACAAATTTCCTAACCACTTATTTGGAGATCATTGGAAATGATAAAAATGCAAAATACCGTTTCTTTAAATGTTCCTTGCCTTTTCAATCTGAATTAAAGTTTTACTTCTTCCATGAAAATATGCATAGATATTAGATATATACCTACATTTATTTTTAGTGCAGATTGAGTTATTTTGTGTTTTTAGTGTGCGATAATAAAAAGACAGTCGCGATAACACAACAATTAAAGACACTTATAGCTTAATTAGTCAATGAATGATTACCATTGATTATTTTTTAAATTACAAAATATAATAGTGTGTTGAATTAGTAGTAAACCTAAACCCTTAAAGGGTGTTTGACAAAACATGAATGCAATCTGCAAATGAAAATGTTTTTTTTACAATGCTTCTTGAATAAATTATTTCAACAGCACATCACTAATTAAGCCACAATCACCAGAAAGTCATCCTTGATTTAGGATTTAGTAAGACGTGTGTTTGTCACGTACTTCAAAGATGTCTCGGTTCTCAACATGTATATAATTTAATGCTAGTAGCTGCCTCTCCGCCCTATAAGAGATGAATTTCCCCTTAATGAATCTTAGTTTGTCTATTTAACTTAATTGCAGTATTGGCATGCCATTCTACTGCAAATACCTGTAATAGCAATTTGACTTTACTTTAATTAAACTCGTAGATACATAGTGCGAGAAATTGCATTTCGCGTTCGAAAGGGTAATATCGCACCCCCACCCATCGCCGAATTTTTTGCATTCACCTGATTCGTCGACACGCAAAATTGGCAAAGAGATGAATTCGCCGCGTTTAACCTCACTTTTCAGGACGACTATCTCATTAAAATGTTGAATTGTAACTTGTGAATCCTATTGCAACTGTAAAATCCTTTCAATATAATTTATGGTTTGTACTTATAATGAGAAACGGATTTATTTCAACTTATTGTTCAGATAGCCCACCTCACTATTAATCAGAGGCCTGGAATCTTACGCGTTTTGTATATTGAAAGTAGCGACCAAGCACATTTTTCTTTCTATCCTTCTATACTCGTTTAAGCTATACAGGGTGTAGAAACGAATCACGTACTATAAAGTAATTACCAATGAAGTACCTTTGGTGCGCAAACCAGTTCTATACACTGTATGATTTAATTTACTGTAAACTGAAAGAGTGAGACTTTTTATACATTTTTAGCGCAACACAACCAACGCTTATATTCTCAATTTTCCGTCATCTGCCTGTCTGTTCCATCGAGATCTCGGCCTCTAGGCCATCAAGAGACTTCGGGTTTTCACAAATTGATTGCTGCATTTACAGTAATGTTACGTCGCAACACCCATGAGTGGATTTTGAAACATTTTTTATATCATCTTACAAGTTGACGTTGTTCCATTGCTTACAAAATCTGGGTGACCTTTGAATATATGTATACTACAAGCGTCCTTTATTGTTCTCATTCCTTCCCTAAAACTGTAGATCCCTAAACTGTCTATCTGATGCGTTACTACAGATCTTGGGTTTTGACTACCTATACTAAAATACGGCGAAATGTTCTACTGTCAACTTAACAACCTCCACATGCATGTTGTGGGGACCAAGACGGGCAAATAAGTGCCCACAATACATATACGAAAACGAAAATATGTAGAAAAAAATTTTGCTGCAGCTTCTGTATACCTATATTTGTATACATATATTCTATTAAGCTATTACTAGTCAACTTCTGGTAAAACTACACGTGGGCTTCCGAAAAGTCTCTACTTACCATTTGTTTTGAATAAAGGATGCTTCCGAGTAAAACGAGATACTTAATTATGAAATACAACCTAAATGGAGGCTGAAAATCTTGTTTGTAAGTGGAAGTTTGGTTCCTTCACGTTAATTATCCACTTAGTTTTATGAATAGAAGATAAGCAGTGAGTAAATGAAATTTTCTTCAACTACTCGAAAGAGCAGACAATGTAAAGGGATTTATGTTTTAAATTTTATCAGGACAAGGTCCTTGTGAATACTTAATTTATACCGCTACCTGGGTACACGGACATATTTTACACGGCCCAATATTTACGCACGTACTTCATAAAATAATGGCGGGCTCTTAATTTAAGCCTATACATACAGACATTAAACTGGAAATATCAATAAAATCTCGCAATAATGACAAATTACCCATTTTCATGGCAATATTGAATTTGGAAAGCTAAACTTTATGCTTCATTAATCGAATGAATTATTAAATAGTAAACCCGAACGGTAATAACACTTTTTAACTCGGAGTCTCTTTTTTCCATTTATAGAACTTTAACTTTCTGTATAGACTAATGAGTTTACGCCTCGAGGTTCCAATTGCGAATATCATGGAATTCATAATTCCAGAATCGGCTTAAAGACGCTAAAAATATAAATGAGAATTCGGGACCATATGGTTAAATAATTGATGGCTTTGTACGATTTCTCTATTAACATTTTCAGAAGGACGAATATTTACTAAAGCGAAACATGTTTGATACGATACGCTTCAGTAACTTAACAAAATTGATTGGACAATTATTTTAACCAAAAGCTTAACGATGGGCTTTTAAAGTTTCATTTTAATGTCATTCTTTTGATGTGACATAGGTAATTAAACGAACATAATAGTATCGAATTGAAGACGTGGTTGCTGCGATAATTCGCACTCTAAAAAAATTAGTATCTAAGCGGGAATGTTTTGTTCAAAATGCTGATATGTATGGCGTTATACTTTTTACGTTAAAAAGTAAAAACCATTATGTTAACTTATTTATTTTCACGCTGGGAAATACGAATGTAATAAGCGCGAGAGTTAATTTGCCGCATTTATTTAATTTCTATTTAATCGAACAAAAACGTCTGTTCTACCACTTAACCCCTCATAAACTAAGTCTGATAGCTCAGTCAAAGGAGGCGTTACATCATCATCATTAGATAAACTACTCGATGAATTGAAACTGGTAAAAAATGGAAAAAAACGGAGCCAAGGAAAAACATTTCCTTGCCTTGTTTCCAATTTAGAGGTTTTACTGATTATGTAATTAAACTCAATGAAATTTGAAAAATATCCCATAAATTAACAAACCAGATTATTTTCTATTGGAAATTTGTGATATATGTCTGTAAAATGAATCTACGAATTGCCTTTATTTTTAAGCTGCAAGCACAGCAGCGTGCTAGAAATCAGAAGCGAAAAATAAGTAGGTATATTATAGGAATCTAGACATTATATAATATATATTACTATTTTCAATCATATAATAAAGAAGCGCTGCCAATTTTAAAAGTTGATTAATTCCTCTTTAATACATTTCACTAACAAACAACATCGGAACTTTTTAGCGCATTTTTGAAAAAAATACGCTATTATATTCGTCATTGCTGGCAGGCCGGCTGTCCGCGTTAGATCTCCACAACTACAATAGCTAGAGACTTCAAATTTTCACTAAAAGCTTTCTGCTATAGTGTAGATGTGCAGGCACTACTCTATTTTGAGTTAGATTACTTGTGAAATCGATAATTGAAGAAAATAATTTCGATATGGGTTTCGGAGGTGCTATAATTTTACCGTTAGATATAGCGCTACCAATATAAAAACTTATTATTTACTTTGTGATTTGTTTTACAAAATGAAGACGTACCGTCAATTGAAATTAAATAAAATTAATTATTTAACGCAGCCAAAATGACTCGTGAGATCGATAATTTTAAACTTCGCTAATAAAATACTGACCTGCATTACCAAAAATGCGCTTTAATCATGCATATGCTGATTTACAACTTGTTTGTAAACACTTACCTACCGCAAACTTTAAGCAAAGCCATATTCTGTTGTACGAATTCAGTCAAAACCCAACGGTTGCGAATTGCTGTGCAATGGAATACAGACTGTCGAGTGGAATCCAACAATATGAAAGAATAAGAAACACGAAAATAGAATTTGAAATTTCAATTTTATTTTAATGAAAAACGGAATGCCGCTCTACAGCTATCATCATACACCGCGTATGACTTGGCAAACCCTTATCACCTTTAATTTACAATATCCCTAAACAAAGTCATAAAATTTGCGTATCATATTTATGTAGGTCGACGTGATTAGGCATCCAAATTTAATTAGCAGTTTAAGGACGTCGAATTTGCTGCTAAACACGCGGGGAGGGTCGAAAGTAATAATACGTTAAAAGAGTGGTAGGTTGGTAAGGTTAATATGCATGTATTTTCCTGTGGAGCAGATGAAAAGTTGGAGAAGTTCGCTTTCGTTTTTCTTTAGAAATTCTTGTCCTTTTCGGTATTCAAATGATGCGTATCTCCGTGTTGAACTTTCAAAGTAATCTCGTTCGGTATTAAAACGGTTTTGGTAACATACCAGTAGTATTCTTTGTGTCGCAGTTGTGATTGTCACGCTTCATGTCAACGTAAGTAAACAGCTTGCAAATTTTGCTGTCCGGTTTAATTGGTTTTCGTTGTCAATTCGTATGAAACCATTCACATTAACAGAAATACATTTTTGTCTTGAGATTGTGTCGATCAAGTGCAGTCAGCAGTGAACAGAATGAGTGCTTGAATCGATCACACTCCTAAAGAAAGTATGGCCTACGGAGGGCACTAAAATTATACTCACCGCTTTTGAAATGGCCAGCGTAACTCAGAAACGAAAGTTGACTAAAATTCTCACAATTATTTATGTATGACAGGAATTTGGCAGCTTAACAGTTAGGAGCCACTTCTGCCGTTTCGAACTACTTCTAGAATCTAGTGGAACGGTACTAGAGTCCTGGAATTTTTTGCCGTAGGCAAGGAAGGAAGGTGTGCCAGACGGCATATTTACTCTATGCAGACGGCCATCAAATTTCGCTGTCTAAAAGGCCCCCCTCCTCTCTCTCGGCGAATTATTTCCTGAGATGATATTTTTGAAAGTGAAACGTGCACAACTTTTACATAAGACAACAATTGGTCTCAGATTTTGCATACGCATGCCTTTAGTGGTGCCAAGTTAAACATATTCTACCCTTCATGCGATTGAGACGTCTGCAAGAAATATATCAATTGGTGATGTTAAAACAAAAGCTATTTCGGTTAAAAAGATGCGCTTTATCTGCACAAGAATTGTGCACAATTTATACTTGTTTCTGATTACATAGTAAATGATCATTACTAACGTAATTTCTATAGCAATATTTTACCAATGAAGCTTGCTCTGATATTTTTTCCTGTGTTTAGGGCCAAGAATTGAGATAATCAAGGCTGAATGGCAAGTTTTTTGGGAATATTAATTTACACTATTTGGGATATGTAATGTAGTCCAAAATAATTTTCACATGGAGCAATACATCAATAAAATTAATTCACACGTTTGCTAGTATAGGTACCTACTCTTCAAAATGACGTTTCCGAATGAGTGAATTTATGTACTACTATAATTTTTGAACAAATTCCTAACACTTATGTATTGAACTTCCCATTCCAAAATAGGGGGAACGAAATTCAAGATTACTTCGTTTTTGATTTACGACAGAATAATAAAGAGAAACCGTCAACGTGACCATAAAAATCTCGGTAAAATTAATTGAAAGCAAGAGTGTGCACTTGAAGCGTAACAATAAAAAGTGTCGCTGTCATTGACCTGCCGAAATTCGGGAAATAATAAAATAAAATTCGAGATGGAGAAGAAGGAAAAAAGAAGCGAGCGGAGAACGAGCAAATAAAACCAGTATTTGCGTTAATTGCATTAAGGTGATAAGTTCTGCTGAAACGAACGTTAAAACCACATCCATCCTTCGCTCAAAGTTACAATGATAATAATAATAAGGGTGGTGGTCGTATGAGTGTGCGGAATATTCAGCATAATGTATTTGTCTGAAATTGTGTTTTGCTTTGGGTATGAATAATAATCGTGGAATGGGAACACGTGCGGTTGATGTGAAAATGTATGAAATATTCCTTTGAACGTCTGTGTGTGCACGACGTTAGGACGCTCCACGGGTAATGAATTAAAAATGGTTCGTTGGCACATAATTCCATCATGGCCGTGGAAACGTGTCAGATTTGTGAGGCTAATTTAGTATTTCATTGTAACTGGTCTATAGTATTGATACTGCTAACTGGCAGATATAGTAAATGCAATTAAACTCCCCATTCAAGTAACTAAATTTTATGGTATAGAATTATGATACGGTAATGCTAATGAGTACATGTTTCATGTCACATATCAAAGCATAAAACGTGAGGGATATAAAATAGCTCTTTTTTTAATGTCCTGCTAAAATGCCCAATAATACCTACTATTAATATTGTATTTAACATCTTAAATACAATACAACGATTTCAAACAGCAATGGTTGTTTCAACTGTATTTCCGTTACCAACCCTGTATAACTAGCATAATTAACTTTTATAGGCCAATCTACGGGTTACTATCTTGAAAACAGGCTATAATTATATCGGTATGCAAAATTCGTCCATCATCTTATACCTACCTACCTACTAAACTAGCTGGTATCCGTAGAAACGTTTGTACTTGATCATTTTTACCTTGCACACGATGTTGAATGTTCAGTAAATCATCTTTTCTTAAAAAAAATAATGTAGCGGGTATATTGTGTGTACGTAATTAGCGAATTTTCACAAAAGTGTGCTGTCAATAACGCATTAAATAATGGTCTGTGATTAATCGTTTCGGCTAACTTTGCATTGTAGGTTTTGTGTTGAATTCACAAGTAAAAAACGCTTTCCACGTAGATTATTGGCATAGACGTTTGTATACCGATGGAGACTCAAACGCGTCTCTTATATAATTTGCTGAGATTAATCCTTTAAATGCAACTGCTTCCCAGCGGTACTTTCTTTCTAGTAATTCAAGAGTCATGTGTATTGTGTACCCAACAAATAGCAATACCTATATGTAGGGGCGGTCTTGGAAATATTATTGTACCTACAATAAATATATGCACCATTTAACACAGAAAGACATAATTTACATTTAAGAGTACACGAAATTGAAAACAGTAATTTAACTAACTACGTTTTCCTTTGTGCTGGTTATTATGAATAAAATCGGATTAGGTACATTTAGCCTGCTTATGTTATGCTTATGCTTGTAGTTTTTGTACTAATCTTTTGTCAATATATCATATAATTAACTAAAGTTAATTGAAACGTTAAAACAAAGAAAGGTGCCCGCTATAATTAAGTAAGTATTATTGGAAGGAAATACACTATGAAAGTTTATAGTGGTTTGGTTTCATTGAATTTCTGTCTCAACTCCGTAATGAAGACGTTGCAATGCATTCCTTTACGGAGTTCAAGTGTAAAGCCAGTTAATTATTGGCTTGCCCCTACACGAATATATCTCTTACAAGCTTCTACATACATAACTGCTCTATCTATAGAAACCTCACAAAATCAAAAGATATACTTGGCATGCATTCGCCTAGAAAAGTGGCTAACGGATCTGTTATTTCAAGCCTTCAGTCCATACAAGACACATTTCTTGTACTTTTACCGACAATGGCGGGACGGCCCATAAATAATTTTCTTTTTCATTAAATCTCCTGGGCGTACCTACTGTTAGAAAACTTCCAGTAGGTACCTACCATCATTTCAGTTGGTACATAAAGTTACCGCGAAAGATTTTGCGTGGCTCTTTATTACCTTATCAGTGGCAGGTTTTTCAATGGGTGAGTCAACCTGACACTAATATGTTTCAGGTTGGGTCAGAATTCTCTAGACATGTCTAATGCTTTCAAATTTTCTTCAAGCTTTAGCACCCCCCAAAATTTATAAGCTAGGCCCATATGTTTGTCAGAACACTATTAGCGCAATTTTCTTGAATGTAAATAATGTATGAAAATATTTAAGTTATTCTATTTTGAATTTCCTTGTCTTTTTTATTACAAAAAATAACATATTGAAAAATAGATTGAAAAATAATTGATTTTAAAACATAATGGAAAAAGCGATGTAAGGTAGTATTGGATATCAGTACGACTAGGCAGGTATTTATTACTATCCAAGCAATATCGTATTATTTAGGTAAATGCAATAGTACCTATAGTATGTAAGCGATAAAGGCTGCAGAAATCAGGTACGTATCTTACTCTATAGTCTATATACCAACACATTCATAAACTGTGAATATATTTCACCAACCAAGTGAATTTAATTGAATATTTTGAGAAATGCGAAAAATGCGGCCCTGAGGCGCTACTGGACAACCACGGCCAATTCGCTACGAAACCCGGTTTACCGCAGACCAACTCCCCACGCCACGGTCTGATTCGCCGCGAGAAACTGTTGAAAAACAATTATGTGTTTTAGGACGAGTTGTACAAAGGCTGGTTAAACCTCGTTTGGAATTAACCAGTGGATCAAGGTATAAGATTGGTTGAAGTTTGACGTTTTGCCTATATTAGAGATTGCTGCCAGTTTCGCTAGGAGGTCTAAAACAATCCCAATTAAAATAAAATTTTTGTGCATGTTCTTAGATATAGCTAGAACAAAGGCTTTAAAACTTCAAATTACATTCATCAGGTAATTAATGACATGTATGTCTTAGTGTCTCGTGGATTTGGTTATTGAAATAGAGGTTTTTATACCATTTTCGTACTCTTCTCTAAAGAATGTAGAAAATTGTTTTATATTGTTTTTGTCGTCTATTGGTATACTTCAGAAAAAATCCATTTCATAGGTACTACTCGCTAAAACTTGTACTAAATTAGATCTAAGTATAGCCATGAACTTACACTATGGTATAGCATAGTTGATACTAACAATATGTTTTGTTTCAGAAGGATACCTTGCATGCGGACTTCACCATTCACAAGTAAGTAACGATAATTTTTGTAGCGACGAATACAAATGCGACACTTGCTCTACAAATGACTATTTCATTTCAAGCAACATTAATATACATTTCACGTAACAATACAAGCGAAAGCTAACATTTTAAGTTAATATAGCGCATTTTACACTTGGTAAAGAGAAACGTTGTATAAATGCAAAAATGACACAAATGCAGAAATGTGGAAGGTAAATCAAATTTAATTTGCAAATTCATCGAATGAAACTTCATTAGCTCTGCTATACATACAATAGGTAATACATGGTGGAGTAGGGGGCAGGTCTATGATTTAGATTTTTAACTACCCATCTTCGGCTAAATAAAAACGAAAAAGTATAGAAAGATCTCTGGAAAGATCATAAAGGAATAATTTTGAAAAGTACATAAAAAGGCCCGGAAAAAATTGAATGAAAAGGGTAAACATTTTTTTTATTTTGAATGCCGCATAAACACTTAACTTTATATAGAAGTTCCTAAAAAGTCCGAGTTTTATATTATACCGTGTATTTCCATTGCGGACGGCTATTGCATATAAATGTAAAAATCAATAATTGGGTGAAAAATTCTGCAAACTTATTTTTGTTCCGTATACCGATATTTCGACACGTTCCATCTTGTACAACTGTAATATATATGTTCAGAAAAAGAGGTCGCTAATTTACTCTGTCTGCCTGCCGCTTTTGGTCTCTTCCGGTATGCTTTGGCAATAACGCAACTCGCCGCCGCCGTAGTATAAACGAAATGGGGTAATTATCTGAATCCTATACGGCATCGATTGCAATAAATGTAAGTGTATACGGACCCAGAATAGCACCGCGGTTGTGCGCGAACTGTATGAATTTTAATATTGTGTGCTTTATACAAATATTACACCAACTCCTGCATAATTAAGCGGTTTTGTTTTCATTTCGGTTACACTGTTTACAAAGACGCAATAACTGTTTAAATCTGTAACGACGTCTGCTATATTTTATGATCCACGGTGTGCTACAAGCTTAAATGGGATGGGGTTAATATTTATATGTTGGACACTGTTGAATATGTCGTGTCACACTTAATTGATATATTATGATTGGTAAAAGGGGGCAATTGTCAGGCACTAAAAATGTCTAAGAATGTTAGAAGGGCGTCATTCTTGATTTCCATATGCAAAATAAACCCTTTTTTTCACTACTAGCGTCTGATGACATGATTATTAACCTTTTTTCCACTTGTAAAGTAGGCTTTCTCGGCATTTGTTCAAAGTGTTACTCTCAAGAAGTACTAAAGGGTAATGGGTAGTAATAGGATTAACTTTTACTTTTCTTAAATTAAGAGCGTAGTCCATCTCAACATATTGGCTCACTGGATTAAAATCCGACGTTTTTCCAAGGCGCAGCGGAAAGTAGAAGAAAAAGGTGATATATAAATCTATTTTAACGAGAATATACATTTTAAAGATTTTTATACGTATGTATAAGTTGGAAAGTGAATGAATAAGATGAAACGAAAGCTTCTATTTCACGTTGAAAGCCTGATAGAATTAGGGAAAGTAAGATTGGTAGACTGCACTCGAGGGACATCCCGTTGCTCTTGCCTCTCTCGAGTTGAAAACTTACTATAAAACTAGACAAATTTATCATCGAAAAGTTTATTATATGAAAAACGCCCAGGATTACATTTGGCTTACAACGCGCACATTTTTATGAGATGTCACTTTTAATTTATATTTTATGGAAATCCGTTTCAAGCATTCAGCTAGCAAAAAATTTCAAATCTTGCTAACCCGATGTAAAAATGTTAAATGACATGGTAATCCTCTGTTTCTTTCGTGTCAAACCAAACTTCACAAAACTGCGTCGACGTCTTGTCTGTAATTCACAATTATGTTTTGAACATACCTCACCTAATGTCCACTGAGTAGGTACTGAGTTTCACTTGCAAAATTCAAGATTTTGAAACGTGACAGCAAGAAGAGGTACCTACGCTAAATTTTCAGATGAAGAAGTACTAGCTGTTGCCTCCATGTGCACGAGTTGTAGATATAGGTACACTTTACAAACACAACGGAAGAAATCGCTCATTTTTGTAGTTACTTTTGTCGCAGTGACTGCTACCCCGTGCCCACGGAACTATAGTCCTCCAACTCTCGTTCCGTGCGCACGGAACAGCAGTTGATATATTAACTCCCCGTGCTGTTAATCTGAGTTATGTGATTAAATACGAAGTTTCGCATATTGGGCACTCTAATTATTTTTTCATAAGATACGTATAAAATTAACTTTACATCAAATTAACATTATTTATTGAGAATACATTATTATTATAAGAAACTTTACAGAGTTAAACCAAATCGAAATAAATAAAAAATGAAAAATAAAATTCAGTTGTTGGATGGACCTGATGCTTTACGCCTTTTTCTTTTTGTACCAATGACTGTTAACTCTGAACCCTTCGGTCTTCCACATTTAACCATTTTTGGAGGTATTTGTATTTCACGTAACACTGGAATAAACAATCTTAAAAAAATACAATATAGTAATAATTGTGTTTACCATATTTCTTGCTAGTTCCTATATTATCATGTTTGTTGCTGATGTTCGATTCTAAAATTTTTCCCACTCCATCTGAAATTTCTAGATTTTTTGATATCGTTTCTTCTGCTACTATTTCTGCTTCCCCTTTGCTGTCATTTTTCTGGAATACATAGTACTCGTAGTTGCGTTTATTACCATCCAAAACACTTCCTGTTACTGGTAGCATTTCTCTTTCTATCAATTCTACTTGTTTTGCGAGTTGTAAATCTTCTGGTTCTGATATAATCTCTGCTTCTAATATTTCTGTTCCTTCTGGTAATATTTCTGCTTCATGTCTTAGTACTTCCGAGTCAATTTCTTGAGATGGACAGTTGTGCGTATTATCACCCAATAAACTAATTGGTATTTCTTCTTCTGTTAATACAGTACCTGACGTTTCTGATTCTCCTGGCAGTTCTAAATCTAATGATATATCTGCCGCCTCTGTTAATATTTTGGAGTTAGTTCCGTGTAATTCGTAGTGGTTATCGTCCAAAACACATATTTCCGTATTATTTGATGAATTGTGATCATTACTTTTCTCATCAATCACTTCAACAATTAAAACTTTTTTCTTGCTTTGATAAAAAGACTTTAACAGTTTCATTTGATCCATAATTTCTCGGTATCTTTTATTCCCATATTGTGATATAGTAACAGCTAAGGAATTGCATAATTTGGAAGCCTCTCTAAATTTCTGGTGCTGATTTAAAACTGGCTTGCTTATGGTATGTTCAGTTAGTAGTTCATGGTTTGAATCATAAATGGGTAGGTCTTTCATAGTTGCTCGATGGTTTTCAAGGTAATACTTCACAAGCCATCTTTCATTTACCAACAATTCATCATATAATTCAGCATTGGAATGTCTTCTAACTGCTAAAATATGACGACAAGGTAACTTCATTTGGTTTCGAAAGCGACAAGAACAGTTGTCAACTGTAACACTTATTAATCCTTCTCTGTCTGAGTTGTAACTAAAAGTTTGATCATTTTCCTTCTTTATTTTTATAATTGTTGTAGGCAAAGATTTAAACTGCTTTTCAAGATGCGACCACGCAAATGCTGTTATCAATTTCATATATCGGTATTCGGTGGAAGAAGTTTGATAGTGAGTAACGGGGGTTTTGTACAGCAAAAGTTGGGCACTATGATCCCGGTCTATTCTCAAGGACTGTAACACTGTTTTGAAATCGGTATAAAATTGGCATAATGAACTATGTCTGTCAACACCCGATTTAATTTTTTGATTGATGCTCTCCAAACGATTCGTAGTGCTATTATTTAGAGTAAAACATGAACTCTTTAAACCTTCTACCCATTCATTTTTTATGTTATGCCAGTTTTCATCATAATACTTTAAAACATTTTTAACATCAAGTTTCTGTAATTCCTCGTAGTTAATATTATATTCTTTAAGAGTTGCCGAGTAAGCTATTTTTTGTATTACTTGAAGACACTTTTCTCTCGTTTCTTTTTTTATGGCCATCCTTTCAATAGTAATCTCCCTTCTAAATGTCCGAAGTGTATGAAAAAGACAAAGTAAAACGTCTGCGTGTGGAAATTCGTTCTTAAAAATATTTCTCTCTGTCATGTCTTTATCGGTTAATATTGTCACTGTCTTAACCCATGCCTCATTCTTGTATTTAAACGTTTTATATTCTTTTATTTCTTGCTCCAACTGTTCCAATGTTGCAAATAACGCACCCTCCTTCATTTTATTATTGAAACAATATCGTGCTTCTAACCCAAAACAACCTAACCTATCTTAAATCACAGCTGATGTCTGAGCATAGTACGCACGGGGTGCTAGAATACCCACTGCTGCTCCGTGCGCACGGAGCAAGAGTTAGAGGACTATAGTTCCATGCGCACGGGGTAGCAGTCACTGCGTATTTTTGTTGTCATTCCTGTTAAAACGTAAATTGTGCCTCCTAAAGCTTTATTTTTCTTCGATTTCCCTTCAAAGCGTCACGAAACGGCACTAATGTGACACAAGAGGAAAGCCTTATTATAAGAAGCCTTTAAAATTGAAGTGGACATCTTTATTTGAAACATCTTTCAAATTAACTCCCTTTCGAACCGAATTCTTTATACACAAAGAAACGAACGATACGGAGAGGTATTTAAGCTAATCCTTGTTATTCAGTCTCTCGATATTTAAATATTGCACAATAAGGTGAATGGCGCGCTTTGATCTTTTATACATGGGCGAACTGAAGTTTCCCGAGACCCACAAAGAAGGGCCACCGGCAATGTAATTTTAGTCGTAACCGAAAACGAATTGCGGAATGGTAAACAATTTCGTGTTTTAATGAAAATGTCTTAAGTTGATATCGCGCCCATGTTTTCTAAATAAATCCTTTTTGTAAGTTAGTAAGGGAAGAAACATTCCCTCAGGCACTTACATCTATTTTACGGCACAAAGAAATGGAGACGAGATACATACGAGATGGTCGTTATAAAAATGCGTCTCGAATACCCCGTGAGAGGTTTGTGTGTGCATTCATGCATTTCCTGAGGGATTATCCGTATAGAAACAGAACTTCGCTAGCGACGTTGGTCTCGTCGTTTTCCACTACTACCTGATTTTTCTGCCAAACTTTATGCTACTACTTCCCTTTATGGCATTCAATCGAGCCAGAAACATCCCCTAACCCTTTTTTTATGGTATTCCACATCACCTCGGGTGAAAGTTTCACGAAACGCTCGCGTACCTAATGATTTAATGTTCTGCGGAAACTACTAATTGAAATACTCTTGATTAACGAATTGTGCCTACCTTCCTTTAACCCTTGAACAATAACTGGAAACCTGTCGTATTTTGCATAATATCTAAACGAAGCTCCGAATTCGTAGTTAAAGCTCTCGACTCGAGATTTCGAGATCTTTGGCTTGAATCCCTGCTCTCAGGAATATAAGATGCGGTAGTCATTTCGGCTACTATAAAATAATTTAAAAGAACTTTACGAGGTCGGGCTTCTCACTTATCCCCATTGGCCATAGAACCGAAAGAATTGGAATGGTAAAGTTATTCGCGGTTTTTAATATTGGCTGCGGTCGAACTTTCACTTCAAGGGCTTCATTTTAATGTTTTTATAACAACACTAATCGCCATTCTGGTAGCACTATCTTTGTCACTTCTCATTTCACTTTAGCAGTTGGTTTCATGCAAGATATTTGCAAGGCCTGAAGCATGCCAATTATAATCTTCTAAGTTAACTACATATTTCAGGGCCCATCAGGGGGTTCTTTCTTTCAAAATTGAAAAAAATTACTACATGTCACCGTGCTACATGTAAAACAAAATTAGTATACTTAGTAGAAAACGAGAAGACAATCGCAGGATTGGCGATAGATCATTTAATGTAATGTACTAATGTAATGATCACGAAAACGAAAATATTTGGCGTACGATTAAAGCTACAACCCATGCAATCGAGCTGTGCTGTGAATTTTCTAAAACACAATGTTTATCCGAAGTACAATTTTATTTTTAGACGGGGCGGTGGTTGGAGGGTAGGTTATAAATCATTTTAAAATATTCCATCAAAGAAACAGAAATATTTGGTGCACCATAAAGTAACAACCTATCGAAGATTGTAAAATTGTATGGACTGTGTGACGCGAGGGGGGAGGTATTTCAAGGGCGAATGTTACGGAGCAATAGAGAATTTTTGGGGCCGAATAATTCTTGTGCGAATATCTTTAAGGCGCGTTTTTTCGGAGCGAATACTCCAATGGTATATTTTTATTTTGTTTTTTTGGACAGGTGGGGAAATGCATTACGCACACTCCGGATAGAAGTCCGGAGTAGTGTGGGACTCTCCCATTATCTGGGTATACCCACTAAAACCCCACCTGAGGCTTCGGCATCTATGGCCATTAGCCTTTATACTTATACTAAGGTACTATGTATAATATCACAGTTTCTGAACACACAAAACAAGACAGGCGTGATTACATTTACTTATTTACTACACAAATATACATAAAGACAAAAATTTAAAAATATCACAGATGGTTTGCAATGCCAATTTGTTGGATGAACGCGAGAGTATTTTTACATTGCTCTTCATTTTTGAAGTTATTTTCCCATATCGGGTTTATATTAAATATCACACGTACATTCATATACTGCGGACAAATAGAAATAATGTGATGTGGTGTTAAATTAACACCACATTGTTCGCATAATGGCCGTTCTTCACCTGCCAACAAATACCCCTGAGTGAGAGCAGTATGCCCCAGACGGAGTCTGTACAGCCTGATCAAGTTCAAACGTCTAACGTCGATATAGAATAGCGGATCCAGACTAGGTTTGATCCTTTTCAAAGCCGTATCAGACTCCGACCACTGCTCACTCCACCGCTCATAGATTTTACTTTTCACAAGTCCACGCCGTGCAGTAGATGACATACTCGTGAAGTCAATATTCTCCAAATGGAGGTGGTTTAATACCTCTCTAGCCCTAACACCTAACGATCTACATCTGTATAGACGAGCAATGGTAGTCGCATCAGTAAGGGATCTAAAATTTGGATGTTTATCATCTAACCTTACTTTTATATAGTAGTTTGCAACAATCTGTTTCCGGCGAAGAGCTAGAGGGGGAATATTTGCCTCGACGTAGAGCGATGGAACTGGACTTGTTGGATATGCTCCCAAAGAATATCGAATAGCCAGGTTCTGAATCTTATCAAGTTCCCCAAGCAAAGCATTATTGCCACACGTAGAGTACGCTGCACATCCATAATCCATCCTTGATAGGATGAGGGCCTTATACATATCCAGTAGGGTCTGAGGGCGAGCTCCCCACCTATGATGAGCGAGAACTCTCATGATGTTCAGCGATTTTCTACATGTAGCAGTAACATTATTTAAATGCTTTGACCACCGTAATTCCCTGTCAAAGGTAAGCCCGAGAAACTTGACTTCCTGAACAACACTGATTACACGATCATTCATTAGTAGCACAGGATCATAGTGCGGTCTACGGAGTCGGCAAAAGTGGACAACCTTTGTCTTTTCCTCCGACAGCACAAACCCGACCGCATTGGCGTTACTACAGATTTTGTTTATGGCCACTTGTAGACTTCGAGTTATTGCACCGACCGTCTTAACAGAACAACAAACCATTAAATCATCAACATACAAACATTTATCAATCATCCCCTCAACACCTTTAGCTATTTCGTTTATGGCGATGCCAAACAGGGAACAGCTAAATGTTGACCCCTGCGGTACACCATTTTCTAAAACATACTCTTTTGAGTGGATGTCACCGATTCTTACAACAAACTTTCTGTTCTCTAGAAAGGATTGTATAAATTTTGGTAACTTCCCTCGAAGATTGTATTTATACATATTCTGCAATATTCCATATCACCAAGTCATGTCGTAAGCGCCCTTTATATCAAAGAAAACCGCAAGCAGGTGTTCACCACTGTCAAATGCACTCAGAATTCTATCGGTCAATTTGACCAAATGGTCAGCCGTTGCCCGTCCCTTCCGAAAACCCGTTTGATAAGGTACGTATATATTATTATCTTCAAGAAATGTTTGCAGCCGCACATTAACCATTTTCTCTAGCAGTTTTCCCAAGCAAGACGTTAAACTAATTGGGCGATAACTTTGTGCCAGCAACGGATCTTTTCCAGGTTTCGGTATAGGAATGACAACGGCCTGTTTCCATTCCGAGGGGTAAGTATGTTCATTCCAACAAATATTAAAGAAATCTAATACTTTGTTGCATTTCAGGAGTACAGTGATGAAACATCTGGTTGTGGATTTCGTCTTCTCCCGGTGAACATGACTTGGTGTTACGGATAGCGATATTCAACTCTTCTAAGGTAAACGGAGTATTATAATTTAAGTTTTCGTTAGTATCCAAAATAATAGGAATGGATTCTTTATGTTGTTTAGTGTGAAGAAATGTATCCGCATAATTTTTGGAGCTACTAACTTGGTAAAATTGGGTTGCTATGATATCCGATATATCCTCTGGTTTATTTGTGATTTGTCCCTCTGAATCTCGCAAGAAGGCCAGACTATTGCAACCAATTTTACCTGATACGGCTCCAACCTTTTTCCACACTTCCTTGCTAGTAGTGTCCGGTGTAATCGTGGACACGTATTGATTCCAGGAGCTCCTCTGTGCTTCCAGTATTTTTCGGCGACACTCCGAACGACGTTTCTTAAAAATTATTAAATTGTCCAACGTAGGATTACGTATAAATCTATATAAGGCTTGATTTTTTAATGATATTTTTTCTTTTATTTCAGACGACCACCACGGAACCATTTTTGTTTTATTGCCAGGTTTGGATTTTGGAATACTGGCGTTCGCAGCGTCTAATATAGCAGATGTAAGAGTTTTTAAACTTAAGCTATCTAGGGCTGGAGGGACGAGCTTACTTGCAAAAAGTTCCCAATCTGCTTGTGGGATCTTAAATCTAGCCACTGATCTTATCGAAGTTTAATTGTACACTCCTCGTATTTCGTATGAACCAGAATTCGAGAGTTGCGTCCTACCAATGGCGTTTCGGGTTTTGTGCAGGTGATTCTTGTGAATGCGAAGGTATACCATTGAAGTACTTTCGGGAGTGATATACCCTTTGTTGAATAAAATACTGATCGTTGACGAGAAAAATGCGTTCGCTTCAAACAGTGTGCTTCTTTCCGTAAACATCAGTTCCAGCTCTCAAGTACCAGGATCCGTTTTTAGCGCAACTGTCTGATCATCTGTCCGTCGTTCCTCGGTTGCTCAGTTTCTAGGCCTTGTGTCAATTTAGAGTTTTGGTTATATGAAAGTTTATGCATTCCAGATATGCAACTATTAAAAAATTAAAATCGATCGCGTTCTTTCCAAAAACCGGTCAAAATCCTTTAAAAGCAATTAAAATGCGACTTGAATTTCGAACAATGATGTGAAAGTACGCAAATATCAGATTGTATCAATTAATCTTTCAACCTCAACGCACATATGTCATTTGCTGAACTTACCTAAATAAAGGGGAATATAGTGCTGTTGATAAAACTGGCCGCGCACACTTCCACACGCGAATTATAATTTCAAATTTAAATTACAATTTATCCACGTTCAATTTAAAAAAAAAAACTCATGTCATTATTATTATTATTGTATATATACGCGAAATATCTACGTTACGCCTTAAAAATTGATATTTCAGGGAAGAGGCACAAAAGACGCAAAAATGAAGGAAAGTTTTTCTCTCCGTTTTTTTAAAATGGTTTTCTTTATATAAAAACGAGTTTTGATATACCTATGAAACTTGATGCCAATTTCATATTAACGTTTCTCTCTTCTATCTTTTCGTATCCAGAATACGAAATCAAATTAAAAGTTTTTTTCTCTCCGACACGATTTTATATTGATGTGCACAATAAGGCTTCACGTTGAATGCGGAAAGTGTAATGGAGTCGTCATTAATTCTTTACATTTATTCATTTATATTATCTGCGATTTTATGTGTGTTACGGCGAAAGAATTGTGATTTTTACATTTCGAGAAAGCGAAATTCGCCCCGGTTGCTGCAAGCAGATGAAAAATAATTAGTAGTCGAATGTATGAAGTAAATACGACTAGAGGTGTCTGAACCTGAGCATAAAGAACGTAAAATTTTAATTTACATAACAACATCACGTATAATTACTTAAGCCTAGTAAACCATCTGGAACTGTCTGCTTCTCTCTTTAGCTCTTCTTTTAATTAACAATATACAAATCAGCAACAACGCCAATAAAACAATAACCAGGCCCACCAACGTATACATTGCATGTCGATATCCCGAACCTACAACTGTTACCAATTTAGACCACCTTGGTGCATTACGAGCAGTTACCGTAAAAGTTTTGCAACTCCTTTGGCGACAACATGTCCTCTTGGTGTATCTCAAGCAGTTTGGGTAATAGCTGATTCCAAAACGTAACTCTTTGCGTAAGAGCGAAGTTTTCGTCACCATTAGGTTTGCTTTGTTCAATACTCAGATGGTCAATAAACCGTTCGTTGGAATTGTACCTCTTCCACGGATTGATTTGGTTCCCAGGTGTAGGATTCCTATAATGAATCGTTAGGTTGGGTCCGAGGTTGGGTCCCACTACTGCAATTAGTACCCGAAAGTAACGAAGTTCTTCCAAAGCTGCTTGACGTGCTGACTGAAGCGAAATTCTTTACTATTTAACCGCCTACGCGTAAGCTGGTTGAGCAACCATGGGCTAAACAAGAGCAGCAAGTCGGAGGTGATAGGTGCATCTACGGTTGGGTTTCGTTAATAGACGACTTGTCGAGGTCAAACTTACCGGTGGCGTTTAGAATGAAACCGGGATTTTCTAAGTCGTAGACGTAGATAGGCTGCGTGTAGGACTTCTGTAGATGTTGTAGCTGCAGGAAGTGCGGCGCTTCAATTTTAGATTCGTATTCAAGATTTTTTAGCTGTTGAAGTAGAAGTTTTACGTTTCGGTCGCTCGAAGTAATGTATCTCCATTTTATCGCCTCCAAAATTTGAGGGTAGTTTTTACCTTTCAGATGGTAACGTTTGGTAATTTCGGGAATTTTTGAGAGCTCCATGTACTGTTCCAGTTGCATGTAACCTTGTCCGGCAGATTGGGCCCATTGAACTGAAAAAGAGCGCGAATATTGAAAGGGCCTTTTCATTTTCATGTTAGCCATCATACCGTATTGAATGTCGACGATAGGCCGTGTTATTCCTGTTAATATAGGAACTTGTTTGAAAGTGCCATTTCTGAAGGCATGCTCCGGATGGGTAGGAAGATATCGGTCGTTTTCGTGAAGAAAAGTATCAATCACTGGAAGCAGCATACTGGTCACATTTCCGGACTGAAAGATGAAGTGGATTTGTAATAAATAATTTGGACTGGGATTGTTCGGAACACCGCAAGAGGAAAAGGGACAACGAAGAATTTAAATACAAATCAATGAGCGGGCATCTATCCGACTCGTAAATATTTTCAGTGAAAAATTAGATCAGAAAATGTAGACCGCATCATTCTCTGTGCTTAATATGTGGAACGACCGTTACATCTCTCTGCGTAATTGAGATTAATTGTTATTAGACTGTATTTTCAAATTAACGTATTTGCAACGCTCACATACGTGTATTATACAATTGAATCTAAAACAAAATGGAGGAATTTTCATATACTTTCCGCTCGACACACAGACTCTCCACTATCAACACACACGTTGTGGTTTATGCTCAACACTGCAGTTTGGGATTTTTCCAATTTCTGCATTTGTTCTTTCCCTTCGGTTATGGGGTATATCATATTACAGGTTTCTATTGAAAGGGTGGGTAAGGAATGGTGAGAGTTGATCTTGTAGTATTTATTTGCTGGCGCTGATGCAATTTCATTACAATGTATAATGTCTTGTGGAAAATGATGTTTATCATGCGTAAATAAAAGCTCAGGGTTGTAGGCACTAGGTTCTTATTAACTTCTTGTTCCCTTCCAAGAACTGTAAAACACCAACGGAATCCACAAATTGTAATTTGTAAAAATGATCGGCGTCAAACATAATTCTAGCACTTGTCCAATTTAAATTCGCTTCCGAAGTAAATATTTACACAAATTCCGTAACAAAATAAAAACTTACGACCTAAATGGAAATAAACTTCAATTAGACCCTTTACAATTTCGTTTTTAATGTCAAAAAATGAAGAAAAAAACGGAGATAAGTGAAAAACTGAGAGAATAAAATTACCTACCTCGCAATACTCCTCGTAAGCTTTTAAAATGTCCTGAGTGCTTTTCGATCGTAGGCACTGCAACATGCTGTGATAATAATTGTTTAAGCATCCTAGAATTTGGGCAATTTTCCACGATGCCGATTTGGCGTCCTTCGTTAGATGCCACGGCGAAAGTGCCGAACCTGATGACAGGATCGCACGCTGGAAGTATCCTGCAGAAAATAAAACACATATTCAGAGTGTTCGGTGTTGCCCATTTTCATTATAATGATTTTTTCAGTTTTGTTTCCTTTTTTATGTGCAGAGATTTACGCTCCGTCGAGCGTTACCCTTAATGTAAAAAGGTAATAAACGATCCTCATGTACTTTTTGCTACGTAGTTTTATTTTTACGCATTTAGGGAAGAAGTAAACGTAATGCTAATTGCAAGCTTGTTTCATTTTTAATAAAGTAGGGAAATGCTCAGAAACACGTATATATTGAACCCTATTCATAATAACATTACCTAACAATCCTTTAAGTTTACGTAAATATCAACAAATAGTACGAAATAGTTATTTACATATGAGTATGGTAAATCAAGGTTTACGTTAACGAGTGAGATGTTTACTGCCGAAGCGTAGCTGAGGCAGGAATTTCGAGACGAGTAACGTTAACTGATTTTACCCAAAATCGTCATGAAACCAGAGTTGGACTGGGTCACTGGGTCACTGGGTCAACTGGGTCACTAAATTAAACTGGGTCACTGGGTCGCTGGGTCACGTCATACTCTTTTCAGTTAGACCCAGTGACCCAGTTTGACCCAGTGACCCAATTTGACCCAGTTTGACCCTCGGTTTGACCCAGTGACCCAGTTTGACCCAGTGACCCAGTTTGACCCAGCGACGCAATTTCACCCGGGGACCCAATTCGACCCAGTCACCTAGTTTGATTGAATAACGCAGATAAGTCAGTGCCCTCGGTTCAAGTGTACAGATTATGCAATAAATGAAATGCTGGTTTGTTGAAAATAATACTCGATTGCTTGACAACTGCCATTTCTGTGATGTTTGCTTTAATACTGCCGTAAAAAACTTTCCATGTTCCGAATTGTATTAGAATAATGTTATTTCTTTGCTTCAGGGCTTACCAGTTTGCTTACAGGTGTTCATTCACATTTAATTTTTTCTACTAGTTAGCTTAATCCAAATAAATCTTTTCTGCAAATACTTTCATTGAATACTTGACTACAAACTATAAACAAATGCATTTGATTTTTTTAGGTATTAGTTCTCTTGAATGAAATTGGGCTACGTGCTTGTTGCCGAATATTATTGAGGAAGTTTTTTTTAAAATTAAAAGTTACTTGAAATTGTTTTGGATGATACCTAACAATAATTTAATTACTGGGCCACCGGGTCAAGACGGGTCACTGAGTAAAGCTCGGTCACGATGGGTCACTGGGTCAAACTGGGTCACCGGGTTAAGCTGGGTCACCGGGTCAGACTGGGTCACCGGGTCAAGCTGGGTCACCGGGTCAAGCTGGGTCACTGGGTCAAACTGGGTCAAGCTGGGTCACCGGGTCAAGCTGGGTCACCGGGTCAAACTGGGTCACCGGGTCAACTGGGTCACCGGGTCACTGGGTCAGTAAACTAACTGGGTCACCGGGTCACTGGGTCACTCTATGCTTGACCTAGTCCAACTCTGCATGAAACCTTCATTTTCATGCCTACTTTATGTCAGGAAAGTGTTAGTTTCCATGACGGAGGCAGACCAGTCTACTTTTCCTGCCGCCTGTCACTTTACCGGCCGCACTTGTCACTTTACCTGCCGCACCTGTCACATTGCAACGTTTATAATGACTCCTGTCATCACTGACAGATTGACATTAATCAAAAGTTCTATATAAAAATTGAAATTTTATGTTAAAGACGATTTCGGGTAAAATTTAATACAAAACTCGTCAGTAAAATGACATTACTTGACTCGGAAATTAAAGTACTCGGCCCCAAAGAGGCCTTGTACTTCAATATTTCCTCGCCAGTAACGTGTCATTTTCCTGACTTTTATGTAAATAACTATAACATACAAATAATGTAAAACATTTTATTTCATACTGCTCTATTTCTATTAAAATACCATTTTGATTAGAATGTTGTAGGTACACATTAAAATAAAAGCAAAAGTCGATCACTTGATTTGTTTGATCTGACAGTAGTTTGACAAATATCAATATCAATCAATCAATCAAATATCACGTTTAGATGGATGTCAGTTGCGGTTGCTAGGCAAAATTTCCAGTCTGGTAAAAATTTTCAGTCTGGTAAAATACGATTTACCAGACTCAAATCAGTCTGGGAAAGCGGCGATTACCAGATAGTATGAAATAAAAATTATTACCTCTCATAACTTGACAGTTTATTGGAAAATGGGAAACGTAAGAAATATTTGAGGTAAAATTTTAGCCAGTAAACTCACTTCAATAGGGAATATGCATGTGGTTTAAATTGACATGATTCTTTCTCCCGCGAATATTTATTGTCCTGGTATTACACTTAAACCATTACTTTCTTATTTAGTTTGTTTTTAATTGCAAAAAATGTTAATTCAAAAATGCAAAATAAGCGAAGGAAATTCAAATTTGCGAAACGCATCACTATTGGACGAATGAAAGTGACCTCAAATGCCACGCGATCGCATTTATTGTATCAATATTCATAAATACGTCCAGTCAAACTACGGTTTTGGGCATCGCAGATTATTGAAAAAGATGCGGGTTTTATTTTTCCAATTTTCCGTCTTTACATGAAAAAGATTGAAAACTAATACGGTGGATTGGTGTAAAAAAAAATTTTCTACAAAAAACTCTCACTGGCCTCCCTGACAACACCAGCAGATTAAATTCACTCCCTAATCCTTTTTGTAAGCAAATCCTGGGTTGGTCCTCCTCGTGCTCCGAATTTATCTTTAATAACCCTCGTGTGTGGATCTGTCGAGTATCTCTCACGAAAGGGAAATTTAATGGCGCCCTTATAAAATAATTTGACGACCATTTCCCGATAGCAACAATCATAGTAGATTTCAGGACAGGTTAAGCGATGCTTTCTGGAATACTCCCCATACCTGTACGTACAGGTACACATATAGGTATAGTGTTTCTTATTCATCGTTTCATACACTCTTTAGCGTTGGTTGAATTGTAAAGTTTGTCCATATAGTAAGTATATACATATCGTATTAGAACTTACCCGCGGTCCTTGACGAAATCAGATGTAAAGCAACACTTGCGGCACCGGCCGAATATCCAAAAATTGTGACCTTATCTGGATCTCCTCCAAAATGCTTAATATTTTCACGCACCCATACCATGGACATGTACTGATCGAGAAGCCCCATATTTCCTCTCACTTGAGACGACTCCAGACACAAGAAACCGAACACGTTAAGCCTATAATTAACGGTGACTACCACTACGTCCTCAATTGCCAGATCCTGTCCGGAAATTGGCGTACGGCCACCTTTGGCGAACTCATATCCATCAAAGAAAATAACGACCGGCAGCGGATATCTCGCCGTCTAAAGTGAAACGTTTAGGTAGGTAATTAGCTCGAGAAAGCTCCCAAAAATCGCACCTCTGGCGTCCATATATTGAGATATAAACAATTCTCGCTCTCATTAATTCCATCACGTAGCGGCAATTGCGGGCACGAAGGACCAAAAGTTAATGCTTGATAAGTAGAATTCCATCCATCATGTGGTTGTGGAGCCGTAAAACGTAATTTACCAAGCGGGGGCGTCGCGTAGGGCACACCAAGATAAGCATCTGCAATTCCACCCGAATCGGCGTACACTTTAATCTAAATTTCGTTTTAAGCGAAGGCTCTATAATTTTAATTGCGATACTTACGCCGACAAGGGGGCCCTGAGGTATACGGACGACGGGCCTACTCTCTTGCAGTGCAACCACAATTGACGCCCAAAAGACAATAATTATACAATCAAAGCACATTTTTCTGGTAGCAGCATCCGTATTGAAAACGGCGAGTGACTAACATGAATAGTAGCCGCATAGGTCGTAGGTATATCCGGCTTGTGGCACGCTCTTTGTTTTATATCCGGTCGATGTATTTATTTTGGACCAATTGTAGGTAATTATTTACATATCTATAGCTATGAACGTTAAAACCGAAAGCGGTGTTCACTAAATAAGGTTTATTCGACCGAAGAAGACCCGCGCGAAATTTATTTTTATTTAAACGTAAAAATCGCCTCCCTCATAATTCCAACCCACTAGATAGATCGACCTTTTGTATTAAAATCAACCCTTTTACTACAATTTTACGCTTTCAAGTCAGATACACGAACAAGGAACCGAGACAAACCCCATTAGTGCCAACTACGATAGTCATCAACAACAATTAGTGTTTGTTAAGAAGGGGGTGTTGTTTATCGTACGGAAAATGTACGTGATAAAAAATAAGCTCGTAAAATGGTTACGCGATTATAATTAAGGATTAGCATAAACTTTAAAAAAAGGTCGCAGTGTATAAAGCTTTTTTATTTTTTTGTTTTCGAGCTCTAAATTTTAAATGCGAACTCACCGGATTACGTCCTTTATAATTAATATCGCCTTAACAATAGTAATTTGTTACATCATAAGCGAAAGATGCTAACCGAATCTTCATCTACTGTTTAAGATTAAATCATTACTTTAGTTTTCGTGAAATTAAGAACTAACTTAGTGGTAAATGAAAATATTGGAACATCAAAATATGATCAGAATACGACATGTTGGTGGCGTTACCTTAACTCTAATAAACTAAAAACAATAAACACGCTTAGTTCATAATAAAATTAAATAAGATACAATTGGTATAAACAACAAACAAGTTAAATTTGCAGAATTCTGAGCTGATCTCAAATAGGATTTTAAATTTAGTAAAATTCATTTAATTACGTTTTTAGCCGTGAACACTGTCAAAACCATTCATTCCTGATTCTGAAACCTTGTACATTCCTAAGACGTTTGACTATTAATACTATTATTTTCCAGGCAACTCTTCAAAATTGAATAATTTGTTATTTTAGCCAAAACTCAAAGAAAACTATAGTGTATAGTGTTATTGTTATAGTCTATAACGCGTCCATTTTCTCCAGTTTTCATGTAGTCATTGAATAAAAAATTATAGTCTTTTAATCAATCTAAATGGATGTTTGCTTATAGATAAGTTAAACATGATCCATCAAAGAAATAAAAATATTTGGTGTGTCATAAACGTCACAAAATTGAAAATTGCTGCGCACTTGTATATTTTCTAAAAGATTACATAATTTGAAATCAGAATTGGGTTTTGTTTTTAGAATACAATTTAAGGGTTGCTTATAGACGATTTAAACATAATCTATCAAGGAAATAAAAATATTCCGTGTACCTACCCGGAAAGGTACAACCCCTGCAATTGGCGATTGCTATACATGTAAGTGGATAATTTTTCAAAAGATAAAATTGGAGTTTCAAAGCTTAATAAATTTTATTCATTTTTTGCATATATTTGAATCAGAATGAAGTCAGTATACCTAATAAGGGTGTGCATTCTTTTGTCTCCTTTTCCTCGTTTTCCTACTTTTTGGTACATATCGTTAAAATTACTAATGAAGGTTTTGGAAGTGACGCGGAATGAATCAATTGAACGACTATCCATCAAAATTTTCTCTGTTGAAAATAAATGGGTTTTGAGCGTTTGAACTAATAACAAGCGTTCAATAAATCTCAAACGTTAAGAAGTGGATACGTAAGGTAGACGTAATTTATCAATTAAGAAGAATGCGGAATTTTACGAATTGATTAATATAGGGCCACCGTGTGAAAAATTGTTTTGACGATTCGGTTTGTGAATCAATTCGTTTCAGAAGGCAGGGTGCAGATTAATACCGTTCCAATGTATCTAACATCGTAACTTATCTACGCACCCTCCTATTATTTTTCCACTCCAAAGTTTATTTACTCTCTCATAAATTCCTATCATATCTCCAACAATAACAACGTTATCGTCATTTATTCAAAGAAAAGCAACGAAACCGCCACCTACTACAAAATGCTAATTTTCTCCTCTGTTCTCTGTTGATTATTTCACTCACAAAACTTTACTATGGTCGTTGTGCGGCTTGGTATGACTCTCTTGCGAGTAATGCTTTATGATGTTCTTATTCATAAACATCAGAATAGGGACGTTAATTTAAGTAAAACGAGACCTTTTTTCTCTCCCTTCGCAACTTACTTCCAAGCTTGCGTTTTAATTTAGGTCGACGTTCCTTCCTTTTTGAGAATCGAATCTACGACTTGTGCCTATCCTACAAATTCCGATCACGAATTCTATCAGGAGGAATCTCGATTCCGGGAGTTTAGTTAGTGTATCACTCATATTGACTCCTTATTGAGTTGAGATTTTTCCTGCAATAGGTGATTTGTAACCAATCGGGGGATGAGACGATTTATCCCATTAAAAAAGCTTCGTAATCGAAAGTCTCTTAATTTATAGCAAGTAGCTGCGCTCTAAGTGGAAAGTTCGCTGACGTAAATATATGCTAGGCAAGGATAATATGGAAATTCCCTCTTTTAGGATAATTGCATTTAAATAAAAATATATTTAAATTCGTTTTTAAAAATTTAACTGATATTCGCTGAGGGACTGACCGTTTTCGTCCTTTTACACGCTTTTTCGCTCAAGTCATTACCATTTCTGCGTTATCGGTTCGTAATAGTACTTTTCTCGTTCTCTCAAGTACGATACTTAATTGGAAAACTTGATAAACGTTTTACGTACCAAATTGCGACATTTTGCGTGTTGTTCGAAGTAGTCTGTAAATGTCAACAACCTGAATGAGCTACAGTGTGATATGATTAAAAAAATTGCGCCGTATTTTCTCTTTTGAAGACGGTAACCTAGTTTTCCCAATTCCATCATTAACTTCCTAGCGGGAGCTAGCTGGGTATTGCCATCGCCGTTTGGTTAATATTTCATCAGATGTCGACGTTTTAGAGTTTACACTATTTTAAGCAACTTTTAAAGAATTTTTTTCCCGTCTGTATGTAGAGGTAAGTATATGTGTGAGAGAGGGTGTGTGTGTGTATACATGTAGGTACAAATACATGCGTTGGAAATTTTCCGAGATAAAGGCTGGACGGATTTTGTTCAACTTTGAGATAATGTCTGTTAGGCATACGGAAACGAAACATAACGGGTGGGATTTTTGAAAAAAATGCCGCAACGGCATCGAACTTTACAAATAGCAACCTAGAATGTTTTTTAAGTTATTCGAAAGACCTTATTTTCCTGTGTACAACCTACAAAAAATGTGCCAGGTTTTATTACAACAAAATGGAGAAAAAAAGTTGTCAAAGTTAAAAAACAATAGTTATTTCTTATACAAGGGAAAAAAGTATTAGATTTTAGCTCGAGAGCCAAACCGAGAGCTAAAATCTAACATTTTTCACTAGTTTTTTCTGTGACGGGGAAAACGATATATTCAAGTCGTATCGATTTATAGAAATTTGAAGTTTTAAACTGCACATAGGCTGTTGTGCTTATTCTCGCGACAATACGAACTGCGTTGATAAGGAAACCTTTACTCAAATATCTGTCAATTCAGTTTTGACATTTTATTTAAACATTTCAAACTTAATGATTGTTTAATAGTTGAAATAAATTGAAATAAAAGACTAAGGATGGAGGGTTACATACATAAAACATAGGTACGCTTGTTGGGACCCAATTAGGCTTCTCAATATGCCTATGTTTCATTTTATTACTTAAATACAAGTACACGTTGAGTAATGTATGTAGAATGTTTGTATTTTAATGTTGATAGCGTTTTAGGTAAAAAATATTCATTTAAAGTTGTCAATTTCAAATTCATGCCAAAACGTTCAGTTAGCCAATCATCGCGCGCTGACGTCTACAGGGTAAATTTTAATTATTGCGGTTACTATCAATACATACGAATTCGCCTTTTCCAGGTTTTGATAAGTAATATGGAACAAGTAAATATAAATCTTGTTTTGTACCATTTTGTGTGCCGAAAACTAAGGTTTAAATAAAACGATGGTTTAAAGCTGCTCGATGAGAGAATCCTCCGAAAAGTACAACTGTATTTTTTTGTTTAAAGGATCATTTTAATGTAAGTATTTTGTTTAATTCGTTTATTTATTATTTGCATCATCGTAAGCCTTCTTTAAAACATCCTGCAGTGTGTTTAATTGCAATATTAAAAAGTGCGCATTTTTAAAAAGTTGCTATGGACAAGAACGTCATATACAGAAATGACTGATTTCGGTACTTCAAACATGACAAAGCTGCAACGATTACTTACCAAATATCAAAGCGCAAAATTTCAAATTTTGAGAGCTATTAGGGTCTTAAAATACATCAACAACAAAAAATAGCGTAAAGTATGCGTGGATAACTGGTCTGTAAAACACTTGTCGTATTTGATAAGCATACCGGCTGCGCCCGCGCCGTCGGCGTCGGTTGTGAAGGAAATATCGCACGTTTTAAAGACCTTCATATATCTACTTATGCATACTATTATGAACCCATAATCCATGATTTTAAGTAACACGTGTTTCAACTACCTTTTTAAAGTTTCTAATGGTCGAATAAAGCGAAAACATGGAAATCCGCACGTCAAATTTTCCCTAATGACGTCAGAGTGCTAATCGCGCCTTTTCCGAGCGTTTCAAAATTGCTCAAATGTAAAAGTATACGTACTTTGTATACGTGCGTGATAAGCAGTTTTCATTACATTTAAGGACCCATTGTTTCGTAATTTCCTTAATAAAAAAAGTTATTTATTAATTTTTTTAATTAGAGTAGTAAGTAGGTACACTGCATATGAAAATTAAGCTGTGGATATATTATACAGCCCAAGAGGAACATGTCCATTGTTACAAGATAGGTACTCTTCGTCGTCGTTATTATTTCAAATTTGAGACATGCAAGCGTGCCGCCTCGCTCCTCGTTCCATCATTTCAATCGCGGCGTTTGTAATTGATTTTCAAAATTGAAGCATTTCGTTTAATACAGCAATGTCAAGATTCTGCCTCAATTAGAAGCGAATATTTCAATACGGAATGTGCGGGGACCAACTTAATTAAAAATAACTCGATTGTGACACTACGAACACGCGTATAATTAATTAACCTTATTGAAATGTGAAAATTTATTTCTGACGGGGAAAGCGAGAACAGATTGTTTTCGAATGATTAAAGACGATATACCTATCGGAAAGGAATGAGGAGAATTTAAATTATAAGACATTTGGAATTGGAGGGCGATCGCCAGGGAGTATATAATTACGTGCTGGGATGCACAAGTGTAGTAATTATAAAAGGTGCACCTTGTAATTGAACCATCTTGTGGATTTTCTGTAACTGTCTGTCTGAAAAAATGTTACATTTGGAATTGTGTAACAGTTTGCGCACTTTCGTCATTCTGAATAGGTTAGAATTAGACCACTAGCACATAGTATAAGTGCCTGAAATCGTTAACACAATTATTGTTCCATTAATTGTAACTGCTACTGCAAAATAGCTTCATCTCGCCAGGAAAAAGTTCATAACTTCAGGGAACCAGAATGAAACGAGCCACAACGCGGTGCTGGTGGAGACACGAGCGCAGTAAACAGCATATAATTACAATAAAAGCGTATTCCTTCTGCAGCAATTGAAGGTGTGAGAACGACTCGCAAAATTGGGTTTAAGTTAAGTATTTGGAAATTAGTCTAAGGGGACAAAGGGCATTGATCGGTTCCTAACATTAACTGCAAAACTGCTATATTCTTAAATGTTTGTGATCTCAAAATCGAAAAACTGCATAAGGGCTAGAACTGTGGGTTAGCTAATAGCTAACAAAATGTAATTGACCCTTAACCCACTACGTTAGTAAATTTGAAAGGAGATTTGAACCCGTAAAATTTGGAAGGGAAGTGCTTGGTCAACTGCAGGCGTAAAATTTATTAAGTTTCAACGATAAGAAAAAAGTACGATTATAGGAAATTATAAGTAAGTAGTGCGTTATGTACGCTGAGATAAAATTCTTTCTGGCAGTTTTAATCGACACGCGCCGGTTGCAAAAAGGTTGAAAATTCATTTTCCATAAGGAGCTGACAAGACGCATAGCACATCCGTATAAATTAATGGCCTCAAAAAATGCAACGTGTATTTTGTTACAAACGTTTCAACACACGTCAAAATCAGAATGCGGTTTGGAATAGAAAGATAAAATAAGACAATAAGTAAAAGTTTTCAATTTCAACGGTATTAAAGCAATTTAAAATAAACGTAGGAAAACCATTTTAGGAGAATAGGATGGGAAAAGGCGTAATAAGATGTCGAGTTACATTTGTGACGTACTTTAACCATTTTGATGTGAGGGGAAAATCGCACTGTCTCGCACGGCGCGGATCTCTCACATTAATATTTAAATTGAATACGGCAAGGCGTACTAAATGCATTTGTCAATTGCAGCTTATCGTTTGTTACATTTCTACGTTTAGTGCTTGTGAAAATATTACTTTGTAGGAACACGTTGGCAAGTAAACAATACAAGGAGGTGGAAGTTGAATGAAACACCTGGCACAAATTCGGAATTTAATTTCTGTGGCGGTAACGAAGTATTTTACCCAACATTCTGCCTTTAGTTTACCGTTATTATTACAGTAAGATCGTAAATGTACCTAGTTAGAATTCGGCGATTCTCTCTACTCGTGTTGGATCTAATTACCTATCTCAAAGGGCCACATTTTGTTTGTCAACGCGCGCTCGAATGTTGCGACGATTGTTTTTTTGGGCCGTATTGGGCAATCGATTTCTAAGAGCAGGTGTTTTATTGCTGTAGCGTTGAGTTGACTACGTTAGCAGCTCGCAGATGCTTTTGCTGGAAGTAATTTACGTCCAAACTCGCATTTGTTATAGTTAACTTTCCTTAAACACTTGTTAACAAGCATAAATTAACTGAAAGTTACCTCATAAATTCTCCCTAACTGAAAAGCGACAAAAATCGTCGATAGCTCGACGGAAAAAAAGAGAAAAAAGTGCCTTGACCTGTTGAACTTTTGAGTTTTAAACTTTTCCCCAGGGTGATTTTTTTTTAGCTCACGTGCGGGAAACTACTCATTTGACAAAATCAACGATTCATTCATTCCCGGATTTACTTCCAGAACTTTTTTCTGTTTTCCCATGTGGCATTGTAAATACAAGAAACAATGATGTTCAGAAACTGACGCTTGTTAATTAACTTTATGATGAGATTAGTCTGGTGGAATGTCAGGAAAGGGATTAATTTATTACGTATAGTTATTGTAGAAGATCGAAGACAAGTGAATTAACTTTTCTCCGCTAGTTCGCCTGACGGCCGTATCATTTTTATTTGTTAGACTTAGACGTTAGTGTAAATGTATCCGAGACACATTTATTGAACTGTCACTGTTGATAATGTGATTTCATAAGAGAAATAGCTTCAGCTTAATAATTGAATTGCCATTTTGTTATTCCCCTTTCGTATTACTTACGAAAAGGAAAATAAACTGTCAGATTGTAAGTTGTGTGTGTTTGTTTTATTAAATGTGATCCTTACTGTAGGTACAAAGGATCAATATCTCTCCCACAGATTTAATTACTTGATGATGATTCATGATTTAATTTAAGTCGGACTTTCAATGTTAGAATCGTTATTTTAGCACATTTTGTAAATGTAGGTAAGTACTACATAACATATGGTTAATATTCTGACTTGTATCGTATCACATGTTTGGGATCGATTGGAGGTTTAATTCTACATTAAAGCTTTAAAGCGCTTACGGTTTAACAAAGTTGAAAAACTTTTTTTAACACGAGTTCGAATTTCGATATATATATTTACCAATTCCAGATCTGTTTTAATGCAGATTCACTTAATGAAAGTCAAATATGTAGTCCCATTTTCAGTTTATATTTTGATTGTTCGTCCTGCGTACTAATTCAGAACGCATCGATTAACCTGAACGACCTGGTTTGTAGCGGGAAATTTAGGAGGAATCACGTAGGTACGTCTTAAACAATCTAATTACGAACCGTAGTCGTACTTCCATTTCTTAGATCTTACACGTAAGTTTCGGCAACTTCCGTTACGGTCAACTCACAAACACACTCGCCTAACGGAAGCCCGGAGTTATATATGACGGACCTTTTCCCATTTTTACCACCGCAAAGCGTCGGTTTCTCATAACAATAACAAACAAAATTAAATTAACGCATCGCTTAATTCTTTCATTTACTAAACGTAAATGATAATCACGCGAGCGCGCCAAAATATTTTGAAACACCCCGAGCGGTATATTATTATTATTCAGGACGACGACGCGGGTAACCGGATGCTTATAAAGATTTTCGTAAAGTTTCACGACGCTGTCACGTCTGAAAAGGTAGGTAATTGAAATCGTTAATTTCGTGCCCGTACAACACTAACAATGGATTCACTGAATTTATAAAGCTATCATCGAAATCGAAACAAATGGGGTATAAACTATAGATGCACGCGCCCGCAATGCATTTAATCGTAATTCAATATCATTTTATACGCCACATTGATTATTGACTCGGACTTTATACACTACACCCCTGTTTTGGCTCGACATAATTGGGGAAACGTCAATTTTATCATATTTTCTCTGGGCGGATTTCTACATGGTAAAGCTATTCAAAAAATTCACGCGGTTATATAGGAACGTTTCGTTGAAACTCGATTTCCAAACCGTTTAAAACGCCTGTCAGCAGTATCACCGGCATTGTCAGTTTTATTCTAAATTTCTTTTACAACATATGTTATTTATATGTGTCGATTATTTTGGTATTATTGACTTTTATTTTATTTTCTATGGAATAGTAAACAACAACGTGGAATTAACGGTTTTGGTACACACACCTGGGTAAATTTCGTCGAAAGTGCTTATGTGCTCGACTGCATTCACACTTTCATTTACCACGACCTTTCTGGATTAATTATTGTAACCCCTTCCACATTTAAACTTCGTTTTATATTTAATATTACCTTTATATTGATGATGGCAAATATAATTTCCGAAACTAGTAGCTTTACGTCATTATCGTCATTCACCAGTTATTGTCCTTATACATAATCAATTTTATTCAACCTTAATCAATTTTCAATTTAACGTATTAAACGAATTATGTGGGGAAGGCTGAGTGACCTATTTCTACACAGCGAAAAATGTGTATTTTTAATTTGGCTTGTGACGCTAGCGAGGCACCCTTCATAAGTGTTGCAAAATCAGCGCGTAGACTTTTACGATTGAAATTGACTTAATGAAAGGACGCAAGGGTTAATTACACCTCCATTAACTCCCAACAGAATGCGAGGATTCCAGTCCCTTTTTTTCTCGAAAAGTCCAAACCATTCGCACAAAGACCATCCTCAGGGATCAATCACTCACGGCGATTGTGTTTGCGAAATTGGGCAGGTTGTTAAAAATTCTTTCACAAACAGAGATTTTGAAATATTCAAACTTTAGATTACTTCCGATTGGCGCCATCGAATACATACACAGATCCAATCAATACGGTTTAATGTATTTTTGATTCAGACCCCGTTCGAATCACATCTGTTGTGAGGCTTCCATTCGATGTATTAGTAGTCCCTGTGGAGATGTAACTATGTATTATTAAGCCGTTTCCACCGCGGTGTAAACGATGTTTTATCTGTTACGGTCAAATTGCAAAAATACAATGGCCACTTAAGTCTTTAAGTATATTACAATTTGGCGACGCGACGACCGAGACACCCGATTATTGATAATAATTTATAATGGCGCGAATTTTTTCTCGTATCGTTTTAGCATTGAGTATACACGCGTGTAGGGTGGTAACTCTCTCTCGCACGCTGTAGATGCATCCCTTGAGGTTTTGCGTGATTCATTTCACGGGGACAAAATGTATTAAACCCATTAGTCCAAGCGCCGCGGTCATTTTAAACATTATCCTTTTACACCCCATTGCCAAGTGCCAACATCGAAACGTTTTTACTGCGTACAGTCCCAGGTTTATAATTTTCTTCCCAAAAAACTTTGTAAATCTACCGAACTCAAATCCTATATAAGTTAGAAAGATAAAAGCATTTACCTACGTATCGTTATGTTAATTTCATAGATCAAACAAGCTTGGCGCAGGATTAATAACTTGTAGTAGTAGGTATCGCACTTATACTAATTTATTTGTTTGGTGGTTTTGAAAAGTATTAGTACTTAACCTACAATACAAATATCGCAGTAATGGAAGGACCTTAGTTTTAGCATTCACTTCTGCATCTCCAGCTACCCCCACATGATAATATGCATCGTCCATCAGGTAACAACACATTATCTAGCTAGGCCATAAAATTCTCTTTATAAATATTATAAATCAAATTTGGATGGTCCAATTATGGCTTAATTTCCTTGCCGTTCTATAGCACCCCCTCTGTCAATCCATATTACCCAGAATGTCTTGGTTTGAGCCCCTACCTCACAGCCAGAGCATAATTTCCGCACCATTTTGCTCAAACTACTTCGTCTAGCTGCATGTCACTATTGTCGGTCACCTGATTCTCTAAGATCAAAGGATCTGTTATTTCTTCTAATAGATTCTGATATACGACTAATTTCCCTGTTATAAATTTCCTTCTAGAAATATCGACCCAATATGTAAATCTTCTCTAGAAATAATGCAACATTTTTCCTTTAGGTGAATTTAATATCTACTAAATTAATTCCGTTTAAGTAACATTGCAGGTATGTTGCAAAATAAGATTATATTTTTAATTCATTTTCTAATTATCTTAAAACATTTTATATACCGATGTATATAAAAATAGTTTACATGCTAAATTTAGATAACTGTCTGCGCCTTTGAATGCGTGAAACGGGGTTTCTTTTTAGTCACATGCAGTCAGTCCGTTGCAAATTTTAATTGGGATCACGTCACGTCGCATTTTTTGCCATTTATTCGGGTCTTAAGGGCTCATAACCGATTTCATTTTTCGGAAGTCTTTCGAAAAGTTCCATAAAATGTAACAGCTGCACTTGACACTTGTGCTTTTCAGGGAAGAAACGCAAGTTTGGAAATTTTCTCAGAATCGAACGAAAATTGCATCGTATAGTGGATTCTAAATCGGATGCGATTCCAAAAATGACCATTGATTCGTTATCGAGTCTTTGCTTAGGGTCCAAAGCAGTAAAAAGAACATAACCCCCTTCCGAAGGGCTTAACTTTTTCATTTTTTTGTTGACTTAAAGTTGCCTTCGACAGAGGATGATTCAAAGTGACTAGTGTAAAAATATTACCCACATATGATTGACGGTTCCTGAGAAAGGTGATTTTGATCTTTTGGGTAAAACTTTTCTGAAAACGAAAGTGCCACGGAGTCAAATTTTTAAGCCACTCGCTTTCGGGTTTGAAACGCCGCCGTAGCCCGTAACTTATCGACTTGCGATTTTTTTGCATTCGACAGAGTAAAGTGTGAAAATATTAGCTGCGACTTCGACTTGCGGGTCCCTAGAAAAGTAACCTTAACTGTGGGGTAGTGCTGTACCGGAACCGGAAGTGACAGGTGGATCAAATTGGTGACGTGCATTTCGGTAATTTGTCCTTTGCTGTATGCGTCGAGAGAACTCCGTTTTGAAATCCACAAAAATGCCCATTTGTAACTAACCACAAACATTGTGAATTAAATTAATCGAAATAAACTAGTTGTCACGCCACATCTACATACACTGCAGGGGAGTGGTTTTTGCCCTGGTGTTGAAACTAAAAGTCAACACCGTGATAACGCGCCAAAGGGTGTATAGGTAATGTAAATCTGGTGTAATATAAGTTTAATAAATATTAATAGGGTTCGTAAAATATTCACGAGTTGATTAGTTATCATGGATGAATGCAAAAATATGGAGTGTCCATTCTATATTGTTCGATCGAAGCCACCTCGGAATATTAATTTTTGCAGTAACAAAAAGGGGGAAAAGCTTATTAAAAACAAAAACGCATCTTAACGTTATTTTGTTGAAAACTTTTTTGTCATTCTCAATTATTAAACTTTTTAATTAAATGTATTAAATTTTAAATTAGTGTCTGTGTCTTGACATTTATTTTTAAAAGCCGAAGGGCAAAAGTTTATAATTTATGGCATCAGCTCTCATTAATTATTTTATTTAGCACGTATAGAGACAGGAAGGTAATGAGGTTCAAGGGTTAACAAAGGAAGTGGAAGAAAATAGAAAATTGGAAGTAAGGGGTGAAAATTATTCTGTTTGTTACATTCTTAACGGAATGGGTTTTCCGATGCAAAACAGTACGTGAGAACGTAATAACCATTCTAATGGTCACCACTAAGAAGTTAACGACTTCATTCTAGAGCTTCGAGGTTTTCAAATAGGCGTACGCATCCGTTTGCGGATTTAGTTTGAATATTTTGTTGGTCTTACTACAAATCAAATGGGGATTTTTCAAATTAAATCGATTACATCATATACACAACTCACAACTAATTGCTTTTGCCAATGCTAGAAAGTAGAACATTATTAGAAATGATTTATTGCACCGTAGTTATGCACGGTGCTTTCTAGAACACGTACATCAGGCTTTCATTTCAAAACGAACCACCGATTGTCTCTTGTAAACAAAAATCGCAAAATTATCTCCATTTAAATAGCTAGGAGGCAGTGGGGGTGTTTCCTATTTTTAAGTTATTTCTTATAGGTTTTAAGCAAATGATTACTAACACCAACAGCGGAATTTTATAATACGCGGACGATCTAGCAATCGTCATAATTAGAAAGTTTCCAAACACTGAAAGAACTCATGCAGACGATTCTTAGAGAGTGGATAGGTGGTGCAGTAGCCATGGCATTTTCGTTAACACATCCGTTAATACATTCACGAATAGAAAGAGAGGGGACCTCGATGGGCTCACCCTTCGAAGACGCCAACAGGGTCTGGCCCCGTCTGACCTGGAAAGGGTACAAACTGCAGAAGGGATTTTGGCAGTACATGGGGCTCGTAGTGGTAAGGTCAATAATACTGTACGTTGCACTTGTATGGCGACCTGCTTCAAATTTAGCTTCTACGGCCGTATTGATGGGATTTAACTTTGATTTTTTGCATTAATTGCATGAGTTGTTCCATTTTTTCTGGCGCGGATCTGGTCACTACTGACTAATTATTAATGAATTTATAACGGTGCTGAAATCTATAACAGATAATTTATCACTTACTTGTACTGAAATTTAAAACACGAGCGCGAATGTCACTATTTATCACTTCTACTAAACACGATTCACAAACGGTTTAATAAAATCGCCTGGGCCGTTTTGTAGGTCCAGTCCGGTCCTGCTGTTTTCTCTCATTCTCTGCATCTTATTGAACTGATGAATTGTACTTGTATCAATAATAATTATGTCCTCTTGGATCCATATACCTATTTGTCTTTCTTTGTATTTTCACACCGTATTTTCTGGTCCATTTAGCTTCAAGAATTTTTACGACTAATTTTACTAAAAAGCGTATAACTTTCTGGCCACTGTTTTTCTACATGGCACGTTTAAACAACGCATAAATTACAAAGGACCTTCGTGGTTAGTGTACTATAAATTATATGGCCTTGATGGTGTAGCCTGTAACTTAAGCGAAACATTCATAAAACTTGACAATACAAACCGGATGGTAGCCATTTTATAATTAGCAATCGTTATCATTATACGCCTGTAACACAATATTTACCGTTCCCATTCGTCATATTTACGTCAATTTGTAATTATAGATTGCAAATCACAATTAAATTATATAATTAACATACATAATTGAAAGCCTTTCCACCATTAGTGTTTCAAATGGCCATAATTCGCACAATAAATATCCATTGATTACATTGCGGTGTTTGTCAATGTGAAAGGCTCAATTTCTCCCTTTCAATTTCAAAATGGTTTCAATTAGTGCTTTTTCCCCTCTCTATGTTGTATAAACAACGGAAGCCCTTTGTGGGAACTAGTATAGCGATAAAATTCTAAAGTTACTCTCCATCACACAGAATATTACATTAGAACCTTCCTCAAATTGTATTTCTTTATTGTCTTATGTACGCTTCAAGTTTTTATCGGAATCTTGTCGGAGAAGTGAAATTAAATTACACATACAATGTAGGTAAATCCATTTCCTTCCCAAATTTGCTCTCTTTTCTTGTAAATTTAGAACCTGACTCTGACAAAAAAGACCGTGTGGTAGCGACCATTTTGTAAAGGGAGCATTGGCCCAGGTAGAACTTCCCGAAAAGCAAATAATCGAATTCATCGACCGCGTATCACTTACTTTATTAATATTGTATCTGATGCCAGAAACATAAATTCTCTTAAATTGTTAGATAAAATATTAAGACCACGACGGGGGCCATGCAATTTGGTATATGTTTAGCTGTGCAGAGTTATATAAATTTGTTTAGAGGCAATAGGGTCGAAGGAAAACACGATCTCAATTTTCCAGTTCCTTTACAAACATACATTTAATATTCGAACACATATTTTAGCCCAAGATATTTTCCACTTCACTTACGACATATTAATTTGCATTCGAGCTAATTGAATGTGCAAGTTTCCCAACTCGAAATGCACAACCTCTTTTTATTGTTAAAGAGCAATTACTTTTACGATGACTATTATTGTCAGTGTTGAAAGTTTACAATTCATTTTAATCCTCACGCCATTTAATCCCCAAAGTCCTCGTAGGATATTTGTAATTAAAATTCTAAAATGTAGTCCCTAAGTGCTGCATAATAAATTTATGTTGCTAGAAGCTGTTAGAGCGATTGTCTCTAAAGACCGATTTGTTTACGGGATATCTCCTAACGACGCTCAATCTAATTTCACCCGATTATTATCAAATTATCAACTGAGGTATTTATAAGTTTTTGCGTAGTGCGATTTTGATCCTAAAAAGCGACCTCAGTACACCTAATTTAGAAATCAACTTAAATATCGAAATTATTTTTGGACAAGGTACGATAAAAAAGCTAATCTTTTTGATATCGTTGTATAAATAATGCAACGTCATTCATTATAAATGAAAAGAAAGACAATTTATTGTTGCCAAACTTATTCTAGTCCACAAAAACGAAATGGATGTAGGCGGTACATCCAAAAAAGAATCTGCTTCGTTTCAGCTTGGATTATGCTATATATATTTGTGTCTTACAACTACGTTTTTACGCCCCTTTTCTTGTATGATGTACATTTTATGTCATTACACCCATTAGGTTACATGTCGCCACATAATTAACACTTAATTACAGGGAAATGCGCTTATCAAAGGGTTGCACGTCAATGTACGGAATTATACCTACCTAACGTAGAATATTAGTAGATTTTCGCAGAAATTCTGCTACTAAACTATTATTTGGGATTCGAATGCGAATACATTTCTGCAAATTTGTGCGTGTGTGCTGTGAGTTATTTAATTAACTCATTTCAGATAAAATAATTTTCAATTTTGTGCTACTTCCGCTTGTATCGTAAGTGAAACACACGTCCGGTATAACCAGAAGTCCTTAGTTGAAACGAAGTCATTAAACAACTGGTAAAAATCTATTCGCATTACTTAGTTTCCCGTATTAATAACCAACTAGTTCGTCGTTGGACACTAAAGATCCATAGAGTGAATAAACGGAACAATAATACTTAGTTCCACATATAGAAAATAATGGTTTTTTTTGTAACTGGGACACCGAAGGGTTTAATTAATACGTTCTCAAAAATGAGCATCAGGAAGAAATGTTTACTATTGTGCATTCGACGCGACAAACAATTAATTCTTAGTTTTTCTCTCATTACGTCTACTTAAAAGAGTCTTTCATATCTTTTTTTGTTCGTTTCCCCGAAAAAAGCAATAAGTGGCGAGTGCAGTTTTAAAAGCGGGAAAAGAAATTTGGGTTGTCGTCGCGAATGATTTATAAATACAAAGCGGCGGCAATAAAAATATTTTAATGGTATATTCCGATGTTGTTTGCATTCGAAAAATAAATTTATTACATCGGAAAACGCGAAAAGCATTTACGATCCGTAAGGGTTTCAGGGTTAAGAAAACCGTCACCCGCAGCCATATTGCTGAGTTATTTGATTATATCCTTCTTACAATTCCTATTTTACACTTCTTCCTTTGTATTGTTATCCAAATCCTTCGAGAGATCTATGCCAGATAAAGAAGATAGAGAGCGCACTGATTTATTATTTTGATTAAATTAGACTCGGGAAGTTTATCGGAAGGGAACCTCGAAGAACTCCATTTTGTTTCCTCTAAACTTTATGGCAATGTATATATACGTACTTATACGCGTTACACTCAACTACCTCCCTTAATTATTGTGTTCGATCTGTGCGAAGGTATGTTCATAATTTAAATGTATCGTAATAACTCTACTATCGTTATTAACTGTAATTTATGTTTTGTTTCAGGCGGGAAGCTTGTAATTAGGAAGTATTAAAAGGTAAGTTAATTTGTTTAATTACCAACATTTAAAGCTTAAATTTATGAAGGTACGCTCGCGTTTCCGTGTTTTCATTAAAAAAAATGTTCGTAACCATCTCTTTTAATCGCGATTTAAAGGCGCTTAATGGTGTAACTTCAAAGCTTGAAAAGGCCAATACTTTTACTCAAACAAACATACCTACCTACCTATCCCTGTAAGATAAAACTTGAACTTTGAATAGGTGTCCATTCCTCTTGAGAAAGAGGTTGGTGAGTCTCTTGCCATCCTTTCATAGAAGCAACTATTACCGAATTTATTAATGAACTTAAATTTTTGAGGAAGAATTTAAAATGACCTCCGACCAGCCTTTAACGTGAATTTTTTTACTGAGACTTACTGGAAAACTCCTCCCTTACTAATTTCTTGAAAATTGAAAATCTACTGTCTAGCTTGCTTGCTCTCAAAATTAAATGAAAAGTGACCATACAGTTTAGATATGGACGAAAATGCAAATAGTGAAAAAATTCCAATTTACATTTCCCTTTACAAATGTTCTCTATGAATTACCTAACTACTTAGATTAATTTTCGTAGTCACAATTTTCTGAACTAACCTGAACCCAATAAACCCCTAAAGCAGATCTAAAAAAGCAGCAGAGCACCTCGGTGGGACTCTAACGGGGTCATTGGATTTGAACCATTTTCAATGCGGCTAAACGACTCATTTTAGATATCATCAGAACATACAGTAATTACCCCGCGACGGGTGTGGGATGACTTGAGTGACGTTGAGGGGTTGGACGACCCTAGTCACCGAGGTAGTACAAAGGGCTCGAATTTGAGGCCTAAGTACGCGTGGACCCTGTTCACCCTCCTATCGTAATCCAGAATCCAGAACCCCGCGCCGGTGGTAATATGCCTGTATCTACTTGGATTTAGTAAACGCCGTAAATTTGTAATCTACTTCATTATAATCATTTTACGAATACAAAACTATACAAGGTGACAGAGCATAATATACTTACCTACGTGAATTCAAATCCATAAAGAAGAATGAAAAATACGTGCAAAACTATTATACAATATATGTTCATCCCGAAACCTAAATAAATAATAATAAAATTTTCTTTACCGTTAGTGAAATAGCGGTGTAGATACTTGACGAGATTAAGTGAATTAATTGCGCAAAACAAACTTTTGCGATGTTGAAACAAGCACTGCACCCTTTACGTTTGTAATGGGTATGTATACCGATCTGATTTTTTTTGTTAGAATAAGTTTCCAAGCGACTGTCAACAACAGGTTGTTTCCCAACGAAGAAATTTTAGCGGCTGAAAATTTTAATTTAAACTTTTTATTATAAAAACGTCGAACTTTTATAATATGTGGGTTTCATTAATTAAATTAGGAAAATTTTTGCATAGCCATAATACTTTTTTGTTTCTGTTCGCCGATGATGCTGCTTCATTAGCGTTGTTCCGTTATACGATCCGCATTCTACTAGTTTACAAAGGATTTAAATTTTAACGATTTATTTTTGCAAGATAATAACTGCATTGTTATCGGTAGCTATTACCTTAGTGTAAAGAATAGATTACACTATGCTATTACGTACGTGCATTCAGCGTGAATTTCACTCATTTTCTTTAGGTTGCCTTCCGTTTAGTGAATTTGTCTTGCGTTTGACGTAGTTTATTTAACTGAAAATGACGTGAGTGAAGGCAGGTGGAAATTTTGATTGTAGGGTAAACAGATCTCATTGTTACTAATTAAATTACCTCAGCCTCATTGTCATAACAAAACTATTGAAGTCATATTTAACCCTTCTTTGGCGTATTAATTTTTTGTTCAATTGGCACGTCGTGTTGTGTGTAAATTATTTGAAAAATTATTCAATTTTCGGTCGCTTTGATTACACAACAAATAGGATTTATTAGGAAGGGTCTCAAATACTTTGCGCATGTTTTGTGGATACGTGATTTGCTGAGAATATCGATATAGTTATAATTATAATTATAACATACTTGAAAAGAATATAGGTGTAATTGAATTGTATAAGAATGAAGTGGGGTTAGACGGGTGAGAGGAGGGGGGGGGGGTTGATCAACCATATGTCTACTACTTCGATTAGCACCAAATCAGTATGAACGGAGCTAAACAAAGCCAATGTTTATAGATCCAAACGTCCTGAAGTTCCACAAGGGCTGAAATTAATAGGGCATTTACCATCATACCATAGCTTCATTCTGATATCACCACTCTTATTGATTTCTATACCGGGTGAATACTTTCAAACCGAACATAGGGAATTATCATGGGAAAACAGTTTTACGCAGCTTGTTGCTCCCCAAATTTAGAGGGTTCATAATCTACAATAGAAGACTACTACTCTAGGTGTGCCTATACCATACAGGATTGTATAGGTACTTCCATTGGGCTCATATTTTGTATACTTTTATGGATCGCAAAAAATGGTATGCTCCTTATTAACTGCGGTCTGCGACGAATACGGTAATGCTATAATAATAAAAACACAATCCACTTTGAACACTCTAACAACACTAGGTACTACCTGCAACTTTCTTTACTGTTTATTACACATATACCTACACTTAATCTACACTTTAGATAAAATAAAAAGAATTGTCTTTAATATGGGTACACCCTTTCTTTTGGTCACAAAAAAGCGCCTCACCTGCAAAATTTTATGATACGAAGATGCTTTTTGTTTTTATTCGTGGTCTTCGTATAGGTAACACGCTTTCATGACCGCTTTGAAGACGCCAAAACGTTTCTTTTTTAAAATGTAGACGTTCGCTTAAACGCTTAAAAACTTAGAACTGAAATAAATTCCTTTAATTAAAAGACATGGAGTAGAAAAATGAGATAAATTTTTACGTCTGATTCATTTTTTTTCTTTCAGAATGGCGTTATAGGAAGAACGATGTAAGAGCCTCGAGGACTAATAAACGGCGTGCTTTATGCGAGGTGAGAATTTTATAATTATTACTCCGGTATTTTGAAAGCAATGCAGATACATTTATCATAGTTTTTTCCACACATGAAAATGTAAATTCGAGAAAACAGCGTTAAAAAGCGTCTTCCAAATGAAAACACATCAGTAATTCAACACTCTTTTAGTTGAAGGAGTGGAACGAATATATATAAAACTCGGCCCCAAATTGCAATGTTGGCTCGTTCTCCTCATACTTTCTTGCCATTGTTTCCGGTACATTTGTTCAGTTTCCAAGCCATATTCTTGTCCTATCGCCCTCTTATCACTTCCCTTATCATTTTCTCACCGATTATCGCAATGGCCCCATTTTATCTTGTCGGCCCATGTTGAAAGTGGCACTTTTCAAATTTATACGCGAACCATTTGGGGCGGCGACGACTCCCGTTAAATAATCACTTAAAACGGCCGCTAAGAAAAGTTTCTGCGTTCTCGCATTTATATTTTTAACTTAAAATAGAATTTTCTCGATTTCGTTAATTGGCAGCCTTAATATCGTCTTATTACAATTACCATCATTAAATTTAATTCATTCGGCCAAACGGAAATTAGTACAAGTCTCCGAACTAGAACATGTTCGCGTTTTTATGCTGGGAACACCACCGCAAATCGAAAATGTCGTGCCCCACAAGTTCTTACATTATAACAATAAAAGGAGAGTTGGAAAGTTCGCAAGTTACCTACCTACACAAAAATGACAACAAAATGTTCTACTTACTTGCTGAATTTATCGTTTAAAAGGAAATAGTAAAAATCCGGCACGCCACTCGACTAAATTCAATAAACTCTTTGCCGCGATAAAGTTTTCTTTTTCATTTCAGTCAGCTAAAGTTCTCTTTGGAATGTTTTTTCATTTAGCAGGGCATTAATGGGTATCTTTGTATCGTACTTTACTTACATTTGCCTGTAATCTCACTCAATTTATTGACTACTCAAACAGCGTGGCATCACCTCAAACCTCTTGCAGTTTAGGCAACGTTAACCAGTGCGAACATGTGGCTAATGGTATTTGATATTTTCAGTTATATGGGCGCGCGGGCTCATTTTTATATAACACTTTCATCTCAACGTCAACCACCGATTGAAATTTGTAATTTTGATAAGAAATCAAAAATTGCAAAAACACGTCCATTTAGATAGGTAAGGGGGGGGGGGAGGTTTAATGGGAAGTTTATTCAACTTTTACTATTCACCCGGCATCCCGGCATATGCGTTTCGCCCACCCCATCGAGTGACATACGTTTTAAAGGCAATAAAATTGTCTTTGCAAAAATAATTTGATTTCCAACAATTCAGAGCATAAAATAACATAGTAGTCGAACATATTAGTCGCCCAGTGCCAAAAACTGGTCGCCCAGTAAAAATTCAATAACATATTAAAAGTTAAAATACAATATGAAGCCTAAAAGGTAAAACAAGTAGCCTACAGGTGTCAATTAAAAAAAAGGTTAGGTTGCACAAAGATTCGGTGGCATAAACAGAGTAAGCCTCATTGTCAAAGCTTAGGTTCCAAAATCCAACTATGCGATTTTAACTAACTCGAACAAAAAAAAAAGTACGCTACCTGTACGCTATCTATAGGTACATGCACAGCACATACATATCTCGATTCTTATTTCAAATCTAATAAATTTACTTACACATAAGTAGGTACATGAAATAAACAGTATACATAGACGATATCCGAAAGAACCAGGATTGCGTGTTGACTTGATCATCTGAATGTGATATCTTCCTTTAGACTGGTGTAATACGAGGATTGTTCAATAGAATCACGTTTGATCTATGCAGCCATCGGGCTGTTATTCAGTTGATGGCCACTGAAGGACGTCAGCCAATGAAAATTTATACGAGAATGAAAGCTGTATAATGTATATGGTGAATATAGTTATTGTCATGCGACAGTGGTTGAATGGTGCAATAAATTTCGACAAGGAAGAGAATCCATTAAATTCTTCTGCATGATAATGCCCGACTCCATGTAGCCCAGGCGATTCAAGAACTGCTTAGACGTATGAAGTGGAAAGTTTTACACTCCGCCCCTTTCAGCCTCGACCTGTCCCCTTGCGATTATCATGTTTTTGGTTTTTGGCCCAGCCGCAAGAATTTTACCAGCACGGAATTTACAGATTAGTACAACAGTGGGATTCATGCCTTAATGTTAATGGATACTAGACTTCTTTTAAAACCGTTGAATAAAAAATGTTGTACAGCCTCTGAACGTGCTTCTATTGAACAATCCTCGTATTTATATTCTATTGAGTATTGAGAACTTCTGACTTCTAGGTGATTGGTGTTCATATTGTTCTATTCATTTAAACAGGCCGTAACCGTAAGGATTGTTTTGAACAACTTTCGATCATAAACTGCGATTCATTTTTAGCAATACTGTTGGGAACTCCCCTAAGCGTTAATGAGAAATGTTAAACTTTTTCGCTGAATCCACTATAGTTTAAAATTACTTGATATCAAGTTAAGTGAAGTATTCATTTTTTGAAATACATGATTTTCAAGTCAAGTGGAAAATCATCAAGCTACTTAGTGAATCACTAAACATAAGATATAGTAGGTATATAAAATATTCATATACGGTTTGTGTAGTAAAAAAATCATATACTAATACTTGACTTTCCCAGTCACTGAAACGATAGCTATACCTAGTCTCTCACTGTACAATATTAAGGTATGTATATGGGTTCAATAAGTAGAATGTAGAGACAACAAAGAATGGATAACTCATATGGAAAACACTCATCTTTATCGGATAGTGTTATAATCAGAAAATTCTAGCAGAACAATTTGACCCTAGGACAGTATCGTGCCGCGCAAATATCGACCTTAAATGACTAGTCGCCGTTATGTAAAGTGCAAAGACGATAAAGTTTAATATTAGGTCATGCACAATCAGATTGTATCACGAAAGTTAATTATAACTTCTCTCAACCCCCATTGTGACTTACTAAATTAAGCTATTATGAGACTGGATTAATTATAATTTCGCTTTACTGTTTTGGTTTAAAGAAATATGGCTATTCAATTATTGAGGTTTTAAAAACTTTAGAACCTTATTACGCCAATTTATTAGTGATAATAAGTTCTCATGTAAAGTGGTAGATGCTTCAATATAAAACTCTAGATAATTTACGTTTTCTGAAAAATAGTACTCGGAGTAAAAAATATCTGTAACTGTTATATGCAGAGGAGAATGTAACAAGGATAAAGTATTGGTGAAAGCGGGTTATAAGAGTGCCTATATTATTGTGTCGGTAAGATTAATCTATGACCCACACAATACTTTTTTATTAAACTTTATGCGCGTCTTGCAGGTCTTAGTTGGACCATTGAATAACGAATTTTTCACTCAACGGTTGGACGACGTCAACGGTTCTTTTAATTCATGAGTAGAGAAAAATTGGCTAATGAGCAACTATCAAAACTGAAAGAAATGGAAGGTACTGAAAGGCATTTTATTTGCTATTAGCTTTTATGTGCTTGTCCAAACTGATCATTTGCGTTTGTGGAGGAATTCAAATCCAATTCAAACTGAGTATCGATATTACTCCCTATTATGGTCACAATAGTAGACGCACAAGTTTCAGAGGAGACGACTAAATCAGCGAGCACACTGGACTACGGTGTCTTTGATCTCCTCAATATCCGAACAATTCATCTTGTTTCCTTATTACATCCACACAGTGGTTTATAATTGAATTGTATACATCTGCAATGAGAATTGCACGTAGCATCCATCTGACCTTTTCAACAGTCGGTACGTTTCGTGTATAACGCAATTTAAGATTGGGAACTTTATTGGAAAGCAAAACCATTTTCCACTGCCGGCCTGACGTACCTACTTTATACGTTTCAATTTCTTTAAAAACCGCCCAAAAACGGCAGATCTAAACATATTTGAACAATAAAACACCGCATATATAAAAGTCTCTTTGGACGTTTGGACGGTAATAAAAAAAATAAAGAGAAATAGATGGAAAAACGCGAAAAACGAACGAAGAAAAAAGTCTAATTGTGGGTTTGGATGCGTTGACCCGAAACCGTGCGATGGTCTTTCATTTCGAAGCACCATCGCTCACTCTATATAGTTTTCGTGACGCGGATGATTCTAGGTTGGTTTCTCATAAGAGCCCTCTTTGTCACACGTATATCTAATGTCGCGTTAATTGTACGCAAATTTCTGTTGGCAACTGCGCAATAATGTAATTCAAATTCATTTGCTGAAAACTTATAACTTCATTATCTTTTACTCCTGTTTTCTAATTTGCCTATTCTTGTAAATAGGGTTGATGCCTAGCTGTTTATGATATTTCTCGCGTTACGATAACGGTCGGCGCCACATGAACGTAAACGTAATGCGGTACAGATATAGGACTTCTCAATTTCCATTTAATTTTTTGGATTAATTGCTTATAAACATGCATAATACATTTCAGCATGCGGCTGCCTACTGTAGGTAGATGGCAGTTTCAGTGCAATCCAGAAAATACAAAATGATACGAATTTTGTTCACCCGCAAGAACGTACGATTTTATAATACTATGATGCATTGCATGTGTCTAGCAAATGATGCTGTCTAATAAAGTAATAAAAAAAATGTACCGCAATTATTCTATATTGTCAGGAATAAATTGAGTAGTACAGGGGACCAAACCCGACTTTTTTTTCTAAATACATTGAAGATCGATAAAGTTTTGTTTGGGAGTTAACCTACCTATCTAAAATGAATCCGCTTATGTGAACTGCACATATTTTAAAGCATGGTTGGCCAACCTTTTTACCAGGGGGGCCTAATATGAAAAGTAAGATTTCCCCTCGGGCCACGCTTTTTTTTTGTTAATTCGAAACAAACAGATTTTGTTACATACTCGTACTTAAATAGCATCCAAACTCCTAGTCACCACGACAATTCAACAAAAAATGTTGCACTGACTAGAAGTGTTGATTCTATTTAATATACATTTACAACCACATAAGAGATGTATTTATTAACGAACTCCTAAAAGCGAGTTTATGATTTTGGACTTTCTGTCCGCCCGTGTATAATATATACATGATAACTCGCGGACGATTTCGAATTTTCCAATTATATATGTTTTCAGTATTAGGTATATTTATCATCATCCAGGAAGAGCTGATTAAATTTTCAGTGCTCGAGTATCTAGTTACATACCTACTTGACTTTTAATGAAACATTTTACATGAAAACAAAATCGACAACTGTACCATAATAGTTACTTTCTTCAATTTCCAATTTCTACATACACGCACTGCCTCCTTCAAAAGAAAATTAAATCATAAGCGTCCCACGACATCGTTTATTTACGAAACTGAATATTACACGGAGAAAAATGTATGTTAAAGGTAATTAAAAATTTAATAATAGCTATCAAAAAATATAATACGTATAGGGATAGCTATGAAGAATTATAAAATTTATCATATACATATTGCTGCAAGTGTATATATAGCAAGTTTTATTATGTATTGTTTTAACTCATACAAATAAACGGTATGTAACGGCAACCTTCTCATATGCATGCTTTTGTAATACGGGAGTATATTAACATCTCCGCTTTGTATTAATAAGTAACTTAGATTATTGCAACTAATATATACACACCCTGCCAAAAATCGACTGCACCAAAATTTCTCGGGAAAACACTTATTAATTTTGGTGCGGAGAATCCAAAACAATTCGTACTTTTTCGATCAGACTTCTCAATCAAAAGTTATAGACTAGAAATCAATTTCGAAAGAAAATTCAAAGGGCTGTAACATTTGAACTAATAGTCCAATCTTGGAACTGTTTGAAATTATGGATTCTACAGGCCACATTATATAAGAAAATTTTTTTCCGGGTCGATCTGAAACAATTTTTTTTTGCCCGAAAAAAAAGGCAGTGTATAGGTAATATAATAACCTTCCTTTTTTACCAAAAATCAGGATACACACATATTGGTTTCGAATATATAAAATTATAAGTTCAAAAATCATGATATATTTGCAACAATAAGGTATAATATGGGTTGTTAAACTAACAATCTTTCAACCGCAAGGTTTTCATTTAAGAATGCGTTATATACTAAACTGTATTATACACAAATAATAAACCCATTTCGTTAATAAACTATATTTTAATGTTTATTGTCTATTTGTTGGATATATTTAAATATCTAAGATCATATTTAATACATCATTATTATAGTGAGAATTATTTTGATTAGACATATTCATATTGTACAGCGTGTGTCAAGGTTTGTTTGATTTAATAATAGCTTCTCGTACTGATTACAATATAATTTTTACTATATGATTTTAACAATCCATTTTTCTCCGTGTACCTATTTTAAACGTTTGACATTATAGTAGCACTTAGCCGATAGGTGTGAATGCTGTCGCTTCATTAAAAATGTAATTTTTGTGTACCTAGTTACAGGACTTACCCAAAGACATCAGAATCTATTACTTTCCGACCAACACTTTCTAGAAAAAGCATAAAATTCCCCAGCTTCGCGGGACACAAGATGAAGTAATGCGGGCTGAATATCTTTTAGGTTTCAAACGTAGTTTTTACAACATACATAAGGGATGATCAAACCACTCCAAATTTTTCCAACAGAACCGAATTTAAATAGAAAAAGCGTACCTATAGGCTTGCTTCGGAACTCCACAAAAAAACGGCTGATATTTTATTGAAGAAGATGCAATTTTTTAATAGATTTTGACTCTTAAAATCTAAAAACGAAGCATAATTGATTATCAGATCATACCAAAAAAATTGTTGTAAGAGGATCCACTTTTAAATTGGCAAAATGTATAGCTTATCCTCAAATATCGACCGAAGACGTATTTTGTGTTAGATCAAATGGGAAACGATTTTTTTAAATCTAAATTTTGGTTGGTTAATTAAAAATTATTCTGATCAAAAAGCTACGTACCTAGCTTTTAATCAGATAAAAAATCATCTGATTGGTTATAATTTGAAACAATCACCAAGCTGATTGGTCGTATATTAATGGAGTATATTAGTCTCCCTAAATACACTCGATCTTGGTTTTAAATCAGCATAATTTTACTATCAAATTTTGTTGCCTCTTGGAAAAAACTCTCGATCAAAAGCATAAGATAAAATTGCTCCAGCTAAAGCTGTCGCGTTGTTACCATACTTTTGATTTCTAGTTTTTTCCGTTGCAACAAAAGCTTCGTAAAAAAATAAAATTATCCGATTAAAAATCAAGCTCTTTTGTGTATTTACCGCCGAATAATCTATACTATCATAAAGTTTTAAAAAGTATATTTCAAAAGTGTGTTAAATTTAAGATATTCTAGATTATCGCTTGAAGATAAGAACCCTTTACTAAAATCTCGGATCCATACAGCAAAAAAATGTTAAAGATATGGACAGGTGGAGAGAAAATGCTAGTACTTACGAATTTAACTCCTAACGTACTATATAAATATTCATTTTATATTGGGCGGAGTGTTAACTAATAGTCCAGATAACATGTGACTATGCCTATGGCTGGTGCGTAAAAAATGTTTTACAGAAGTTCCGGAAAAATTTGTCACAACTTTTGTCGTAGTATTAATCACGCTTCATTTATAGATTGTAAGAGTCAAAATCTATGTTGAAAATTGCGTTCCTTCGATCTAATACCATGCCATCTTTTTGTGCACTTTCGAGGCAACACTACATTTTTCTTATTTAAAAATCAATTCTCTTACCATAACTTCTGTTTAAAGGTCTGATGAGCAATTATGTTTTATTCTTATGGATTGTACGAATCAAACAATATTTAAAAATAGCGTCTCCTTTGTCTAACACCAGCCATAACTTTTGTTTTACTGGTCTGACTAACAATTGTTATAATTTTTTATTAAAACTTATTTACAAAAGTTTAAAGAAATGTCCCCAAGAAATTATTCGAAACTATTCGATATCTCGGTCTGTACTTTCACGATTTTAGAAAAAGTTAACTTTATTAGATACGAGATTTTCGCCACAAATTGCATGCACTATTTTTGAATTCGGCTAAAGAAAAGGTCGGTACAGTTAAAGCACTTCCACTTGTGTTAATTTCACTTCACACGAGTTAGCTAATTCACTCGGGCTTTAATAAACCACGTCAATCGTCGTCCCTCTCATTTACTTTGATGTTTCGTAGCGAATTGTCGTCCCAAGTGCGAGCATTTAGCTCTCAAAAATGCTGTTGTAATTAATCCTAATTGTATCGATCGTACAATTGCGAGAGTGCCATAAGCTTGAAAGCGAAGTAACGTATAGTATATCATCCTTATCATTAAATGATTAAAACTTTTCCCGTTGGCTGTATACGTGTTCAATATGCTACGTCGAAAGTTATTCTAAATTAGATCTAGGATATAATGAGGATTTTCCACCCGCCACGCAGTTCTACGTGCCGTTAAACCCATTCGCTACCACTAAAGCTCGAAATCGAGCTTTCTCGTCGCTACATTTTGATGGGGTGGTTTATGACGTCGTAATCTACTAACATTGTTTTTCCTAACAGTATATAGGCCATCTTGCGGTTCAATAATAGTTTTATTTTCGCGGCAGGAGAAAAGGAGTTGGATTTATGGGCCGTTTGTGGAAAAGAGCGAGGAAAAAGTTTTTTACGTATTTAAATTACGTTTAAAGTACGCGTTTGGCGCAACTAGCAAACTTTTCGGTTATTCTCCCTTCTTAAAAGTTAAAGATTAGGTACTGAAGTAAGAAGTTCTTATCGTTAACCGCCTTCTGTGCCTCTAAATTAAGTAATGTAACGTTCCAAAATTATAATTTATGAAATGGCACTTAATGCATGCAAATTTATATCGGCGTGCATGAGTAACCAATAAAATGCCTTTTAACTATACTTAAAGTTTTCCCACTGAACCTGATTTTAGGTTTATGAAATCACGCGCTTCGAAAATTTTAATTGTTTCTCATTTTTGGAAGGTTTTTTTACAGCTCTGTTTTTAATAAGCGCTTTTCTTTCATGCGGCATCGTCCTTCAGGGATTTTCTTAATTGTGAGCCGCTTCTCTTTAAGCAAAACGATCTCACTGAAAATTTAATTTATGTCTGAGATTTTTTAAAGTCGAATTCCTTATTAAACGAATTAAAAATACTTCTACTACTCTGTGTAATGATTTTGAATCACAATTACGAACATAGAAATGATAATGCTAGCTAATTTCAGTTTAAAAAAGACAAGTAGAAAACCACTAATTCTAGTATTGTGTTTAGTGTTCTCATAAAACTATAGAACAATTAACCGTAGGTACCAAACTACATATTTAATAGCTCTTCCATTAAATTAATTCAATTTGCGGCCTGTAATATGGAATTTAGCGAAACACCCACTCACGTGATATGGTTTTCACTTGGATCAAAATTAGTCGCAAGGACAAGACAATGATGCGGGGTGCTTTAATAAGGTATAGGTATTATCGATTGAAGCTATTCATAGAAAGGATTGTCTTGATTGAAATAATGAGAAACACATGATACCGATGTCATATCATTCACAATGTATTGGCCTTTCAGATGTTTCAAATGCAATATTGTCAAAAACACCCTCAACTCCATTAAAAGATTATTAACACTTTAAGGTAATTAAGATTTCTTCAATTAATTGTTACTTACGATCGCTTGTTGCATGGTATTTGTTTTTGTGGCCCCGAGTGAGTATATATTTTTTTTAACTTCTTTGATTGATTGAGATCGAAGAAATTTGTTTCATCAGTAAATGGTTATATCGAATTCAAGTTAGGACCCAGGAAATAAGAGTTTTTCGTGTTAAGTTTTTTATCGTAACATTGACACTTATGTTTGCTTAATATTGCAACTTTGAGTACAGTTATCTACGTTATACTACGTTAGTTACTCATAATACGTTAGTTACCAAAACAATAGTACTTACCTACCTATAGAAATCGACACCGCAGGGCTAAACAGTACATTTTCCGTTTCCGTACGATAATGAAGAGGTGGTCGTATTGATATATATTTTCTTAATAAATCAAATTGGTTAACATGCTCATCTGGGATAACTGCAAAAACCCTTCTCCTTTGTCACTCAAAATGTCATTGTTATTTTGACCAACTGCATAGTCTAATTTGATTTCAAATTTATGTTACAGGAACATTTGTTTGGGTCCTTTGAAATGCAAAGGCCTGTAGCTTACAGTTTCCTCCTTCATTTTAATCTATGTATTCATTAGTCTTCCAGACAGATATTACTTCTAATGCAAAAGAATAGGGTGAAGTATTTTGAATGGACACGCTGGATGGTAAGAGTTAAATGTCAGAGTGTCGTATTGTTAGAGTTCAGTGTTTGAAGAGCCCTTTAATTCAGTGATTTAAAACATTTACCATTTATCTCATCCGGTCAACTTCTTTTTAAGAGTTTAAGACATGATATAATTTAAAAGCAAACATAAATTTCTTAACTAAAAAGCATTTGAAATAATAGGTAGGTATCTCAATCCGTGTTACATATAGAAAAAGGGAGGTTCAATGCGAAACATTTTAGTAAAATAAAGGACGCCTTTACTGCCGATGATGCGAGAAGAAAACCTGAATAAGTGATAAAATACATCACGCAACCCGACGTATAAACCGAATATGGTGCGATGAAAAATCGGACTAAAAGAGTTTCTATTTTTCGGAATTCACCTGTTTCGGTACGTACAGTTATCGATTGGTGAGGTCAATTAAAAGGAAATATTAGTGCCACAAAATCGCTGGCTGTATACTTGTAATAAAACCTACGTTTGCGAAGCACAAGCAAGTATTCAAACTGATGCCTAAAGTTAAATAAATATTTGCCGCAGTATTCCGCCTTCCCTTTGGTAATTATGATCTCAAATTGGCAGAGAAAATAGTGGTCGTTTCGCGTTTCGAACAGTAAACATGTCTTTTCTGCCGCTTGCCGGAGGGAAGCTATACTTTTAGGGGGTTATGTGGGAAATTATTTATGGTTTTCATGTTGATCTATCGATATGAATATTTATGAGGAAAGTGGCCATTAAACTATAGTTATAGTCTTCTTTACTTCGCGTTACCTACTACTCCAAAATGTATCTCGAAATTTACAACTACTTCAGTGGGTATCTGCTCTACTATACACGAAATTTGCATTTATATTTGAGCGGATCTAACATTATTCAGACAACAATTAACTAAACAAGTTAAAATGCACCCATTTAATATTAATAATGGTATTCCTACGTAATGGATCAAATCGTGGTTTATTCATTTCATAAACAAAGGGCAAATGTGAATTGGTCAATTACGTTTCAACGTAGGTATCTACCTTGCATTTGTATAATGTATAAACCTAATGTTGAACGGATTTATTAAAGCTTTATTACCTATGGTTTCCTGGTGCGTTCTGTTGCTTTAACGACCACAAAAGTTCCAATATTTCCAATACGTAATTAAAATAGTGGATTATCTTTCCAAATTGAGTACATACCTATTGTATCTACCCAACCGACTGCAGAAGGACAGCAACATTCTAAAGAATGTAAGATTTGTTTTCGGTACGAGTGAATGTGGGTGGTGAATGATTTTTCTAGATCTTTGACGTATTCACTACTCGCACCGAAAAGTTACTTTTCTGTGTGCAAATCACGCTTCCTGCAGCTCCACTAATTTTTGGACCCAACCCTTATTCACCATGGATAAGACCTGTCATAAAAATATAATCTTCGAGTACTTACGGATCCATCACTCAAGCGCCAACGGCGACAATGGTATCAGCGGATATTGTGTGACGAACTAGAAGCTGAAGATAGCGCAATAGTATTCACAGCGGAAATTTTCATCTGCAAGGGAAGATATAGAATGGTTTAATTTAACATCGTCACCAACTCCTTACAAGTCCTAGACAAAATGAAGAACACTATTAAAAATAACGTAATAATGGATAAAATTGTTGGTGCCGTTACGTACCTACAATTCCTTGGACGGATTGTCAACTTTGTATGGATTCCTAAAGAATATCTCCCGGATTTTGTTGATTTTGCTAGGCTTTTGACACAATCGACCATGATGCGGTGGATTTATTATTGCAATCAGTATACTTGGTATAATAATTTTGTTTCAGTCTCGAAACCAATTGCGCAAGGGTCAGCCTTCTGGTTTTCTCAATATACTCTTCTAATTTTATAATAAGTAGTTATTAAAGATACAAGTTACATTATAATGAAACGCGTGTAACGTTTTCGAGATTGGTTTCCTCGAATATTTCCTATGAAAAGAAAACGTCCGTTGAGGAACAATCGGAACAAAGGAGGGTCTACTTCTGAGCTGTTGTCTCTAATTAAAATCGAAAGTATCCAGCATGTACAAGTTAACCCTAAATTGTTCAATATATAAAGAAGAATTTAGGCAACTTATACCAACAAAAATTTAGGCAATTTACCAACAAAAATTAAAAGAAGCTAAATTTTCTCACAACATTAACATATTTATTTATTTATTTATTATCCCTCTCTTGTTTAGAAGGTCTTAAGTTGTTCTATACTACTCCGGTACTTACCTTACGAATTAGGAAAACTGCAGGAAAACTTAATTCGGAGTAGCCGGCGGAATGCTCGAAACTGGTCTAAGGTAATTTCCGTCTCTGCTATGAAAAATTCACCTAAACCCAGGTAAGAATAAAAGTTAACAATGTATTGCCTGAAGTTTATGTTTTGGGGAAGCAGTGGAATCAATCGGTTGTCTGAAATATTTTTATTACAAAAAAAGAGCCATTAGAATCATATACAATGCGATGTACGTACCGAGACAGTTGCATTGCAAGGCATGCTGCGCTTCATCTGTGTTTCATCTGTTTCGTGTACTGTAATGGCGATGTTATCTTACATATAGGGAAGTCACAAATCATGAGTATTTTTTACGGGATTACTTGATCAAAGTTCCAAAACATACCTATAGTAGTACTTTATACTTATACCGGAAAGGTATTCTGGATAAAGGTGCTACTTTATTTAATGTTTTACCCTCAAACATTAAAACGATCACAATCGTACTATATTCATTGCTATGAAACGTATGCTTATTGATTGTATCCCTTACCCTCTAGTTAGAAGAATATGTTATCTACCCATTGCAAAGTATTATTGGCCCGATATTTTTTATGAAGATCTCAAAAAAATTCGTGGTTCTTTTAATCAGCGAAGCAAGAAATTGTTCGCTGTGAACTGTGCCTTTGGCATGAGCATTGAGCACATTACATGCAATTATGATGTCCGCTAATCAAAAACGGCCGTTTCACTTTATGCTCCCTGCGTACATCATTGTGTTATTGTGGACTACTAGATTGTACTTTACCGACTGTTGCGTTGAAATCGTATACTCTCCAACATCAATTTTTAACAATCTTATTGACAACGAATTAATTTGAACGGTATATAAATCAAGATTTTATTTAATATATTCAAAGAGTTACAATTGAAGGCGCGAGTTTTATTTTTCTATATTTATTCGTAATTCTCAGGTAAGTAAAGGAAAACGAAGTTCACATACTCTACCCATTTAATGAAATCGACTGAGCTAGATGTAAGTCAAGTAAAGCATTTTAATCGACAATAATAATAATGATAATAATAAATAACAACTAATTTATTAAACAGCAAATTTTTACTTATATGTAGGCCGTATCTTTCCCCACAATTCAGATTACGCATTTTCAATGCACACCACAACTTCGTAAACAAGCAAACAACTAAAAATGATCTTAAGGATTCCCTACAACCCTGAAAAGCGAAAAATATTGTTTTGTGTAACATATTTTAAGCAATAGGTACTCCTAATAACATTGTGTCTTTCCGTGCGCCAGCATTCTTACGCCATTCCATCGATTGAGAAATATGACAGATAGTTTGCAACCTCATCAAACTTTGAATATTGTTCAAATTGCTTCACGCGCAAAATTCTGTCACAACAATGTTTCTATATAATATGAAAGTCAATCTAAAATTCAGAGAAACTCTGAAACTTCCAATATACTACAATCATGAGGTTACATAAATTTACTATAGGCAGTGTACATACCTACTTTAATACCTCGTTAGTTTTAACTCACTTTGTAAGTGCATAGATCTGAAAATAGCACTGAGTGCTTTTTAATATTTCATCGTTGAATAAATTAGTAGAGAAGAGACCGAGGGTCGAATGTTATATTTGATATAATACAGTTTGGTGTTGGGGTTATTTATCAAACACTGAGGTCGGCACGTGTAAGTATCGCCATTTGCTCAAAGACGTAATTGCTTTGCAACTTAAGTTATCAAACTTCCATTTACCTCGGTTTACCTATACATAAATTTGCATTATTATTATTTCCCAACTGAAATTTATATCAAAGGAACAAAAAGGCAACAAACAATCCTTCTTTGGAGTTCGGGAAGCAAACCATAAATTACAAAAAAAATAGTAGCGTCGCCAACTTTTTAATGAACGTCTGCTCAGAAAAGTCTAAGCCGAATATCGCAACAGGCTTACATCCAGAAAAAGGGTTTTGCGTGCAGGTACGATCGGAAATCGTGTTTTCCACTCGCATTCGAAGAAATTTGCGTAATGAAAAAGATCTACGAGCTCCCATATTGTCCATCGGCCCAGTTTTTCACACGAGTCAAGTCGGGGACAGGAAATCAATGAGAAAAAGGAGGGAGTATAAATTGTTCGATTTATCTCATTGCTTCCGAATTTATAAATCATTCATGTCGCATTGAAAAAATGGCCTAAGAAAAGGTTCGAGACCCTTCTAACATAATAATAACGCATTTGGTGCAACAGGAAGATGTCGCCTTTCCGTCCTTATTCTTAAATCGATGTTTTCATGTAAATATCTATTATGAGAATGCCGAATTTATAGGTATGAGGAAAGAGGCGGCATTTAGATAGTCGACACATTAGCGGAGTTGATCAGAAAATACCTACACCATTTTAATAGATAATTTAGTAACTGCATGCAATTATACGAACCCTCCTATTCTTCTACTAAAACACACTTTAAATCTGTTGGTTCTATAGAAGAAAGTTACCTTCCCTCTTTGAAGGTTGACAAAAAATAGTCATCTACAAGTTATCCGCGTTATCCGCTTCCGAAAAATTCTTTAACCTCAAACTGCACCCGTAACACCTTTTGTGAAATTACGGGTTATTTAATGTCTATTTTTGGGGGACAAAGGTTCATTTGCTTCCAAGGAATTAAATGTATACTTAATCTCTTAGGGCCGGTTGTACAAAGGCATCAGTTTAAACCTCGTTTGGATTAATTCAATGCGGATTAAGATATACATATAGTGCGCGTGTAAAGTCTGGAACTATTACAATAATCTTTTAGTAAATATTTTTGCAAAAATCTTGAAACGCGTCAATTTTTATGTGACATATTTTACTGTAATTGCCACTTAAGGATCGTCTTTTGTTTTTGTGATATGACGTAAGTGATAATTTTTTTAAATGGAAACCCAATTTTTTGTGCTGAATTGGGAAAGAGCATGAAATTATAAGATATATTATAAGATAAATTATACTGTATTTGGAAATATTCGATACAATTGCTCTTAAATTCGCTCTTTTTCAATCAAATATCGCACCATCATTTTTAACGGCAATTGTTACATGGCTACTCGATTTTTTTATTAAAATTTCAAACTATTGATTGTTATTAGGTTTTTGGTTTTAGAACTTCAAAAGCAAATCTCGAATATTTCAAATTTTTTAGCGTATTTGATCTTAGAATGTCATGATCTTTCCAAATTCAGCATAACAAATTCAGCATTTAAAAAATCGCTTACGTCATATCTCAATAAAAACAAAATCCTGACGTGTTCGAGATTTTTTTTGTGGTAGTTCCAGACTTTACACTCGCACTGTATGATTAGTTGAAATTTGACAGAACGTCTCAGCACTACTCGTATATAGTAAATATGGCCACGGATTCATTTTAGGACCCCTTTGGGCTCAGAAAGTGAACAAATTGGATATGACTTTCTTCCGAGCGTCATAAGTTCCTCATTTTTTAGCGCATTTTTGCAAATTTACCGAGCTATTAGGAGTCCCTATAAATTGAGTACTATTTTTTGGTGGGTTTTTAGCGAAATCCACCAACATGGGAATTGGCGGTGAACGGAACGTCGGAGGTGGGTACCGATAAAAGGAATATGGTAACCAACGACGAGATCTTGCCGATGGTGGAGTCAAAACTTTAAACGCGAATTGAGGGTGCACGGAACGTCGGAAGCAGGTTCCGACAAAGGGAAGGTGGTAGTCTTTAACAAAACTGGACAATAGAATACTGATCTGTAACACAAAAATGCGATGAAGTCCCTTCGATTTCGCACGAGGACTATCATAATTGTTTAGATATCGATTTGTGTTTTTATGTTTAAGAGAGGAGGGATGGGAGGTTGAAGTGGAAAAATATCTGCGAGATACGGTCCCTGAGAAAAGTGACAAATGGTCCAAATATTTTACACAACTATATTAAGCAAAAGTATTGTAAGCCTCAATGTCTCGTCTTGGTGTTGTAGTCAAATAGTTTTTTAATGTAACATTTTAAAACAATTCGTGCTGATCGTAAAAATATTCCTATATAGATTTAAATGTTGAAAAAGTGCCAATTATAAAAATGTGTTGGGATTGATACTCCACGTGTTCGTATATACATTAATTAAATTAAATTAAAACTTTGTGCTATATCTCCAAAGCTATATAGTGGTTATGAAAATTCTCTCTACGCTAATGATTTTTCATGAAAATGTACAACTTTGGCGCTTTAACTCTTCTTCTGTCCAACAGAAAAATACTGCAAGCCGATATTTTCCATTTTGTACGAGTATATAGGTAATTAGATCGCCGTCGTATTTACTTACTCTTGTATACGATTTAAATTTGATCGAAAATGCTCTTTTCTCAGTTGGAAACTCACAAATACTGCAAATTAGGTTAATATAATTTCGCAAATGCTTCAAAAGGGAATGTCCCCTTACACCGCAAAAAAACGTAATCAAAAGAAAATCGAAAGAGATGGATGTTTCTCGTGGGACCCCTCTTCGTATTGATTGATTACCTTTGCAAATTAATCCATTGCCAAAATTCAACGACTTTCATAACAAGTCGAAAGTTTTATGTGTGCAAAACTTGTAGGTGGGCGATCATCGTTTTATGCGGTTAGGTAGGTACCTCAAAATAAATGAATAACATCGTAAAAGTTTTACGCCTTTTTACCCAATTGCGAGCGGCTTTCTGTTATTTTACTACTCTGAGAAACACGGCCACAATAATTAAAAAATAATTAAGTCTCTAAAGCTTGTTGGAAGTGATCGCCGTAATTAGAACAAAAAGGGGTATCTCGTTTTGCTGAGATATGAATTATTTTCTGTGAGAAATTGTATTTAAGGAGCACCTGTATGGAAAACTTTCTAAGAATTGGTTGCAAATTCGTCCAAGTTTCTACGAAGGGTGCCCATACAAGTCGGGATCTGCTCTTTCTAATCTGTTTTCTGTAGGAGCAAAAATGATCCGGAAAAGCGTTATATTTACTACTACCGGTCACTTTTGAACACACCCTTAATTATATTTTTAGTAGATTTAGATTTATTAGACTAAAATACCCACATCATATTAACTTGTAATATGAACTGGCGCCGTAAAACGGTTTTCTGTAAAAATTTAAAGTACCCTTCCTTCCTCATTCATTAGAATTTTTCAAAGTTGGATCTTCCGATTTTTTTGTTTAACGGCCTCCAGGCGTTCAAATAATAATGATAATATTATATATAAATTTATAATGTATTTCTTATGGCTCGAATCTTAGAAGTGATAAAAATTTTATTTTAACACCATCAAAAAGAAGAAATTACCAAGAGTTGCTAAAACTATTTTTGTATTGAAAATAAATGAACGCCACCGTATTTGAGAAAATGAGATTTTTCGGTTTTTTGACCATAACTTCGTTGTTTGTAGAGCTACAAGAAAGTCTTAAAGGGAAACTTAACCTACATAAAATTCTGCAATTCTTTGCTCAATTAAGCGACTTTATATCTCTTACTATACGGTTTACGAAATCCGCATCTGGTCTCGTCAGCTGTGTTATTAAATCTTGTTTCTCGGTTTTGTCAGTTAACATTGAAGAAGAGTTTTTTTTAGTTATTAAAAGTAAAGGTTTTGTTACAAGGTTTAATTTGTGTAAATTTGAGCTAGCTAGGTAAGTGTTATTTGAGTGGTTAATGAATTCATCCCATTGCAATCAGCAACATACAAGGTGAATCGAAATCAAACAGAAATATTTACGCGTGAAATGATTTACTGCTTCCCCTAAACGGCACCGAATTTTAAAATACCCTATAATTGAAGATGTCTGAATTATAGCAATCGCTTTTTTCTAACATTTATGAAGTTATGAATGACCGTTTCCGCTCATTTTGGTAGCGGACGCGTTATGTAGACAAAGAGGCATTTATAAACTGATATAAAGAACGAGGAAAAATAATAGTGGGTAATTTAAACTCTCCTCAGACTTCCAATTACGATGGACGTTCACGAATTACGAGGTTTTATGATTCCCGTTTATCTCTGGAGGATCGGGAAAAACGGTGCAGGGCGTTGTGAAATCGGACAGCTGATGAAATACACTTGCATGCGAGAAGAGGTCCTGTCTGAGTATTTTGTTGATATCTGAAATTTAAATAAGCACAAAATATATGCAATTCGCTTATTTATAGTAAACATTATTTAGTTTCGATAGGAAAGACGTCTTCTTAAGAAAGAAATTCTGATTGATTGAAAACAAACCTTTTGTAAACGAAACGACCTAATTTGTCACTATAAGGATAATGCCTAAAAGAGATAAGAAACGGGGGATGTGGATGATTGCCCTGACAATTGTGACATTTATTTTTAGACGTCTTTATAAAAGCCGAAGGATGAGAGAAAAACCTTTCTACTTCTCTTTTAGGTCTATTTATAGTCTTTTAAGTAAATTTGACACGTCTATTTCATAAATTGGAAGAAAGATTAATGGGTAGGATTTTTCCGCCAGTTGAGGTGTAATGTGATCTTTATGAATAAAACGTGGTGACGGCACCTTCTTAAGCTGTTAATTAATAAAGTCACGGTTACACGGTAAGTCGTGCACTGGTTTTAATTTAGATGACAAAGTCCGACACTTACTTAACCAAAGCACGTCTCGCCTAAACGATAAAAACTCAAGCGGCGAATTTCATAAGTTATACTGCAAAAAAGGGCCGTGGTACTACTAATCGAAACAAAAGTGAGAGGGAGCGAGAACGGCTGCCGTATTTTCAAAACGTATGACAAGCAAACAGGCGTATCGGTATCTTTATTGCATTTTAAAAGTCGACCTTTAGAGAGAAAGTGTGATCTTTACATCAAAAAATAAAACCCCTCAACTCAACTCTACAAGCCATAACGCGTTCTGTGTCCTGTATAACCGGAAATTGTATACTAGACAAACTCTATCCCTCTCGCTTTTTTCCTCCTAACCCCACTTTTCACATGGAGAAGCAGATGTAGTTTAGAGAGCAGTTTGTTATTCGCTTTTAGTAAACTACTTCACGCGTTTTACCGCTTTAGCTGACATTAAGACTGTAATCTTATTTGTGACTCCATTTTCTTTAAATAAATCTTGATGCATACGACCCTTACTTCATTAAGGGCGCCTTCCTCGTGCATTATTAATATGTCGAATTAAGTGGAACAATTGTTTTAGGATTACACGTCGCTGTAATCGATTTCAACGCCCTCAAAACAAAGGCGCGAATTAAGAGTTCATACCCCTATGGTAATTAAAACGCGCCATCTTATAACAGCGAAGAAAGCACCTAACATAATTCTCAGCTACGGTTGGTTAGGTTGTGATAAATTTAAGCAATCCGTATCCGTCTTCTATCTAGACCGTGCAATAAAAGAGGAAAAGGGTGGCAGTTTTTCCCATTTCCACGTTTATTTACTAATTTACCCTTTCATGGGTTTCCCAGTTTATCTTTTAGCGCGTTCAGTCATTCACGCCGCAATACACGGTTTTCTAATTCATTCTCGGCTCCGTTTTTTGTTGATTCTTATGCGCCAGTATAGCTAATAAAATGTTCTGCAGAGATTTGATGCACCCATCAGCAGCCCCTGCTTTGGTGCAGAATATTGCTGGGTATGGTCCCAAATTTTTGAGAGTTTGTACATCTAACACTTGTGTATCTAAAAAAGAAAATTTCGTACTAGGGTTCTGAGTGCAAACCTGTGTGGGAGGGGATGAATATTTCCATTGAAGAGGCGCACTGCATGCGGTAAGAGCCCGCAAATAAAATGCAATCTTCCGCTTAAAAAAATGCTGCATTTGACTTTACATTGATGTTTTTTTATTCATCCATTTTTAACTTTTATTCGATGCCATTTTGCGTTATTTCAAAGCGATTTTGGACAGTGTTCTACGTACGCCCTTCGACCTGTGGACTTGGGCTGTGATTATTTAGGGGTGTATTTGTTTATACTTTTTTTGTTGTAAAAAAATTCGCGTCATATACCTATGTAATTGTCTTCCACATTTGGACCTAACAAATTGTGCTTTTTTGTGAATAAAGTGATGACAAAATAATTTATAATCGTTGATAAGAAAGTTCTAAGTGTTGCATTAATGGAAAATCAATCAATTCAAACAGGATCTCAGATCATTTGTATTTGAAACACACCTACTGGTTTATACAGGGTGACAATTTGAAAACTTACCACCCCCCATATCTTAGTAAATAAACGAGATATTTAAAAAAATCAAAATCCGTTTCGGTAATTCGGAGGGGAATCACAATGACATAGTTGGCGACGCACCCCCTCACACCCCCTGCGCCCTAGCCACCCCAACTTTTAAATCTTAAATAGTGACTCCCCATGTGTGATACGTCATTGGAAAGCTCTGAAAAAATGCTTTCCAACCATACCAAATACCATTACATTTAGGTTAGTAATTATCGTGCAAATCAAAAAATAAACATGGAAATTCGTATTTAACTTGAACTTCCAAAGCCGACTCGACAGCAACTCATTTTTGATGGCCAGTTATAAACTATTCTCAAACTCTTGTCGAACCTTTTCAAATGTTGGTTTTACAATATTTCGACATTCTTGAATTATTCTCTGTCTTAGTTCGTCTATGTTCGCCGGTTGCGTTTTAAATACGATAGATTTCAAATGTATCTTATTAGTTTATTTTTTGATTTGCACGATAATTACTAACCTAAATGTAATGGTATTTGGTATGGTTGGAAAGTATTTTTTCAGAGCTTTCCAACGACGTATCACACATGGGGGGTCACTATTTAAGATTTAAAAGTTGGGGTGGCTGGGGCGCAGGGGGTTGGAGGGGGTGCGTCGCCAACTATGTCATTGTGATTCCCCCTCCGAATTACCGAAACGGATTTTGATTTTTTTAAATATCTCGTTTATTTACTAAGATATGGGGGGTGGTAAGTTTTCAAATTGTCACCCTGTACATATGTTGTCCAATGTAATAAATAGAGGGCTGAATTGCACTGCTGGTTTTGTTTAAATAAGTAATTCTTCTAAGAAAAATAACTGATTCCTGAGAATCCTTAATGGTAAATTTGTTTATTTTTCTTGTCGGTTATATTCTTTTTGACTATTTTATTAGTAGGTACTTAACTAAGTAGATACTGAACCATCACTTTAAGAAAGATTTAAAATTATAATGAATGCCTCTAGAAGAGACCAATGGATTTTTCTAATTCTGGTGTTTGTTCTCCTATACACATAAAAAATGAAAATGCTTACTGTCAGTTCCTGGTTTAGTGTTCAGCGTTTTAACTGTTTTCGATCTTTGACGTGGTTCTCCATGATTAAAAACGAAAGAATTTTTTGGGAGTTTTGCTCCCATTCTGTTAACAATCCACTATGATTTATTTCCCAGATAGTACATGTAGGATATAAAAAATGCTAGTATCTAGAAACAAATGCTGTTCTGTCATCTTTACTTTTGAAGTGTATTTTAAAATCCATGTCGATCTGAAATAGAATGGTGTGCCAAATAAGAGAACAAAAATATTATAATAATATTACCAGTCGAATTCCCGAAGTTCCGAATTTGCAAGCGTGTAACAGCACGTGTTCCTAGATGCGTAAAATACAGTGGTTGGGAAATTTACCTACTGCCTTGTATTAATCTCCCTAAACTACACTCGATCTTGGTTTTAATAATTTTATTTTTAATTCACTCAAATTTTGTTGCCTCCTGGAAAAAACTCCATCAAAAGCATAAGATAAAATCGCTCCGGCTTCACACTTTTGATCTCGAGTTTTTTCCGTGTAAAAATAAAATTCTCCGATAAAAAATCAAGCTCTTGTGTATTTACCCCCGATAAACGTTGCTTTAGTTCGTTTAATATCGAAATGTTGAAGCAGTTGAACAAGCTCGCTGTTAATTGCGAGATTTAAATAAATAAAAAAAGACATTTAATTTAAGTCGTCTAAGAAGGAAATTTCAACCGGAGGATTAATAAAGCAAAGTTCATACCAGAAGTATACCACAAGACTTGGGAGGAAGCGGAATTAAGATCACTCTTCAATCGAAGATGCGATATGGTACAAACAATTCCTGTATATCGGTAGCTTTGCTTGGAGTGCAATTAACTAATCGGTTTAGTCTCCATCTCAATAGCTAGCAAATTTCAAAACTGCCGTTCCTATAAAATTTGAAAGAATATCGCTTACGTTCAAGGATTTATACACTGAACAAACAGGAGCGTATAATTTTTTACTATCATGTCTTTTGTTATTACAAATTTATTTAATTACCGTCGTCCCGTTCGGTCTTATAGTTTATTTTCCTTTCAGAGAACAACAGAAGTTCCCTTAAATTAGATCATTTTCTTATTTACTAAGACTAATGTGTACAACTTTTGTGAAATGGCGCACAAGAAAAGAAATAAACTGTTTTAATTACAAAACAGTGTGTGCAGATGAGTACATCGTTAATTAAGATTTTGCATGTAATAATGATTTCATTTATGTAGGCACATTGCCCTAATGTATTCACATTTTATTAATGTACATTGTACCACGGGATATTACCCTGTGAATTGCCCTGAAGGATCTAGTGGTATGTAAGAGGGACTTTGTTTGAATGTAACTTTTTATAATTGATGTGACTATAACAAAAAAATATCATGTTATCCATGTAAAGCGTACCTAAACCAAATTTGTTTATTTCATTATTTAAAGGTTTCACTAATGTAATGATGCGGTTTATATAGAAAGTGCAGATTGTTGGCATTAATTACGAAACTATATGACTATCCGCTTATTCACCATACATAAAGTTCAGATGTCGTTCTAAAGAGAACTTGGGGTTAAATTAGAGAAAGTTTTAATTGGATCGTTATGTTTACTTTTTATTATCGTTTACGTGTAGGTATAAAGTCGGTTTTACAAACAAAGAGCAATATAGGTACTTGTTTCGTTCTGAGGCGGCACAACTTATAAAGCAAGTCCCTTTAAAGCACAAGGAAACTGGGTAAATTGTATTTCTTCGACGTTGAAAAAAGGAATCCCGGCGAGTGAATTAAAGAAATGAAGCATATCCTGCATTTAAATTAAATTACGCGGAAATCGTAAGTTCATTTTTAAGAAAATTCACCGGAAAATGTAGCTCTAAATTACATTTTTCTCGACGACGGCGCATTAATTTATACGCCCTGCCAGTTTAAACGCCTTAATATTAAAATTGTGGCGAATTGCTAATTATCGGCAGAAGACCTGTAGGATTCATTTCCCCCTTTGAGAATGAGGGTGCTAAACCAAAATTAAGAAAATAAATGCATATATCTCTACTTTACTTGTCTTTTGAACTACTTATCTGTCATGCAAAGTCAAGTATTTATATACAGGGCTTTAATTTCGAAACGAACTAACAATTGTAATTTTCATAAAAATAAAAAATTGCAAAAACACGTTTATTTAGATAGGTATTTAATTAAATTATCAAAAGGTTTCCAGTAGTCCATCATAAACAATCACAATATTGCAGTAAATTCTTCATGTAAAGATTCTTGTAAGTTGTACATTCATGCCTGAGCTCTTGAATATTGTCACGTGGACTCTTAATATACGCTTCAGTTTTCAAATGAATTGATTGCATTTTTTTTTCAGATGACCGGTTGTTGTGCATGGCGTTACGTCTACGCTGTTGTCCTGGTCCAAGCCACTGCCTTTAATATGATTTTACCAAGCGTCTGCCCTCCAGAGTGCATCTGCCTCTCGCAAACACAGGTAATTACGCAAAGCGGACTAATTATTATTTGCCCATGAATCAGGCGATGGTCATTGAATATGAAATATGCAAACGTGCGGATATTTCATATTTTAATAGTTTGGAAAAAGGTTTTTCGACGCTTGAAAAATTCAAACGGTTTTCTTTCGTCGGTACGTGTTTATAATTTTTAATACCTTCCTCTTTACACGGAACCCTCTCTCTCACTTGTTTAAATTGTTAATGTTAGTTTTTGTTTAGCCAGTAATTTGAATATATCCGTCAAGAAATTGAAACAGATTCTAAATCATAAAATTTGCATAAATTATTCGGTAAATAGGGGCTTTTCTCCGGCAGCATTTGCATTAATGACATTTAGATAAGTTTGAGAACGTTCACGCTAACCGAGTTCTCAAACCTTATTTCACCTTTAAGGACTGTATAAACGCTGGAAGATTTTTATTTAAAAAAAGAACAAATTTTCATCCATAGTGGATTTATTGACTTTATCGACGGAATCTGTCCAAACTGTATTTATTATCACGTCACACTTTTATTCTGTATAATTTTCGTACATTTACAACAGCGATACGTAGTTTTGTTTTTGAATTTGTATGACCGTTCCTCGAACTGTCAAAATCACTTCTTTTCTGTTTATACCACGTCTCATAAGCCTAAACCAGGTTTTATAAAACTGATTCTATTAATTGCTCTCCACGTTTATATAGGCTACAAACAAAGTCTATGATTGTTTGAATAAAATTAATCTTTCTAACAAGAAAAAGATATAAAAATTTAAACTTCAGAGTATCTAAAGTTATAACAAAAAAGGCTCTACAGTCATAACTGACAGAATAGCGTGAAAGTTGGTGGAGAAGGGGCCGTTATTTTAGAACTGTAATGTAGATTTTTTCTTTGTGAATTAAAAAAACCGAAAACAGAAGAAGGGCGTGTGTGCAACATACTTAGCAATGCACAAATCTCTTTTGATATTGTAGCAGAACTTGACTTGAGTTTGACAGAGATCGTTCACCATAAAACCTGAGCTAAAACTTGATCTGTTATTTTATTTGTTTATATGTACTTATAGGTCATAAAAAGTAGATCAAAATGAATATGCTTTCCTATACGATATCCTCTACAATATTGAACATATAACAAAATACAATATAGAGCATTGATGGAAAACTAAAAAGAACTCCATTCAAGGATAACACGACTGAATATGTGCAGGGGTCTGGATGTCGTTGTAATTGCAGGGTAGCGCAATTATGATTATAGGTACGAAATAGCTGCTTTCAAATTCCTACTTTTTGACCAAACACAGGAATACGATGTCAAATTTATCATGACTTACGTTTGTTTTTGTTCTGCACTCTACAGGCTAATTAGCCAACATCAGTCAAAGAAATAAATAGTGTATGTACTACAAACTTGACATCATTCTCAATGCGAATAAGAATTTAGTCAGTAGGCCCGAATTTCTCTAAAAAATCTTCAATATCAAAATCACGAGGGGTAACATTATTTTGAATTTGCAGCTAGAGGATTACTTGAGAATTATTTAAACAAAATCAACCAAAGAAATAGAAGTATTTGGTGTACTACACCCAAATACGAATGAGAATGATCAATACCTAGTACTGAATTTCTATAAATAATTATTAAATAAGTAGGATATATCTGCTATATGACGTACCCTGAAATTGTAACGAAACCGAGCCATACCTACTGTACACCAACTTAGGGATTTGCGCAAAGCTCTTAAATTTAGTAATTGAGCGAGCTAATCGTACATGTCTTAATCTCGTGCTTGTCGGCAGGTGTTATGCAACTCCGGAGGATTGACCGAGATACCAGTTAAGCTACTGCCACCAACTGTGGAGCATCTATCTTTAACGAGGAACAACTTTCCCACCATTCGAAGTGACGCCTTCGCGGGACTTCGAGCCTTGAAAAAGCTCTCCCTAGACGGAAACAACATATCAATCATCAAGCCTTTCGCGTTTCGTGGCTTACCGCGATTAAAGGAGCTTTCAATCCAGCAAACTCCGCTGACGACCGTAGCACAGTTCGCGTTCGCCGGATTACAAAACATCACCTCCATCCTTTTAAGTCACAACAAAATAAAAAAAGTCGAGGGATACGCCTTTGCGGGTACGTCGAATTTGAAGCATCTAATTTTGAGCAGTAATCCGATAATTAAAATAGAGAGTAATGCCTTTAGCGGATTAACGAACGTAGAACGTTTAGCTTTGCCGTCCGGAATACGTACAATTGAAGTCGACGCGTTTAATGGACTAGAACAAGTTGGCGTATTAAAGCTGGCATTCATGGATTTGCCTTCGTTAAAATTTGGTACGTTTAGAGGGTTAACAATCGTAGGGGTTATGTCTATTCAAGAATCCGACTTGGGAATTATCAGAGAAGGGGCGTTTGAGGGATTGTCGTATATAGGAAGCTTAAACTTCCTCAATAACAAGATTGACGGCATTCGAGAGTTACACATAACTCCCGAGCATCACATTCGATCGATTAAATTCCAAGGGAATCACGTGCTCGATATTCCTAAAGCGGACAGCGTTTCTTTCGCAGTTGATGTGCTTACGGTGATATCGAATCATTTCCCGTGTGACTGCCATATACATACTCTCATCGAGGGACCACTAGCCAATGGTAGCGTCGAACAGTTTATATCAAAAAATTACTGCATTTCCCCGCTGGAAGTGAACGGAAAAGCGATGAGCAACCTCGACCTCGATGCGATTGGAAAGTGCGAAGAACAGGTTACTCGAGGGAATTTAGAAGCTGCAAAAGACTCAACTTCAATTAATAAAAGTGTTCGAGTGACAGTTTTATTTACTTTCGTCGTATTCGTTTATTTTTCTAGGTGAAATCGATCTCTTCTCTCTAACAAAATGTGTTCATTATACGAGTGTTGTGTACGAGTGCTGCGCGCTGTCCAATATAAATGACTAATTCGAAATGCAACGACTAACCATCATTCACGTGCTTCCCACTGTGTATCACGACGATACCAATCCATAAGGGCCCTCGATGTTTTTGGCGTGTGTATTTTCTCGATGGAAGTGTTTCCGTTTCCAATTCCATTGTCATTTTGTTTACCTCCCCTTGTTAATTTGTTATAGAGTCGACGAAATTATTTAAGAAAATTGTTAACGTTTATTAAAGCAATTATTATAACGTTATTTCCTTATTTTACATTCCAGTACAGATTCGCATGAGAAACGCTCACTCTACCCACTTCTTGTCATAAGCAGGCAGCACTTAGGTAGGTAGCTACGCAAAAAAAACCGTGACAGTTACATTTTGGGGTAAGATTAATTACTTTACATAGTGTTTGTTTTATACATCTGTCGACTGCCATAATTGGCTGTTTCCTTAGAATTTACCCAATACCCTACGATAGCGTGTAGAGCAGGAATGCGAGAGAACATTAGAAAGTGTGTTTGTAGGTAGTAACGTTCTCTTTTACTAACAAAATATATACTTTCAAAAAAATCAGCCACACAGCACATTATTAGTAGACTCTGAAATCTGGCTTAGCAAAATTATACCGGTCCCACTTTTACCATCGACTGGAAATCATATACAATCTACCATCGACATCAACGGTTAAAGGGCGTCGCTGCATTCACTACTATCGTTGAGTGAAGGGCTATACTATGATGTCTAATAGTTTCAATGAAATGTGTTAAATTAGTTGTCAATTTCGTATCACCAAATTACCAGTTAACGGAAGCTAGCAATTATTCCACCTAAAACGCAAGAAGCCAATTGCTTGTTTAATTAGAACTTTCGCGTAATTAAGCAAAAAATTCCCAATCGCCAAGTGTTATAGTTTAGCGAATTCCATTCTGAGAAAATATTTCATAAAATATATTTAGCAACTTAGTATTTTTGTTTCGCGCAGAACGTTCAATATCTTATTACTTTTATTAAAAATGTAGATAAAGTTTAGCGGAAATTCATCCTTGTGAGAGGGATGTGCCGCAAGGATTTACAGGATTGGACGTTAACCTCGGTTTCGCTGTGAACGTATCTGACAATTTTGTTTATCTGAAAACCGCACAACTGTTAGGATTGCCTATGATATTTAAAAATTAATCTTTTCTAATTTTTTCACTTACAACAATTGTACTGTATTTCTTGTAATTGGAATATAATAAAAGTAATTCGGAATAAACACAGCTTCATGTGTCATACAAAATTAATTCTTTTGTTTCCTGTTTAGACTTTTTATGAAAAACTGAAATTGTACGTAATAATTATGGGAATGATGCTGTGCTTGTGAAAGTTCAATGAGTAAAGATACCAACTCAAATTATTTGCTTTCCATTATATAGGTGAATTTAAATTAGATGTTACATGCTCAAGTTACAGATAATATTATTCCAATGGCTCGAATGACTAACGCTAGCATACATATTTTATATACGTTTCGCACAATTCAAAATTTTTGTGTAACCTTGGAGATTTGTTCTGAGCTCGACCCAGATTTTCAAATTTACGCGTTGAGAGGCTAGGTGCGAGGAAATCCCGTCATACTATCTTGGTTTTACGTGTTTAAGACTTTGTAGAGATTGGTTGTTAAAATCAAAAAGTGTAATCTACGTGGATTTGATTGACAGCTTTTAAACGGGTTTGCTTGGATGATGGATGATATGTTAGAAAAGCACGTTGAATTAGTGAAGGATTTTTATTTTAATCAAATCTGCCACTTATTCGCTAATCACTTACAACAAGTCAAACAGGGAAGCGAATCTATATAGACAAATTTGGCAAGAAAATAGAGTAGCTAATGAATAGTGACAATGAGTACCTAATTTAAGTTTACCCCAAGCAGGAAAAGACGAAAACGCATTGAGTGTTTTGATAAAAGTAAACGAAAAAATCACTATCACTTCCTTCTGGTAACGGGTTAAAAAGTAACGATGCCCGTAAAGGCTAGAAATTGTGAAAATTTAAAAGACGCTATTACAGTGCCGAATAAGATGAGGAATTAGATAGGTAGGTCTACTTCGTAATAAATAAATTTTGGAGGTAATGACCTTCGTCCTAAAAATCAAAATTTTTGCCACCCACAAATGATATTTTCGGTTGTAGGGTAATTTGTAGTGTGGGAAATATTTGATAACGTCTCGAATGGATATGAACGATAAATGGAATAAGCTGGCTCCATTAAATCAAAGGGATCTGTTAACCTCTCATTATGTTTAATAAATTTCCAAATTAATAACAATTTTTATATTATCGATAAATTTACAAACTCAGGGAATATTAGAATCAAATTTTTTGTCAGATACAAAGCAATGATTGATTATGGAAATTGTTTGTATTAGTTTGTATGATCATAACATACCTATCGGGCGGTGAAAATGTCTATATCGTAAAAATTTAAGAAAGATCGATACCTTTTACTTTTTTCAGAGGCGATATTTGTGAATAAAGCCTGAGATCTGCGGGCATCTAAAGCATTCGACCCCCCCCCCCCCCCATTCCTAAGGGTAGGGTCCGTTGGTACATTTAATTTTATGGCGATTTTAGAGTTTCTTTGTATAAAAGGCCGTGGCGCGCAGCACGTTTCAGAGTAAATTAGTCTGTCTAAATAGTCTAAATAGTAAGAAACAATGTTCATGCAGATTTTAGCGAAATGGGTGAATTTACAATTTACAAAAATTATAAAACTTAAAATGTGCAACATTGTACATTGTCTTAAACTCTTAACGAATTCAAAACTTGAATAATATACAGAATGCTGTGTTTAAAATAAGAAAGTAGGTATTAGCCACTGTTATATGGCACAGTTTTTTTATTGAAGAAAATTCGTATACAAATTGTTTCTTTTCATGCAAATAAAAGGTGTGTAGGTAAATGTCGTTGGGTGAACTAGTCTTTCAACAAAATAATATACTAAATCTTTTTTTAATGCTACTACAGTGAAAAAATTGATAAGTTTACTATATTTCTGGGGACAAGAGCGCATTTTGCCGCTGTAATTAGACGCCGTTTCATTCAAAAGGAACGTTAAAAATTATACTTCAGCCAAAGTTTCTAAATTGCGCAATTATCGCAAATAGCGATCATTTAATTTCGGAACGAATTTTAAAGAGCACTTGCTGACTAATCTTGTTTTAAGGAGCTTCATTTGTTTGAGCAACAAGTTGTGTACGCATTCTTGTATACATTGTACTTTACAATTACCAAATTCAGAAAATTTCCGGCCATTTTATTACATTATTTGGGTTGTTACTCGTGAAAATGGAAGGCATAGACACTTAAAAATGTGTCATATGCAGTTCTTGTATAAAAATAGAAACGAGAGAAAAGTTTTCTTTCAAGAATCTTCCTCATCTAGAAAATAAATTCAATAGATATAAATAAGTACTTACGTATAGAACATTTTTAATGGAGCAGAGGAACTATCTACCGTAAAAGCAGGCCTAAGTATATAAAAATGACCCTCACTTAGATCTTCTCTTCCGTTAGTCTTTTGAATTCTAATTTAAATATGCTCTGGCCATACAGGTTTCAAATTTCATCAAAATCTAGACAAATTTAAAAAAACTTATTTGAGGTCAAAAAGGGTCCCAAATAAATCCATCGGGTAGATTTGATGTTAAGATTTGGTAAGTGGGTAATGTGAAGTTATTAACAAATTGACCAATTTTTTTATAAGAAAAACTAAGTAATATAGACAACATAAATCCATTACAATGCATCTGTCGATGAGACATTCCGAATTCGTACTGGCAAATATAATCAGTCGTCTTGAGCTTATTTTTTAGCTAAACGTTCACTCATTTGAGGATTAAGCGAGTATAGGTAATCTCTACGATCGATATCGCACTATTTCCTGTCCTTCGAGGGATTTACGTGTGTGTGTATTGTATGTTTGCGTCAACATTTACCTAATAACCCTAAAGGAGAAAATGGAGTTTCGCCTAGGCGATATACCTACGCAGAAGAGACAAATACGGAACGTATATAAAATAATAAATACTATACCATTAAACTCTACCTACTTGTGTACTAAGTTATGATGAGTTCTAAACATAAATTAGCGTAATGCTCGAAAACCTCCTGGGATTAGGATTATATACTTCCAAGCTTACTAACCTATTAATTCTGGGGAAATCTTACTTTAGAGGTACATCCGTTTGGCGGAATTTCAAAGCCTGTCGCGCAATTTTTGTCATCGATTTACGATTAAATTGAATTTGTGCCATTCTGTGGTTTACGTTCTCGATTGAAACTACTGGGTGGTCCTACTGTCATACACAGAATTGTCCCTGAATCTACTCGTACAATCAAAATGAATACTTTTCCTGTACGAGCTGAAATTGTTCGGAAAAACTGAGTGTAGTAGCGGAGGGTGGGTTTAAGTATCGCTATATAATTATATCATATGCACCGGTGGGTGGTAATTCGTCTCGACTCGAGAGTTTTCAAGTGAAATTATAATCAATTACCTACATACTCTTGGCCAACATTTTAGATAAGCCTCATTAAACATCTTACCAATTATATTAATCTAAGAATCAACTTAATATTGCTCGTTAAATAATAAATATAAGTACCACGATAGTGCATCCAGTTCTTAAAGAAGCAACTACCGAAGCTTTGGCAAAGAGCGAGTTTGAGTGAGTTTAAAACGCATGGGACTATAAAAGGGAGAATATGAAACGCTTTCCTTCTTTATTTCATTATTTCGTTCGGCATGCGTTAATCGAAATTGATCATGCATTGACACAATTTATTACCTATCTATTTATAATTTCAAAAAGATTTCTAGATCTCTTCGAATTAACAAAACCTTTGCGCACTGTTAAGTAAGTACCCTATCAACAGTATCCACGACTTTTCCTGAATCTATACCGATTGCAGTCGACTACGGTTCAATCATCACTTGATGCGACACCACTCTTCTTTTCTGCTTGACGAAAATGGTAACTTCATACCCATACACAAAACATAAGCATTTCCAATGCTAAAAATTGGAAATAATTCATCCAATTGAAAATCTGATATCAATCCTGCAGCATCCTGAAACATATTACTGCCAAACATAAGACAGCAGTACCCACAGTGTGGCTAAACAAAATAAGGCGCTCAAAATTAAGAAAGAGAACACAAATCACGGACGTCCTTTGTATTATGTTTTAACTGGCAACTTCTGTTTCCAAAAGTAGAGATTAAAAAAAGTCGTTTTCATCTCGTAAGTGCAAACAATTGAATTATAGGCTTTGAAAATGTAGTAGTTCTGTTAAACACTTAATATAATAAATTCAGGAGCGTTTCAATTTGTTTATAGTATATCCTTTACGTTCTCCGGGGATACTTATTTAAATAAGGGACGTTATTTAATAATTTTATGTAAATTTACAATTCCCGATAAAGTTCGGTTGCGAGTAAATTGTAAGTCCATAAAGTTGATTGTTATTCTGGGTCGTGTAAGTATTAATAATTGCGTTTAGTATACTTGATTCGCATGGGATTTGCAGTAGCCTTCAGCTGAACTGAGACACACTCGCTTTTGGTAATAAAGTCGTTATTTATTTCATTCCGCTCGCTCGTACAGCGGGGCTCCCCATCACTAATTAGCGCTTGCTGCATAAGTGCATAGTGACGCGTTGTACTATTTTTTTTCATTCATTACGAACAGATGCTTCACTTAAACTATTTAATTAAAATTTTGATTTTACAAAGACAAAACCGCGCGATTTTGAATCCTGACTTTCCTTTTATGCGAGAATTTCAACGTTTGTCAAAATGATCTCTATTCGTTTAGCTTGTTTTAAAAGAAATTTAAACTGAAAATATAAGTGAATATGTGACTACGGCAGCTGTATTGGAAATTTAACCGCATAAAACGCGGTTAGATGATAACTGACGTTGCTCTACCTACATTTTCATCTTTCCTTTTTCCCGTTTAAATCTGAATTTACGGTTGAACAGTCTTTATTGGAGCACAATTAATTTCATTACGTGTTTTATACTTCATTCTTTTGCCAACTTTAATTTAAATTTAATATTCTCATTACCTAAATTAATACTGTCAAGTGTGATGTTTTATTCCTCTTAACTATTACCTGATGAGCACGATTCAATGATAATACCTAATTGTCTATAATTCCAAGGTGCAGGTATGTCGGCACTTTTATTTTTAATTTCTTTATTTCGATATTTCTCACTTTCGCAGTCCGATACTCAGATTATACACGATAAATTTATACCAAAGAGTAAACTCTCTCTGTGCTTTTATACACATACTCAATTCCATTCTCTTTTTAAATTCAAGTGGATATGCGTTGTCGACATTCCCGACTGCAGTTTGCACAATCAATTTGCCAACTTTAATCCATTGGAGTTGCACATTTTCGGTAAGCAGGGTCATAGTTCTAAATGTTAGAAAAATAGGCTGTAAAATCCGAGTTAACAAAAGCTCGAAACATTTCTTAGGATAGTTAAATCATACATAGCAAAATAAAATATGATATTTGGCTACTCCAGCTATTCAGGAATTCGGAAAAATTTTGGATGGGGGTTACTTAGAGGACAAGATACAAAATCTAAATCGCCAAAGACGGTCTAAAATTACATCAGAGTCTCAAATGGAAGAAATCAATAGCAATAAGGACAAATTGAGTCCAGAAATTGTATTTCATTGCCCGAATTATTCAGGAAATTGGCACAAGATTTAATTCTAGAAATTCAAGAGTTGGTACGCCCTTTAATTTTTCGTTACAAATTGAAAGCTAGTTTCACACATATGTATACCTAATAATAGATGAAATGTATGATTGAACACCTTTCTAAAATTTCTTCCCTCAAAAGTAATTAAACACTATCTCCATCATTCAACCCTAATTCAATCTACAAGACGTCCGATAACCGTCACAACATTAAGTCGCATTCAAGCAAGTTAAACTTGACAAGTTCGTGGTTAAGATTTAATTAACGCGAGCTTTTCAAACGTCTTGCTTCAAGCGACGTAACTGGAGAGTAATCGTTTCATGTGTTGTAGTGAAAGGCTACGCCGAACGTTAAGATGACGTCTTCCTATTCTCTCCTTTTTTTCTCCATTTAGAAAAGCAACGTCGGTATATAAAACATATCGTATTGGATTTGAAAGGAGAAGCCTTTCTAGATTTGCGATAATGTCGGCCATCGCTTATGGGAATAGCGTGAAGGCTTCGGGAGGGAATCTTGTTACAATCGAATTTCCAAATTCGAATAAATAGTCGGAACAATAATGGAAACTTTATTTTTATTTCTGTCACTCTACCTAGATTTATTTTACTGACATCGCTGTTGTTCTCTATTTGAACTTAAAAAATGATTCTTTTATTTTTCTTATGACTGGAGGTATTTAGACAAAGTTGGATTCATATTTTATCTGTAATTACTGTACAGTTTAAACGAAGCATGCCATTTATTTTTGTTATGAAAATCCTTGTACGTATACTTTTCTCAGACTTAACGAATTATTTTGCCTGTTCCCAGACTTTGTCATTTAACTAACAACAATATCTGTATATATGTCGTAGTCTTTTAGTGAAATCAGTCATTTCACGAAACGGCTAGTCCGAAGCCTAGTCATTTAGTGAAACGCTGAAAATTTGTACATGTGGGGTATTTTTCCTTCCGCTTCTAGATCGATAAGGGATACCATTTATCGATCTCGAATGGGAAGGGAATCCAATCGCTTGGTCCTGGAAAGTATACTGTGCACAGTTTCATATAAATGGCTAGCCGTTTCGTGAAATGACTGATTTCATTAAAAGACTACGACATATACATATGTATGGTAGGTAGATACCCAGTGGGAATTGCTGTAGGTGGCATCGTGTTATTAACTAATATTTTCTTGTAACCTTTTATTTTAATTGAACGTTACCGTAATTTCACTCACAGTCAGGGTTGGTATGTTCTGCATTTACAGTGCAACTAAAATGGAGACAATAATTAAGTATAAGTAAATCACATCAAACAAGGATACTCTTCACTGCCTCGTCTCTGCATTTACCATCTACGCATCTCCATGGGGTAAATTAGATATCGCACCCACTTGCAGTTAATCTTAGGGTGTTTGAAATGCGTCAAGTTAATTTACGCAAAAAGTGCGAAAAACAAAAGGGGCGGGTAGGGCTTCGGCAATAAATTTGTTTGACGCCGTAAATGCCTAAACGTTGTTAACTTCGAATACGGTTGTCAGATAAAGGTGGAATATTCTAACTTTTTTAATCGGATTGCGTAAATTCGACTTCGTGAAGCTGAAGCACCGTATATTTTGGTGATACATCTTTTGAATCCTCTCGGGAAATTTATGTGATTGTTGAAGTGTGGTGACCGCACCTAAGCGCCATAATCTGAATGGGACGCGTATACGTTTTATTTATTTTTAATATATATAGATATATATATGTATATGTTCTGGAGGAAAATGTCTTGTAAATATAAAACAGCGAGGCGAGTATAAGGGTCCGCGGCTACTCGGAAGCATATATTTCACATTTATGTCGCTTTTTAAATTGGCATTTTGTAACATTTACATACGGTAACAATCGACTTTTTGTAGGATCCAATCGTGGCAAAAGTAATGGATAACGTTTACGTCTGCAGTATATTATATAATGAATTTGTTTTGCACTTACCGAATCAAAATGGCTATTAATCTCTATTTTTGGGGATCGAAGTTATTTTTTTCTTTTTAACGAAATTAGGTAATTTTTGACATCTACCTATGTCTTTACAACAATTAGCACAGCGCGTAGAATGAATACATACTTATTCATGTTTGATTTTTCAAAAAGTATATACCAAGAATACATTTTTTATAAAATTTTCGGTTTCTTTTTTTTTTTTTTATTTACTTTTCAAACTTTTTGTATAACATTTTCTAGATTTTATTAGAAAATTAGAAACAATTAGGCGATTACTTCATTTGCTGCATCTTCATCCATATATAGAGGTATACCATGCCGTAGCATTTTAGCGTTGAGTGAAGGAATCGCTCTTCAACGGTTGTAGTCAATTCTGTGTGCTTTTCTTATCTTCTATAATAAATTATTAATAATATGGCTACCGTTATTTACAAATTATTTTCAAAAAATCGCGATTTTCGTATGTAATTTGACGTAATTAATATTAGATTTCATTATGAGAAATTGTTTAATCAAAAGTTAGGGAAGTGTAATGTAAACTGTAAAGTCAAAGATTATAGTATCGTTACTCAACTTTCTTATATTGGATTTGGGAAAGTTTTGACGGTTCAATTTATACAAACGGTTATCTTTATACTCGAGTTCTGCAAAACATAAAGCAGTCTTGACGTTAATGCACACTAACTCAACTGTCAATAACAGCGCATTATTTTGAAAATGACTTTAGATGTAGATTAGCGGGTGCTTTGTAAGCGTATGTGCCGGTGGAAGTATTAAAGTTTTATGTCCTTCACCAGTAAAAATCCGTATCACAATTTTGGGCATTATTCACGATTCGTATAGACTTAATTTGGAGGATTTTACGCGAACCTAATATTTGTCGAGTGTTGTAGTCGTCAAGTTCTTGGCGCATATTGATGTTGATTAGAGTAGGGAATCACGGGTTCGGTACAAACAAGCCTTTGTCGCTAGGATTAGAGGGTGTAAAGTGAGCTTATTGCTTATTCTGGTCGGGCCTTCTTCAACCCTTAATGAACTAGCGACCGGCAGCTCTGTCTTGGCGTTCACACCCCGGGGCGGACTAATGTATGCTGATTTTAGCTTATAGGGCTACTTCCCTTTAATCGTAGCTTTTTGCGATCCTCAACGACAACTACGTTTTGCATTTTTATATAATTTGGAATTCACGAACACCATATTCGCTTATTCATGAAACAATTTCCGTAATTAACCTTTCCAAATACAAGTTTGTCAAGTTTAATTTAAAAAAAAAAACGTTTTAAATGGCACGAACGACGTTCAAAATAAACAAAGCCGTTGCATCGAGCAAACTTCCCGTATTGCAAGATAAGTAGTTACGTAAACTTATATCGTTGTAATAACAGCAACAAATAATGGTATGTCGAGTTAGTGAAGCGAATTTTGTCCTATCCCCCTTATTAGATGCTATATACCAATACGGAATTCCCAATAAACCTTCCACAAACTAAATTGGAAGTTTGAAGCAATTCCGTTAAAATCTCACATTTAATATTATACTTATCGTGCAGTGAACGTTTACGGAAACTTATATTTCTATGTTAACCATAAGAGAGGACAATTTAAAATAATAATAATGTCTATTTCTTCTAGGACAAGATATCGATCGGTTTAAGCAAGAAAATGATACCTAGAATTTAACGCCGCAGTCATTTAAACCCAAAAACAATGCACCAACAAAACACTACAAATGTAGCCAAACCTCTCGCTAAAGGGACAAGTCTCATATTTTGCTCTAAACACGTTAATACCCTAGTATTTTCTTGCTGCGGCCGATCCCTCTCACAGACGAGTGGCATTGTGCGCTCTCAAATCAAATTGAATTGAAGTACGAAGACTTAATTTAAAAAATTATAGTATATAATGTATTGTAATCGCAGACTTGTCCCAATTACAAACAAATTTTGCCTTTGCTGCAGTATTGCGTTCATAATGTGCACAACTTATGCATATGTAGTCACCAAAAACACATTTAAGTAATACCCAACATCGTTATTTTTATGCCTACTTTATGTCAGAAAAATTCAGTTTCCATGACAGAGGCAGACCACACTACTTTCCCTGCCGCCTGTCACTTTACCGGCCGCACCCTCGGCCGCACCTGATACTTTTCCGGTCGCACTTGTCACATTGCTAAATTAATGTCTATAATGACTCTTGTCCTCACTGACCAGATTGACATTAATCAAAAGTTCTTCACGAAAATTAAAATTTTGTATTAAAATACGATTTCGGGTAAAATTTAATACGAGTACAAAACTCGTCAGTAAAATGGCATTACTTGACTCGGAAGTTTCCTAGCAGTATGTCATTTTCCTGACTTTTATGTAAACAACTATTATATAATAGAACATAATAAATATTCAGACAAATTTCCTATATGGCAAGATCTTCAAAACCCTCCAAACTTATTACGCTTAAAATCGAGATTTCCGTTCTGGAGTCAAGAATGTTTGAGGCAGAATTTTGATAGCACAGACGGATGGAGAGAACAATGGCCAACCGTTAAGGCTTTCAATAATCAGCTTGTTAAAGACCGAACAGAAAAGGTTTCTGGTTTTAATTTACCTAGCTAGATCCATTTGCTGCAAACTAAATCTCATACAAATTGCTTGAATGGCTCTCCCAACACCACCCTTTCACTGCAACTGATGCCCTTATGTCACTAAGCAGCGGCATTTGTGACGTTTTAAACCATAAAGGTCAGTCCGCCTTACCCCTTATCTAATAACGCAAGCGAAAGTGTATTTCATTTTCATATAAATTGTAAGGTGCTGCGTCACGAAAACAGCAACCCCAAACTTGTCCCTAATAAGAACATTGTTTTGGGTGTAATCCTTGCAAATCCACGTCTTTTGTTCAAGTTATTAATGATTTTGGACAATTTCGACCTTCTACATTATTTCAAGTTATTTCTAAATTGTAAAGTAGGTACTTGTCTTTAAAAAGCACACCAAAACTTCTATTCTCAAATGACATCGTTTGTGGTTAAGTTACCACCATAATAATTTCATTTTCGAAATTCCTTAACTAACACGCTTCAACTACAGTATTTTAAGTTAATTTTCATATCAAATTTTAATGAACTTGGTTGATAAATAGCCCTCGAAATTTACAACATCTCTAAAACCGTCTTCAATGTTACACTTACCCAAACGCAATGGGCTAATGAATTTGAATTTTCTACAGCATTTCTAATATGCTTTACAACATCCCTAGGGGCGTCGTTTGGGGATTAAAAAAGAATAAGTATAGCCGCAAGTTCAATCCGTCCATTTGTCATGGTTGCTGAGACAAATACCATTAAACATTCATGCAAGAGGTAATACCTAATACAAGTTCAAGACAAAATTATCTGGTCTGAAAATGCGAAAAATGGAAATCCACTCTGAAGAAGTTTGTAAATACGTTGATATATTGAATGAATTTTAGGACCAATTAAGTGCCTCTAATAAGGACCCGGATTTAACATGAATACAGAGGGAAAGAACGAAATTGTTAGTACAGTTTTTAGCCATGAGGTGACACAATAATCTCGAGTTGCATGTTTCGATTGCAAGACATTTATTTTTGCGAAGGTATTTGGTTCACTCGTATCAAATTAATTCAAAATTAGTGAACTCTGCCACAATTATTACTAAGCTAATAAAAAGGCAAGTGCGGTTTTTATCAACAGATTTCTAAACACCTGTTTAAAATGCCGACGTCGCCGACGCAATGGACTACACATGTGTTTCCAATTTTAGACTTGGATAGATAAGATGATTGTAATTGTCGTGTATAAATTTTTGATTTGGAAAATGATTGATTGAAACTAACGGCAGTTACATGTGTGGAGGTAAATTTCCATACACAATATTTAGTCACCATTCGCCTATTAATTGTCCAACTCCAAAATCATTTTGCATTGTATGCCCAATGTTTAAATGTAAAAATCCAAATTACTTACTGCATTTTACGCGGTACCTAATCGTGCTTGTCCAAATTCACCCTTAGCTTTCTTGCTTTCGGTACTAGGCACCCTCCTACGAACCATTTGAAATTTTTGGAGACCATTCCGCACAATATGCACTGCACGTCGCGTTAATACGATCGAATGATTTGGTCATAAGTTATATTTTTGATGGAGGGGCGGTAACGTAAGCAGGTAGAGATTAATCACCTGATGCGCTTATCTGCACATGCGGTCACTTTTACCTTTCAATAACATGTGAAATACAATTGTTTAACCCATGAGACTGTGTTCTAAATTAATTTTCATTCTCACATGGAAAAAGTCAAAATCTGAGTTTCCTTGTCTACCTTCCAATTGCATTTTGTCACTGAAACAGCTTTCTTTGGCTCGTTCAAACATAAACTTTAGCTTCTAATTGTTTTACTCAATATTGCCACGCAGTATTTGAAATATATAACAATCGCAAATACATACCTACTGCTCGTTAATAATTGAGAAAGAGTGGTAACATGGGTAGTAAAGTTCTTTCAACCATATTTAAAATATTCACAGTTTGGAAAGACCAATTCATCTTCGAGATGAACAAAACTTGGGTTAACCTTTGAGGAATATAATTTTGAAACTAATCACATAAAAGGTAAAGAAAATGTCGCTTTTTCAGAATTAAGTTGTGACAACCGAACACCTGCACCAATTCAGTGGATCAGAGATCAATGGAAATGGATAGAAAAGACAAGAGAAAACTTTAATTGAACAATGGTATAATACATTTATGACGCAAGTAATAGGTATTTGTTAAGCAGAGTAGTTTATCAGTGCTTATTTCAGAACCGGTGCTATAGCTTCTGCAAGAAATAAGTACGTAATTATATGTACCTATGTATTTAAAAAACGAAGGTCTTTTAAGATAATTAGGGTATGTATTAACATACTGTAACCATTGAGTAACTAAATCCTTCACTCAACCCTGTAACGTAAATTCACTTACGTGATTTATTTATATTAAATTAATTATTAATGTTCACAGGAATTAACACTATTAACAAGAGATTAAATTAAAATTGTCTTTAAATAGATTGATTTATAACAGTTAATTTTTGATCACTTACTACTTCTATTCACAGCACGGATTTCACTATTTATTACTTCGGCATTGACGTTAAGACTAAAAGTAAACACAATTCACTTTACTTATACCTGTATCAAACAATCGATCTTCCCTAAAGAGCTAGAAGGCATATCATACTTCACAGAAAGAATAATTATAGAAAATCTAAAATAAAACGGAAACCATACCAGATAATTATAGGGAACGTAGGTAATACTTAATCGATGTAGAATTTTTTTCGACACTTGGCGAAAGTGCAAAAAAATAAGGCAGGTCTCCATTAAAAAAATCAACTTTTAAAGGTTATTAGTTATTATTATAAAAGTTATTATTGCTCATTAGTTTTAAAGCACCCTGTAAAAGAGCGATCAAAATTTAAATCATTCTCATGTAGCATCAAGTCAGTATTGTTTATTTTGGAAGACTCTTTGAAATTCTAGAAACGGAATCATAGCTACAGGGCTGAAAAGAAAAGCAGTCAAAAATTTTGAAGAATCTTGAATAATTTTAAAACGTTTGATGTTGGAATGCAGTATCAAACGACGTAGATTTTCATGTATATTTCGAAAATGCAATTACAACCGGACAATTCACAATTAGCTTATAATTTTCACCCTTCCACATGGCACACAGATCATGTTTCAAATTCTTTTTTAATAAATTGTTAAAAACTTGTGCAGCCCGATTAATTTCGTCGTCAATGGTTCACATTCCATTTGTAAAATGGTTCTTATTTCGTATTTACAGCAAAATAATACGTATATCTCCGTGAAAATTTTGAATTGTTGCAGTCGCGGAGCTCACTCAAATCGCCCTTTTATAAACCGATTGCATCGCTTTGGCAGTTTTGCAGCACTTTCTGTATAATTAAGTGTATTTTCCAGGAGATGGAATTAATAGGTACGTCAACTATATACCTAGCACAATACAGCGGAAGGCACACAAATTTAGAAGCGAACCAATAAATTTAAGTGCAAGTCAACTTAGATTGTTGATTCAAAGGTTGGCATGCGACTTTAAATTGTATACGGCCCGTCAACTTCCCCTGATTGTACCTCATGCGGTCCGTTACCCTAACTTGCGGTTGCTCGTGTCCGCTTCACGATTTATTACATAATTAAATTACCCACCGCTTCATTAATATCCATTATTATACTACAGTACAGCTCTACTTAGTCAATAAAGTAACTCGCTCCATCCCCCCTTTTCGCGGCCTCCACCCGTCGCTCGACAGATCCCGGCAACTTTACTAAGTGATGACAGATTAATTGCTTTTGTATGACATATCTCGAAAGATCTTCATAGTATATCACGTACGTCACGTCGGTGGAAGATTTAATTATTTCGAACTGCGAGATTGGGTTAAGATTTACTCCTTCGGAACGTAATTAAGTACGACGTATTCGTAACACAGTGGCAAAAGACGTTCCGGAAAAGTTATTGTGTGACATTAAATGTCCGTCCGGTCGATATCTAATTGATATTCGCAAGATAAACGGCCAGAATTACGGAATGTCCAGCGTAGCGTGGTGTAGCTCAGCACTATAATTTAAGCTTAGCAAAGTTAAGCTTCGCAGCGGCTAACTAGGCGTCTTCTTTATTGTGGATTTGATCCCGACCGTATAGATGCTGAGCTTGCGTGTGGTCATCGCCGTTTAATCTCGTGCATGCAAAATTGGCATGGATGTCGGCCCTACTTTTGTATTCCTTCTTGCACTTGAGTGCACTCGTCCAGCATCAAACATGCAACTATTGAGAGAAAATTGTTCTCGTAACGGACGACACTATAACATAATTTTAAATTCACTCGATGTTTGTAATTTTTAAGTCATGGCATTCGCCGTCCGAAGGTGCTTATGAAAACTCCGAATATTGATACAATGGATTAAATGACACCTCAGTCCTGTGATAGTTATATTAAAAATCAACCGGGAATTTATAATAGAAGAGTATAAAGAATTTACTACAACCTTACCGCTTCGAAGATGCTACATATGAAGCAAAAATGAATGTCTTCTACTCTCATCCAACATCATTTGCTTTCAGCTTACTTTAGAAGAATAGGTAACTAATAAAGCGAAGAAATCGACAATTTTGAACATATGTGGTAGAATTCTTAAGCAAAGCTCCTGAGGGAGCATTCCTAATGGGTAATGTACTAAGTATAGGTATATTACCGTTTACCGCTAACACCAAATCATACGTCACACGTCTTCCTTTATTACTTTTCATCTTACATGCCCGTTTATTCTTTAATACCTCTTGTTTTTACATCTAGTTCTTTCCTCCTAATTGCCTTCTCTCTTTCATCCAGTTTCAAACTAGACATCTCTTTCTATAGAAGTTAGCTACTGAGAAACATTCACTTTATAATTTTAACAACATGTTGTGTCGTTTTTGAGTCTTTGCAAAAGGGGCCATTTCCTTGCTAGTCCCCCAATTTTCAGCTTCATTCAATTCTCGCTCGTTTACCAATGGTAATAATAGCAAATTGATACTTAATTTTGTAATACAAAATATTTTTTCTTGTAATTTGTAAAGGGTGGTCGCGTTGCAGTTTCAAAAATTTGGTTTTGAATTTGTACGAACCTCACACGATTAAAAAATTGAGAGGTTGTTGAAGTCACTCCAAATCGGATACGTTTCAAGGACACAGGAGTGCAAAAAAGTGCTTTTTAAAACATGTCTGGGTGTATTGTACCTATACATATGTATGTGCGTGCAGCATGATTCTTGTAAACAAGGTTCCACCGAAACTACCTGACCAATTTGGTTGACATTTGAAACAGATGTTCTCTTAAATGGTCTGGAGAGCTGAAAAGCTTTCGGAGGCCATTCGAATTGGCAAAAAATCGATATTTATTGAATTATATTGTATTATATTACCAATGTTCACTCTGGTGGTCCTGAAAGCTGAGAAGAAAGAAACGATTGGAAAATAGGTAACGCAATAAAATTTTGATTAAAAGAAGGCGAGGTCTAATATTAATTAGTTTGACAGCTCGCGTTAAGAAATAATTACTCCGTGGTTTTACCGAAATTAAAACATACTAAGCGAGTTAGTAGGTACAAATACCTACCATAATGACAACTCTAAAGGTATAGGTAACCGAGAATAGACAACTTCATGGAAACAAGGAAAACTGTCAATGAAAATTACTGAAAAATCCTTAACGCCTTGGTTCATTTTTATGTTAACACCAAATGACATTTAAACGGAATGGCACAAAGAGTATAGGTACCTACTTATTATGAGTTCAACGTTTTTTATCAGACGCCGCTTATTGTGAAAATCTTTTAGCCGAAATTTAATAGAAATGTTGTTGAACTTCGCGCTGTATACATTCATACAGAACCAGAAAATAAATAAGGTCATTTTTAATTTTGCAGCTTCAAATGTAATACTTCGTGTATACCAAACTTAATCTCCTTATTTTCTCTCATTTGGCGTTCCGTGTTCCGTGCTTCTGAGAGTATGTAGGGTCTAAACCACACTCTGCCTTGCGGCACAAATAAATTAACTTTCTGTCAGATGTATAAGTAGGTATATACCTACTATCTGACTAAGTATAACTATTCCAAATGAAGCTCCGAAAAGATGTCGCTTAGGTATAAAACTAATTAGATTATTCATACTATCTCACATTCTTATGCGTGAGATTAGGCATTGTTTTCAACTCTAGATACATTAATCACCTAACGCTCATATACGCACAGAGAAAGAGACCAAATCTAATCTCGTATGTATGAGAGGAGTAATTAAGGGTCTCCGAGGAAATGCGTCTTCCCTCGTACCAGTTTGAAAAGTTTTCGAAAATTGTAATAATAATCTAAATTAGTTTAGATGAAGATGGGGAGAGAGATGTATACTCTTACATATACATTTCGGAGTCGTGGAAAACGAAGGGGGCACGTGGAAAACGTCCGACTTGTTTAATATTCATGTCATACAAAGTGCTCAGCTACATAATTGAGAAACTTTAAACGCGTACTCAACAAGCCTATTCAATATTAATTTTTAATAAACAAACTTTATTCGAAATTCATCCGTCCGAAATCAAAAACCAGCTTAGATGGGATTAGAAAATTTGTCCCCTTTACGAAACAAGCCTTATACGGTACAGTAACTTAGGATAAAAAGTTATTTTCTAGCGGACCCCTACAAATATCAACAGTAATGGCTTATTTGCCTTTGTAGGTAAGTCAAAGTTATGCCATGACTGTGCTCAAAGTTGCCTGTAAGTAGTTTACTATGGATTTTATGAATTATACTATAGCTGCAATTATTTTATTTTCTTATATACATATTACGAATTATTATTGGTCGAGACTGTAATTTTTGATTGAGGACCAGTGCTATCGCGGATTGGTGCATCATTTTTATTACGCATGTGGCACGCACTTCGTTTTCTTTTTCTTGAAACTTCACTTAAAAATTGGTAACGTAACAATCGTATCCATTGGCTTAGTTGCAGAATGTTTTAAGTATAACTGCTGGCAATTTTAACCGCGATCTCCAATTGGCTTGGATCGAGATTCGAGATACACTTTTCTCGCATGTTAAGTTAATGCATATATACCTACGTATAGGTAAGTAAGATAATCTCCTTTAACCGCCTGGTTACCGTTGGCGTATTAGTACCTACCTATCATTATTTTCTAAACAACTCTTTATTACGGAGGTGTGTTCGAAGAAATTTGACATCTTAAAATCTAAAATGCCCTTTATCAAAGACGATTCCTTGTTTGCTTTTTGTGTTATCGGTGTAGCTTTTCAGGAAAAAGTCCTTATCCTGCATTTTAAAATATTTAGGTAATGATAATGATTAACAGTTTAGTTCACGTCATTTAAGCACATTTGTGCGATGGAGTTGCAATCTTGAAAAAATGGTAGGTACACAAAAAAGACCATCATCTAATTTCTAATGAATAATTAAAAATGTTTCTGTATATCAAGCATTTTACCTACAAGTATGTAAAACTTTTCTTCATCGTCACGCCAATTAAAAGCAAACTTTATGTTTTGCCTTTTCTCTAAGAATAGGGAAGTCTATATTTTTAAAACATATACATTACCTATTATAATAAATGGGAATATTATCTCTAAGCACCGACGCCGACGTAAAAAATTCTGTCGCATTTCCAAATTGGTGTTGTACCTACATTTTTCCACTCTCATTAATTTCTTTAAGTACAAATGTTGAGTTCATCCTTGCAAAGAAGATCCACTATCGTCAATTTGTTTTACTTCTACTATAAAAGTAGCATTTCATAAGAACGTTTGGCTGTTTTCTTCAAATATGGTGGATTGACTATAGAGGAGCCTTAAAGTTTGTTGTAATTTTTGGGTTTGTTTCAGAGATATAATGAATACCCCAAAGTTATTTTGCCTACTCCACTGCTGGCCAATATTAAACGTATGTACTACATGCCTTATAGTACCTCATTTTCATCGTACATAAGTGAATGGTATAAAGAGAAACACAATACCGATATTCCTCATAGTATGCCGAATCTTATTATCCTTGGAATTGTCGTACGAAAGATATAAACACGCGTATCTACATTTTGTTAAGGCCGCATTATTGAAAACTGCGCCCTTTATTCGTGATTAATTTCTTTGTGTTCTACGAAAGTTTATTGACAATAGGCTGATCTCGTCCTCTGCTCCATAATAAGGCACTTAAAGATCGTCATTACAATCCTTGTTTAATATCAATATTTTTCCTTTCTCAAGAATACGAACAAAGAAAAGGTGCGTAACGCCAAAGCTCGAGCTTTCTTTGTCCGGTTGTCTCATATCTTTATGATGAGAATGATGTGGGAAGTATTACGGCCTCAAACTACTACCTTTATCACTCCCCCGTTTCTAATGAACTCTGAATGTACGTACATTTCTCCAAGATTGTCTTTTGTACGCCTATACAAGACAATATCGACCTCCCATTTTACGTGCATATGATTGCAAAATATATACCTAAAAGAACAATTTCAATTCGAAATTTCGTTTTAAAACTGATATCTCCTAACAGACTTTTAATGCATACCAAGCAGCAACCGAAAACTTTCTACCAGGGCGTTAGCACTGTCCTGTCAGAGTATAAATTTGCGCATTCAGATGTGGGATTTTTCTTGACTTGAATCAAACAAAACTTTGCAATTGCAATCTTCAGTGTATTTTAGCTGGTGCAGTAACTTCCTAATAATTGCACGTGACATGCTACTGTTTGTAACATAGATAGGTACCGATAGTAAAGCAGGCCCCTTGCCAAAAAAAACTTTAGACAGTAGGTAATCTGATTATATGCGGTTACAAAAGAACGGTTATTGTTAAAGTAGCTTTGTGCGATATCGACAATTCGCGCTTTGTTGAACTGTCGTCGTTTTCAACGCGAAGAGATTTTCTTTGTAACCAGCAAATTAATTTAGTATAAAAGACGATATTTGTAATTTTCCGTATTAAATCAAAAAAATTTAATCGCAGAAGTGGCGGCTCGAACGAACTCTCTCACCAACAAGGCAACAACTCGCCTTGTTGGTGAGAATCGTTTTCAAATTTTCAGTTTCCCAAGTGGAATTCGTTGATAACGAGATAGTCTTCGGCTGCCAGCATCAAAGTGATTAAATTTTTCTATAACGATGGTCATGTCATTGTGTAAAATAGCAGTTGAGATATGGTGCAACATCTATAGGATTGTCCCTATACATATTGCAATTGGGCTTGTAACCGCAGAACTCGACTTTTTGACGTAAGGACGGAGTTAGGTACATGCTTTATGTTTTATTTTTTTGATGGTAGTAGAGAGCTTTGGAATGTTTCGTCAGAAACTCACCTTTTAAGTTCTATACCGGGTGGTGCCTAGCGCGACGCAGCATAGGGATTTCAATGGTAATTTCTTTATAGTCAATTACTAGCTCCCCTAATTATTTTAGAGCAAAAGTCTAAATAAGTTTTTTTTAGAGAAAAAAATACTGAATCCGTTCATGCTATTACTCATAATTTTCCGTTTTTCAAAACTGTAGAAATCGACAAAATAAAAAGGTTCATTTTACAATAAATCAAATATGCCTTGGAATTACCTAAAAAAACAGCGATCACGTTTCATTATTTGCCTTTGACGTATATTAAATTTATATTTGTTTATAAATTAGTTAAAGAACTGCAAGTGCAATAACGTTCAAAATGTCCCTCAAACCCATCAGGAAAACGACAATACATTCAACGTTTTGGCTGCAGTAGCGGAAAATCCGAATATATATTTAGGAACAAATCTGCTTCAAATCAGTTTTTTTAGGTACTCTGATTCTCTCTGATAAACAAATAGTATCTGATGCAGATGCAGCATTACATTCTCTAAAAAAACATTACCCAATTGCCGCTTTTTCTTGCATCGGATAGTTGTAACAGAATTAAATATGAAAATTGTTCGACGTCAAACAACGATAACTTAGATGCGATGCGCTTGTAGTTTGTTATAAAGATTCCAAAGCATCACTGATTTATAAAAATGTAATTTTTTATTTTGTCCATTTCTACGGTTTTGAAAAATGGAAAATTATAACTAACAGATGCAGTATTTTTTCCTCTAAAAAAAACGTATTTAGACTTTTGTTCTAAAATAATTAGGGGAGCTAGTATTTGACTATAAAGAAATTACCATTGAAATCCCTATGCTGCGTTGCGCTAGGCACCACCCTGTATAGCGATAGCCACATAAATTGTCGTGCTGAATAGGTGGCGAAATATAGCTGAAATGGGATTGCATATGAAATCGCAATACAACCACCTTTTTTTAAAAGAGAACCAGGGGAGAGCTTCTACGAACAGATGGGGGTACTGTTGTTTCTTACACTTTCTTAAGGCCGAGCGCTATGTAGCCGTCGAAACAGCCACAGTAAGGTATACAGGGTGTTGATCTGAAAACTTCCCACTACGGATTTATCGAAAACCGCTGACTAGAGGAAAAACGACTGTGGCCTGTAGAATCCAAAATTTCAAACAGTTCCAAGATTGGACTACTAGTTCAAAAGTTACAGCCCTTTGAATTTTCTTTCGAAATTGGTTTCTTTTCTAGTCTATAACTTTTGATTGAGAAGTCTGATCGAAAAAGTACGAATTGTTTTGGATTCTACGCACCAAAATTAATAAGAAAAAGTGTTTTCCCGAGAATTTTTGGTGTAGTCGATTTTTGGTAAAGAAGGAAGGTAAAACACTACCTTTTTTTGAGCCCCAAAAAATAAATTGTCTCAGATCGACCCGAAAATTTTCTTATAGAATGCGGCCTGTAGAATCCATAATTTCAAACAGTTCCAAGATTGGGCTACTAGTTCAAAAGTTACAGCCCTTTGAATTTTTTTCTAGTCTATAACTTTGGATTGAGAGTTCTGATCGAAAAAGTACAAATTGATTTGGATTCTACGCACCCAAATTAATAAGAAAAAGTGTTTTCCCGAGAATTTTCGGTGTAGTCGATTTTTGGTAAAAAAGGAAGGTAAAACACTGCCTTTTTTTGAGCCCCGAAGAAAAAATTGTCTCAGATCGACCCGTAAACATTTTTTTTTATAGAATGTGGCCTGTAGAATCCATAATTTCAAACAGTTCCAAGATTGGGTTACTAGTTCAAAAGCTACAGCCCTTTGAATTTTCTCGTTCTTATTATTCCTTAAATGGCAGTTCAAAATGTACGGAGTCTTGTGTCTTGCAAGATCTGTAGAGCAATTGTAGTTTAAAGGCCCGGTTTTTGAATAGATAATTTAAATACAAGTACTACTGCGCCATCTCCTTGGCAAACGATACACTATCAATTATAGTTTTAGAAGTCTAGTTGAGATGTCGCCACGTACGCAACTTTTTAAAATTCATTTGAATTTATCAGAGACATGGAGAGAGATGTCTCTGGAATTTATGCGATTAATAGCAACGTCGCACTTATTATTCCTTAAATACAGTGCCGTTTTTAGTTTTACTGGGCCCTGGGCCATTCGTTCGTGGGGGCTCTCCTTACCCTCAATAAAAACGGCAGATTGGGGAGATTCAAGCAAATCCCTAATTTGAATATGGGCACTGGATATTTGTGTAGCCTGGTTTGTAGGCAACACATCATACTCAATGAACAGAAAACATTATTTTTGCAATTCGTAACTTCTTAATGAGTTTATTTAAAGCCCTTGGAAGAACAATTTCAATAACAGGTACATTAAACTGAACCGTTTTACAACAACTTTCACACGAAGATCGCACAAACAACACATTTTTTCTTGATTGCAAACTGCGTAACATTTTTGCCTTATTTCGCTGCCAATGTCACCACCGTTTCTATAACCGTAGTTCTATCAAATAAACTCTAGGCTCAATTCTTTAAAGAATAGCTTCGCACCATCGCCAGCTGCTGCAATCATGTAATCGTTCCGATTTTAACCTTGAGAAGTTTGAATTGCATTAGAATGGGTTTTCTGCGAGTTCTCCACTGTGTCCTTCTGTTTTGGTTACATAGCATTTCCCTTTTCAATTTGTGTTGTCTGAATTCAATGCTAACGTTTCTCATCCATCGAGAACTACATATCTTCGACTGCACGACCCAGAGCGAACAGTATCATATTCCGCAAAGGTTGAGTCTGCCGCTTTCCTGTCACTCCCAGTAGCCAGTTCCCTAATTTAAACCTGTAAGCGAGAAAGGAATGGTAACAAAGTTTAATTTTTGACTATAAAATAAACAAACATTCATTATGCATTTGAGGTTAAAACTTCATATATCTAAGGTTTTTAAACATTTTTTAAAATCTGCGCTCTGACATCTAACGTTAGTTTCATAAAGTACATTACAAAATTAGTGTGGCGACATCTTTGAGGTGTAAGTTCCAACTAAAATAATGGTGGTAATAAAGTGTCCTGCATTTAGCGTTAAAATGTTAGTCTCCAATAATAAAGACAGATGTTAGCACAATGTATTCTGCTTACATAAGTAACCCACAGAACAGTAATAAAGTAACCTTTAAATTTAACCTAAAAATTTACATTACAGCATTACACAGATTACACTTTTGCACCAGGTTTTGAAATTCAGTTAAATTCGTAATACAAAAATGTCGCAATTTACTTGCCTTTCATGTGGAGTGGCGTTTGAAAATGGGGAGATCCAAAGGATGCACTACAAGTCAGACTGGCATCGTTACAATCTTAAACGTAAAGTAGCCGAATTACCACCAGTCACATCAGAGGACTTCCAACGTCGTGTGCTTCAGCAGAAAACTGAAGAAAAGAAAACACAATCTCTTCATTGCGAGCCCTGTCGCAAAAGCTTCACTAATGAGAAGGCGTTAGAAAACCACATCAACTCCAAGAAGCACAAAGAAAATGTTAAATTAGCCGACGAAACTGGTGACTTCATAGCTAAACATATGGAAAAAGTTGCTCAAGAAGTTGAATCTGATGATTCTGATGTGGAAGAGGTGAACTCGGATGAATGGGATGAAGATGTCGAAAATCCTATTGATAATAATGACTGCCTCTTTTGTTCACATCACAGCCGTAGCATTGTACGTAATGTTAAGCACATGACTTCTGTGCATTCCTTCTTTGTACCCGATGTTGAATACTGCATTGATTTAAGGGGTCTACTAACATATCTTGGCGAAAAAGTTACGCAAGGTAAATAACAGTTAATTACATATTTGTATGGTTGCGAAATCATTATTACTTTCTAGGATTTATGTGCTTGTGGTGCAATGAGAAAGGAAAATCTTTTCATTCTGCCGATGCCGCGCGCAAGCATATGATTGACAAGGGCCACTGCAAAATGATTCACGAGGGTGTTGCACTTGCAGAGTATGCCGATTTTTACGATTACTCATCGTCCTACCCGGACGCGGCCGGTAAGGATGTCAACCCTGATGAGGAAGTTGAGGTGGCCGAACTTGAGGAAAACGATTACCAACTTGTGTTACCGTCGGGAGTGGTAGTCGGTCATCGAAGTTTGATGAGGTATTATCAACAACACATAAACCCAGATCGTCAAGTGGCAGTTAATCGTAATACAAAGAAATTGCATAAAGTACTAGCTCACTACCGTGCACTCGGATGGAGTGCTTCGCAACAGGAAGCGGTTGCTAGGTAATTCGACCATAATACCCTATTCTTTGCTCAATTTTTTTTTACAGAAATGCAAGAGATATACACTTTATGAAACGGATGCAGTCGAAACTACAAACAAAACTGCAAACTAAAGCAAATAAGCTACAAACACATTTTCGACAACAAGTAAATTTCTAAAGAAAGAATGTAGTTGATTTTTTTATTACTATGTATTGTTCTTAATAAAAGCAAGCAAGCTTTACAGAATCTGTTACCACCTTGTTTCATGTTTTCTTCATTTTCTGGACCTTCAAACCCTTTTTTATTATTATTGTTATTTACTTACGATCTCTGTGTCTTTGTAAAAGTCCAAAATCTTTAGGGTAGGAGAATTTGAAGCATTGCTGGGGCGAATTTTTCTTGTACCCAAGCAGTATACGCTATGCAGTATATACAGAGGTATTTCTTCTTCCCCCCCCCCCCCCCCCCCCGCGATAGTACTTGTTGCATGCGTTGCCGCGTTCTACTTCCTTTCCGTTTATTCACCTTATATTCCACTTTGCGGATTTTTTTCCTTTCTTCCTGTTTTTATGTTGCAAAATTTCTTTCAGTTCAATCCTTTTCTGCACATTTGTCGTTGTTTTGCTTGTTTTTCGATAGAAAACCCATACTTGGCGCCTTCTTTGAGTACGTGGGTCGAAGTGACCTTTAGCCGAGTTTGTTTTTATTTAAAGTCTCGATTTTCCTCTATACTTATAGGGTAGGTATGTGGCGTATATTGTATATCCTTATACCTACTCCACATGTGTATACAACAGCATTTTATTTAAATGTTGTCTCTAAAGTGAGCACAAGTGTAAAAGGAATAGCGTCGCCCGGTATACATGCTGTTTCACGCAAACCGTTACCAAAAGTATTTAAACTTCCATTAATATAAGTTCTGAAAATATGAAAATTTGCTAATCCTGATATATATCCAGAACATTCCCAATGAAAGGAACAAGGTAACGTACTTACAATTGCGGTCTGCAATTCTCGAACACGTCGAATAGTATTTTGTCTTGCGCATTTTTATCCAAGTTTCGCTGAAAACTTTTGATCGCCAATCATATTTATATGATCAAAATTGCCATGAGCTACTGGTTTGCATTTTGTTTGGTTGTTATTTGAATATTTATAGCAGTACTCAAATAAATGTAATTAAAAGTGGTACATTAGTGCACAAGATGATTTTCTTCGGTTTTTTACTAGGATGGTCCTTCATTCAGGGATTTCTAGCTAACGATACGGAGATTGTACCACATGGACTTGTAAAAAGTAAATTTACGCTAATGTAATAGCCACATCATTATTAAATTGGTCTATTCACAGGAGCGAAAAAACCAGAGTGTGTGTTTCAAGGCCTCGAAATCTTGAGATGGTAAAGGTTTCCATTCTATTCATTTTACTGAAAATGTGCAAACGGTAGACATAAATTGTCACATTGTTGAAACGTCAAAAGCAATTGTAAACATTCCACATTGCCAATTAGTCAATGGGTTTGAAAAGGGGGTATAAATGCAGTTATTCATACGCATGCGCAGATCGCAGGTATATTGCCTTCACTGGGGCCGTGTTCTCAAAGTAAATGTGGTTCATACAATTCTCTTAAACATAGTAGACATCTATTAATAGTCGAACGAATATACGAGGTGTGTAAATTAAGTAATGGACATTTTTTATTTAATTATACTTACAATTCAATATTGTCTCCTTCAAAGTAGTTTTCTACCTTTGAGGAACGGCACTGCGTTGGAGACGATCCTTTTCCACTTCTCACAGAGAGCAGTGCTGGAACTCACCTTTTGGAATAATCTTCAGCTGATCGGTTGCCGCCTTTTAAATGTTTCCCAATGTCCCACAATAACATTTTTTGAGAGAAAAAAGTCAAAGGGTACAATAAGTTAATTAGTGGTTCGAATAATTCGAGTCGTGTCATGTGCAAAATTGAAACGCCCATAGAAAGTCAAATACTCGAATTCAATCAACACTAACTGCTGATGAATTTAGTGTATACTTTTCGAACAATGCTAATAGTACTGTTGATAATGAGCCGCTGTAAAGAATATAGATCCACTATACTATTGTACTCAAATAGATCAAGCCGTGCATTTTGAGTTTGTGCAGCTTTCTTAAATTGCAGTTAGACACTCTTTGAGAAAACTAAAAACAACGGGAGACATTTACAAACTAAACGCAAAATGAGTTTACTGGTACCGCCTCTTACTTTTGTTATTAATTCTATTATTTCGTCGGGGGTTTTTCCTAAAGAATTAAAAATTTCATTGGTTATACCATTGTATTTTTATAAATACAATGGTTATACCAATTCCAAAAAAGACCTGGTGCGAGTGTTGTTACCGAATTTAGATCCAAGATCTTCGCTCCAATAGGATTTGGGTACAGGAGTTAACAATTTTGTAAAAACCTCTGTCTGCAATATTTTTGCGAAATTCGAAACTGAGACAGTCTACACATCCTTCCACTCCATATACTCCGGTTACCCACTCTTCTGTTGCGGAAAGGTCTGTGTAGTAGTCGTATCCAGTAACTAACACGTCCTTTAATAGTTACCTTAGTAATAATATGAATAAAGTTCAGCTTTTACATATAAAGTACAGCAACAATTTCTTTAACTTTAAGGGTGTCTGGCAATGGAGTCGCCACGTTGTAAAGTGCCTGACAATAGAAGACGTGATTTCTTATATTACGCTTTACAATTTGCCATAAGGAAGTTTGTATTTTATATACAACTTTGGTACCTGATGCTACCTGCGTAAACTGTGATGACCCAAAGTACATAGTACCTACCCCCATCTACCTGTATTGGAAGCATGCACAGAGAAACGTTTAGCTTTTATAAAATGACTCAGGTCTGGCAATCACGGGCTCTTGCTTTATTGTTTAGTATTAGCAAAGTGTATTAGTGCACATATACCTACCTGGTTGCGGAAAATGACTACTAATGTAATGCTTTATAAAGGTTTATTGATCTCCCTACATTCTAGTGACCGGAGAGAATGGAGTGAAGATGAAAAGTTCACCGATTATTTGCTTAGCCGCCGACGCCCATATAGAATACTCGCTTTGCCCAAGATAACTTTAGGCTGTGATCCGAGAGATCTGAGCATTAGATGGAGATATATAAAATTAGGGGGATCATGTAAGTTAGTATTCAATATACATGTAAACACATTCCAGTATTTTTAGCCGAGTCATATATTATGGAGATGTATAATGGCAAGTTTGTTTACACAACCAGGGTTTTTTATCATTGGTATCCTTATAAGTTAGAAGCGATCGTCAGAGGTTACGGAATTGAGCGAACTGCAACCGTAAGTGCAAAAGATTCAAATAGCCGGAACTTAACGAATTGGATTTCAGTGCGTTGTCTCTTTTGAGCCAGATCCTCCTATGGCGTTCATTTCTGGTGGAACTAAGATAGTAATGACTTTTGCCCTTCCGATATACCTTCTTGGTAATAATTCAAAAGCTTACGATTATCCTCCCCCGACAAAAGAGATCATCTATCGGTGGGAATGCAAAATTATGGATAGACCTGCAGGCGAGGGCTGGATCGACTGGATGACCAATAAAGCTTTGAACTCGATTAAGATGTTGACAGAATGGTTTCCATGGCTCTGTCCAGCTTATAATAACAAACTTGGCGATGGTATCATCACTCTTTAGTTATTAAAGTTTCAGCTTTCTTTTAGGGCCGATATTAAGGTATAAACTTTTACAACCGATTACTATACTATTCAATATGGAGGTAAAATTAATTGTTAACACTCCTTATCAGTATACTGAGGATACAGACACCATAGAACTAGAATGTAACCCAGTTCGAGTGTATCCAGTTCAAATTAGGTATGATACTCAATACCATTGTATATTTATTAGAAATAGGCCAACGGATTCAAAAACGAGCTCCGAGAAAGTGTTGGTACATAACGGTATTATATATGTTCAACTAAAATGGATAAATTGAAGGTTTATACCTGAACTAAATGAGATTCGCTGTAGATTACTATACTTTGAATGAGCTTGCTACAAGAGAGGAAACACTTCCAAGTGACAAAGGTACACTACCTACTTTATAACGCAAAGTATGCATTCACTGTATTACAGGCGCGATGTTAGAACAATCGGTTGTTGTATTGTCTGTTTGTTTTTAATTATATGGCCTTTGGTAGGCGTATTCTGTATCCTCCAATACAGAAACATTTTTTAAATTGTGATATTTATATAGAATGGTACTTGCAGTTTCAGCCTGATAATTTACCTGTTCCTTTTTGCAGCATAATTCGGGAATTTTAGATTCTGTTATCAGCTATCATGGATCTAAAGTTTTGATAACGTTTATAAACACTTGATTATAGTTTTCTGAATATACTTAATAAAAATAAGTGACATTTATTAGATTAGTACAAAAGAAAAAAACCAGATTCCTTCGCTTGAAATTTCAACTGGAGTAGTAAATACAAGTTTAAAAAGTCATTATGCAAACATAAATGACGAGAGCGTATTTTCCTCCTAATAATGTTAATACTAGGACCAGTGAAAAATACCGGTAGGCACGAGATCCTTACACCATTCTCTTTCAAATGAGCCGCCTATCGTCGAAGTCTATAGTTTAATTAAAAATAGTGGATCTTTTAATTTCAAACTAAAACTTCAAATTCAATGATTTCGTTTTGACACTCGTGTCAACAATTAAAATAACAACGATTTTGTTTCCTATAGATGCAATAAAATCTCATTCCTTAAGCAACTAGATTTCGTTTATTTCGTCTTATACCCGAATAATGAAGTTGTCCCAGAAATGTTTTATACAAACCCTGGAGTAATTTTATCTCTTGTATTATATTGATTTTGCAGCCAGGGCCGCAGTCCGTGTTTGGCATTTTCTTACTTCTTCTGTTTGAATGCAGTAAATTAAAATTTGCCTTGAGTTAATTACATTAAAAGGCGTGCAGAAAAAGTGCATCACTCAATGCAATCGAGATGACGGCCGCCGTCAGTTGTGACGTCAACGCAATAGTGGGGATGAGTGTCACGGCTAGTTCTATCGGTAGGCTACGATCAAACCCATATGAGTATGGCTTCTTTAGACCATATACTACATGGACTGCTAATTGTAACTAAAATATGGTCAAGGACATCGCCTGGGTATGTGAGTTTCAGGGTAAACGAGTCTGTCCGAAGTTGTCCGATGAGACACGATTTGAGACTGTCAACCTATAAATTCACAAACGTCAATTAATTAATCGCCTAGATATCCCAAAAAAAGCAAATTTATTCTTATTTGTGGACGTATAGCAAATAATGAAGAGTATTTAAAGCTTCCCGTACTACGCGGTTACTATAAAGCTACTCTTTAAGCGATCCTATAGTGGTGTTTACACGACTTTAGTTTACCCTGAGATTCACATACCCACGACTACAGTGCCCTCTATCCGTGACCATCCATTTTGTATTGAAAGCATAGGGCGAATAGCAGTCAATGTACTATATGGTCTGAGATGGCTTCTAACGAACGAAGCCCTCTATAATACTTTTGCAGAATTATCTACACGCGAAATAACGCTTTAATTGGTTAGGCCAGAGGTAAACGCGCATCTTAGTTATAACTTATAAACCTTTGCTTTAGAGAGCTACATTTTTTAAACAATTAACATTGCGACTTTAGTGTCCTCGCCATCTATACGTGGTGTCCAAAAGTAAACAACCGTTGGTCTACTTGTAATGTAATACATATACAATGTCAATACTTAATTTTGAAATGCATTTTTTTCATCCCATTTTAGAGAACTTAAAAATGCTTATAAATATATAATTCCTTATGAGTCTATGATTTTTCAAGCAGTGTGCCCACACTGTGGTGGTACTGCAGAATTCGAATGGACTTTAAGTGGAGGACTTGAAAGCCTTGATAGCAGATACGTTAAAGTAAATAGAGACATCATTGTAATCAGGAGGGAGTACGACAACTCCAAAAATATATTGAACATCACATGCACAACCCATGGTAAGTACACATGCCGGCCAAATAATAAAACAAAATTAAATAAGCAAAAATAAGCAAACACGTTGAACTTTGTTGCTTTTCACTTTTGACAAATTTCGAATAAAATAGTTTAGGGCACCTACTCTAAATTGTAATCACAGTTATGTTACACTCAAAAATCATCACGATTCATCTAAAGGCGGCTACAGACATGTAAAAGTTGTCAAATATCAAATGTTTATCAATCGCCAAACTGTTTGTCCTGCTACTCGTAAAATCACGAGTATGGATATACATATGTGCGTATTTGGCAAATGGCAAATCAAAACGGGAACTTCAAACTTATTGCGCTAGTATCTACTCTAGTTTCCGTTCACAATGGAGGTAGAATTTGTAGAATTTCGATTTTTATGTAAAATATTCGCGGCATCCCATATTATTATGGGTTCCTTTTCGTACAGTTCTAGAAATTTGATCACCGTTTCGTTCGTCCACTCCATCGCGCACGAAATACAATAATAAATGAATTGTGCACAAATTAACAGGTTCATATTCATACGCATAATTAGTTTTCAAGGTGGTCGCAATTGCAACTTCTGCACGCATATGTGTATCAGCGACAAGTTTGCTTTTTGACGAACATTTCAGCCCTTTGATGTGTGCTTATTTACCGACAATCGACGGGAAATTTTTGAAATTTGGCAAATCCCGAACACTTGCTTTAACTTATATATGTGTATCTAAGCTATTTGTCAAATGGCAAACATTTGCTATTTGGAATTCGTCAAACTTCCCATGTCTGTAGCCGCCTTAAGGGAAACTGCGTCTCCAAAACAGTACATTTCATGCATTTATACCAACAAATTCACTTTATATTCTTACGATTTCTACTCAAGAAACGGGTTTGTGAGCATAACGCGTAAAATGGAAAGATCCTTGTTATCCTTAAATGCTGATAAAATTTCCCGCACTAACTCTAGCACAGCAAGAGTAGTGTTACGGTTTTCCCGAAATCCATATTGGCCTTCATAAAACAATTTGTTTTGCTCAAAATACTTTGAGATTTGTATAACCATAAATTTCTCAAAAATTTTTCCTAGCTTACCCGTCATGTTCCATTTTTGTATTGGGACGATTACGGACACTTTGAGACAATCAGGATAAACATTTAGCTCAAAACATTCATTAATCATCAAAATTAATTTCGACGTATGTTCGTAATAGTCCTCTGATTTTTTGCTGGGAATGTTTCGTATGCTGTCTCTCAGTTCAATTATTATTTTGCTAAATGCGAATGTTGCCTGGCACGCAGGATTTTTTACTGGCGCTCTGTGGGAATTTTAGAAAAGTAGTCCCTAAACTGACTTACTTAATCGAATTATTTGATTTTAATAAGACACTATCGTAGAAAAAACATCTTATGCTTCAAGTGCATTGCTATATATTCCCACCTTGAGGAGACTTTGTGTTTCCGCAGTTGATCAGAGTGATATTTTTGATAAATGTCACAGATTGCGTAATACTTTTGCCGTAGCGTTTTTAATTCGTGATTGAACCATTTTGTTACGGTTTGCCTTTGATGAAAACGATTGCTGTGGAAATGCCTGATGTGGACAACTGGTTAAAGCTGATAACACTTCAAATGATTTACTTATTGGTATTGATCGGTCACGCAAATTTAAAATCATAGCTTTCAATCAAGCTGTGAAAGATGATTCGTCCTTTTAATGATTTTGCCCTAAACACATTTACAGAGAGATGTTTTTTAAACTAAAAAGAAAGCATCATTCTTTAAAAAAACATCCAATCACATGCCTCAACAACATTGTTAGCCTGACAGTATCGTTAACTATGCTATTTGCTATATTGCTATGAACCACTAACTATCGCTTTGAATGTAAGTACCTAAATCCACGGATTTTTTTAGGACGCATATTCACGGCGCCGTCTTATCGTCATAACATTCGGGCTAGTGTGTTAGAATCACCCAGTTGTACTATGAAGCAAGATACAGATCCTCATGTTTTTAAAATATCCTGCAGTTCCAATGCTAATCCTCCATTTGACAAACGAAAACGGTATTATAGGGTTTATGAGAACGACCCCCACAGTAAGTATCTACCATCTATTAATATCTGCCTGCAATTTCTCATCTTATCCAACAAAGGCAGATTTGATTTATATTTCAAAACTCAGACCAAGAAATAGAAGACCCATAGGTATAGGTAGGTGCCTATGATAACGCGCACGTTTGTTTTAAACCAATTGGTCGAACATACATGTATGAAACAAAAACGCTTATGGCCATATGCACCGACAAATTTAGGTGGAGCTTAGTTTAAGCGGTGCTTAAAATCCATGGCAACCATTGGCGCAATGATCGTTGCCATGGATGTTAAGCAACGCTTAAGCTAAGCCTCGCTTAAATTAGTCGGTCCATACGGCCATTACTTGATGAAAGATTGCGTTAGAGATTGCGATAATTCTGCAAATAATGCACCATCTTCATTTATTTAATCTCAAAGGGCCTGATAAATTATAAAACACAATCAAATAGGATTTAACCTAAACAAAAATGACGTGACCATGTTTTACAACACATAAATAGAAATTCTATAAAAACGTCAAACAAAGGCATTTCTATACAGGGCGAGCCATTAGTACACGAGTGAAAAATTATCGGTTTATTAACGCACATATTCAAATTCATTGATGGAACATATTGAAGGACTCTTAAGGTTACGACATAAAAATATGTTCAACGAAATTGCAATTATTCAGGGTGATTTATATTAAAATAGCTTTTTTTTTAAAATAAAACCCCCTGTATATTATTCCTTAAAAAAAGGCAAATTTGTTATAAATCACCCTGTATAATAATTGCAATTTCGTTGAATTTGTTGAAGCATCTTATATAACCAGATTTAAAACATTGACGTTATGGTTATAGATATCATAGATGTCGCTTATGTTCGTATTGTAATTTAATGTACGTTCCTTGATGTTAGTCAAAATGGTTGTATTGTAACATTATATTTTATGTTAAGTGTATCAGACTAAACAAGCATTAAACTTTTAGACTTGATAAATCCTCTGTTCCAATAGAATTTAGACTGTAGCCTTAAGAGTCCTTCAACATTTCCCTACAATCAATTTTAGATATGTGCGTTAATAAACCTACAATTTTCCACCCATGCACTATCGGTTCACCCTGTATTGCTTGCCCTGAGGTTTAAACATTGTTATTTCTCAGCGTTGAATATAAAATTAGCTATATTTTTTGCAGGCCTTTTATAATAGACATTGGAAAATTATAGAAAAGGTGCACGTTTTTTAGAGTTGCTAGCTTTTACCTCAAACACGAAGAGATTCAAAAGTGGTGTTCGATGAAAAAACGTGTTTAGGTCTACACTGAGAAATGTTACAGTAACCGTTGCTGTTACAGTTCGGTTCGCCAATGAGTACCCGGCTTTAGATAAACATACGTCCGGTCTTACTTTGTTTTCGAGTTATGGTAGCCTGAAGGTAAGTGCCATCAGTTATTAGTACAAAATAAACGTAAAAGCCAAACTAGAATTTTTTTCATTATTTCAATAAGTAATTATTCAAAGTGCCCACGAACACAAGCTGTGGCACATTGATTAACATCATTAATAGCTGCTAGACATTCCTCAGCAACGATTTCGCGACCCTAATTCTGTCTTGCAATTCATAACTTTAAAACGAACCAAAGTCGGACGTACGTCTATCTAACAATTTATGCTTACTTTGACATACAGTATCTGCTATTACACGGTGGATCTTTAAATTTAGACACCCTGTATTAGTATTAGTTGACTAAACTCATGTTTTTATTCGGCGGAGAGATGTTGAAACCACATCAAATTAAAACAAATGGTATTAATATTCGCGAGCAATACATTACATACTTAGAAATAAAAAGTCTCAATATGTATGTGGATAATTATTAGAGTAAGTTTTGCATACACTCATTAACATATTTTTTTCCCAGGGATAATGTTAGGCACAATCTACACAAGCAACCACCATATGATTTTTGGACGTGCCACTACAAAATATGTTGTCGACACGGTAGATGTGGGTGACAGAATTTATTCCGGTTCGGTAGAGCTGGATGCTAATTTTGATGTAAGGATTAATCGCCACAAATTTTTCCTACTATGGTGTCAAAAATGATCACTCATGAATGATATATAATACTTTTCATTACACACATAGTTTAGGTGCACATTTAGGTAAAACAACTCATAAAACAAGGATCACTTCTACCTTTTCTCCAAGGCGACTCTAGGAACCTATACTTTACATTCAAAAAATCTGACCTTTCTTATAGCCTTCTTATAGAGAACCTGTGCATTAATTTTCAAAGCGATCAGACATTTCTAAACAAAGTTATTGTGCCCACTGACAAACAGACAGACAGAAATACAAAATCACAAAGATCGTTAGTAAGATACACCTGATCCTAGTATACTTTATACTGGGTACACAGCAAGGAGTGAGTAATTAACACCATATTATTAGTCCTCCTTATTAGTATGACGTAATAGTTATAAAGGAAAGAACTATGCAAGGTCGCAGATATAAATAGAATCATAGCTCTGACGCTCAAACCGTTTGAGATATAGACATCAAAATTAGAACGCTTTAATTCGAAATTGCACATGGTTTTTGAGTGCGACCGCCATCTTGAGTTTTTAAATGACAACATAGGTCATGTGGTAAGTCATTAGAAAGCTTATTTTTTCTCTTTATTAGTACCTAAATCATGTATGGTGTTAAATTCGAAAATAATGCAGATAAATGGAAACATTTCGAATGAATACTCGAACATCATAACAGCATTTGATTGTGACAAATGCGATTCTTTTAATTTATCTAAATTATGAGGTCGTAAGAAAGAAGCTTTCTAATGACTTATCGCATGACCTGTTATCATTTAAAAAAATTCAAGATGGCGGTCGCACTCAAAAAACGAGCAGCTACAGAGAGGTGATGTCGTGCATGCACATAGGTATATATACAGTCATATTGCCTAATTTCTCGCAAGAAATGTCGGCTCCAGTTATAGGTAATCATCTCCTCCTTTTCCTTGAGAATATTATTGCGAAACCTTTTAAATACATTACGTCATGTCAAAAATGTTTACTGGCCGAAAACAAATTTTCTTGATCAAAATGTTGGCATGTCATTTTTTAGCTTCCGCTACATTCATTAAGTCCCACGAAAGTTTTAATCACCTCACTACCTTTTGATAGATCACATTTTTAAAAACGCTATGTTGTTCGTATAAATGAGATTAACAGTTAATTGAGGCAAGGTAAATACAAAATGCAGTGACAGGTTTGACATTTAAGGATGTCAATTCAGATGCGGCAATTACAATTTAAATTTACCGGGATTTTTTGGGAGGAGCTGAACTGCATGTATTGGGTGAACAGATAATAGTAATGTAAATTACTTGTAATAAATGATACATTATTATGGCCACTTTTTTCCCTCCACAACGGAACGAATGGAAACGTTTCCATTTTCATGTATAGGTATATCTCAAACGATTTGGGCGTAAGAGCTTTGGTTCCATCTATATCAGCGACCCTGTGTACTATGGTGAGGTTGTCATTTGAGAATAAACATTTTTTTCATGAAACTTTTTTTAATTTTAATAATATGTACCTAACTGGCAGTACCTAGTTCCCTATGTTATCCACAATCAAATACGAGAATATAATATTTGTAATTATAGCAAACTCGTATGCACAAATTAACCAGTGTAAATAACTTTTAAACGTACAGATCAACCCTCATACATTTAGTACCTACATTCAATACAATTGATCTACACAAAAGTAAAATTTTTTAAATGCTACATGTTGAAAGAGTTCATCAAACCGTGTACCATTATAGTTTAAACCAATGTTTACTGGAACAATTGAAGACGTAATCAAAGGTTTAAAAGGTGTATACGAGGGAACTATCAAGTTCTGGACCGGCCTACCGGTTAAATGGCTTGGCGAACAGAACGAGGTGGAATGCACAACGCAAACAATGCATGTGATACTTAGGGACCTACAAAATACCAAATTTAATCTTACTCCCGAGAACCTTATTGAATTGGCCAACTTCAAAGTACAAATGATGGATGACCTCAAAGAAGTGCGTACTTTTTACTAAACGTTACGTCAATAACGTATCTACTTATTCCATTTTAGCTCGATTTTGGTATGGATTTAGATTACGCGCGCATCGTTTTAGGCGTTTTGCTTACATCAAGTGAAACAGCATTGCAAATGGGAGCAAAAAATGCGAAGGAATATTACAAAACAGCCGAAGCGATGAAACGTACAGCGGACAAAGCGCTCTTAATAATAGAAGAGAGCGTTGAACCTATACTTTTCATGGCGGACGTGATACTATATGCCAGGTAAAAAACTGGTTAAGTTGGCTCTCTTAATTTAAAGTTCAAATTCGCTATAGCGGTATGGTAGACCTTTGGATTTTACTATCCATACCAAATGAAGGAGATATTAAGCCTCCAGATGTAGTATCTAATAAGAATGATGCCGTAGGGGATATTCTAATGGAAGACATCACAGAAAATTATGACCAATATGAAAGTTTGGATCCCGAAAGAGATACCAAAATAGCTTACGTAACAATCGTTTGTTCAGAATATGCCCCACCATCACTTTTGTTATTTTCAGTACAGGGAAACCTGGCGACTGATGGAGGAAAGCTTTCTTAATGTCGCGCGCACTTTACTGCAAGCAACTGTAGATGGAGATGATGGAATAGATATAAACACATCCAAATTACGCTTCCAATTGATTTCAGAGCCTACTAATGTATTGTATTATATCGAAATTGGATGGGCACCCGTATACAAAGTCAAGTTTCAACCTAAACTTGCTAAACTATATGACTGGTATAAATATTTGAGCGTTTTGGTAAATATATGTTGCACATTTTCGACCGTCGCGTAATTAAGGCTTACAGGTAGTCGAATTTAAGAGCAATGAGAGCAATCCTCTTTGGTACGATTTAAGTAAGGAGTACTATCGCCTCCCTGTACTTTATGTTCAATTATTCGACACAAGAAGCTCGGTCGGGATGATTGAAGATTTGCTTCGAATTGAGTTCAATATACAAAAGGACACAAACCCAGAAACTATGTCTGGAGATTACAATCAGTTTCTGGCGATAGCTCCACTTAAGCTTGAAAAATGGATACCATCACGCATGGAACGGCTTATAAATGTACATCGCATCGACGTAAATCACGGTGCTGCCCTTTTTATAAATTTTCAGATTGCAGAGAAGGAATCGTTGGAGGTAAGTTTATTGCCGGACACAACAAATGGTAAGTTCGGAGGAGTTATTCAATGTAACTTCTAATAAGAACTCTTCTCATTTAATGCGCGTGTTGGTGACACAAACACGTAGTTAGTCGGCGTCTAATTCGATAGGTCACTGCCGAAATCTCTTCCCAAAGCTAACGTTTAATTTTTTTTCACTTTTGCTGTAGAGACGATTCATACGCAAATTCAATACTGTACACGTTCCTGCTTTCTATTTGATCACATTTTCTAACCCTCATAGGCAACAAACATATAAAATTAAGAAGCATTTGCATTCCAGTACCTATGTACGTATAGATAAATACAGGGTTTGTTTTACCAATGAGAACCTCCAAACCAAAAATAAAAGACAGAGGAACGGAAAAAGTGTGGCGATTTACCGATCTCAATTAAATGCTAATGACTAATGGCTGTTTGCACTGACAAATTAAAGTGGAGCTTAGCTTAAGCGTTGCTTAACATCCACGATTATTGACACAATGATTGGCATGTATTTTAAGCTACGCTTAAGCTAAGCTCCGCTTAAATTTGTCGGTGCACACGGTCATAAAATTGTTAGCTTCCTAGCTCGAACAAGGTGGCTATAGCGATCATAGCTTTTTGGACATGTAAAATTTCATCAAATGTCGATGTTTATTTCAAGCAACTTTTAAAGAATAAATTTATTTCGTCTGAATGTATCAATGTATGTATTTTTTTCTACAATCGATATCCAAAGTAGGCATTTGCGCTCGTATTTGACAACGCAAACATCATCTTTTTCGAGGAATGTCACTTTGTCGCTTATAAGCGACAAAATAGAAAAAACGCTCGCTCTCCCAATTATTAACTATAAATCAAAAATATGCATTGCTCAGAGTATCCAATGACAACCAGTAAAAAGAAGAAAAATTTAAATTTTTGGAAATATGTGAACTGCTCGATTGTAGAAAAAACCTTGTGTGTAATTCGAGCGCAAATTGATTGTCGATCTCAAGAGAGTCGCGCGTCAACTGTCTCTTTCAATCGACAATATATCATTTTGCGCTCTTAATACACAAATAGCTATTTTCTTTCAAACAGAAACCTACAATTTTTACTACACATACGTTATGCACTAAAATATATTATCATATCATACATTTTGAAAAAATCCCTACACAGCAGCGTTGTAGTATTTGACTACTCTTGTGAGCAAATGGGGTCATCCCGCCTTCATTTTTTATTTCTGATCCACAAAGTACAGTAAAAATAAAAAGACCCGTGTGTCCTCAATTTTTATTTGACGTTTTGAGAGGGATGTTTAACTGCTTCTAGCACGAAAGTGACAAGTGCCTGTGACAGATGACGCAAGTTATAAATGCCATTCTCCTGCAATATTGCCAAGTCGTTATGTCATCTGAATGGTTCTAGGAGCTGATTGGTCGGGCTTATTACGTCACAGAGCCCGCCACAATCATATCGTTTTGCATAAACCTTTAAAACCGCACATGTTCATTATTTTTTTGCTAATCAGCCTCTATTTTTAAATAAACTTTTACTGTCCAAAAAAATGTTTTATGGTTTCGGGTACACGCTTATTAAATTAGAACTGCGGAATTCAACTATACTGTAAACCCCCATTATAGGTACTGGTGACATATAACAAAGTACCCTTGTGGGAACAGTTTGATGATGCTCGCTATTCACAACAAGTGAAAACTTTCTACGCTCCTAACAAACTATATATCTCCTTTATCCCTCACGAATTGACTAAATATGGTGATGTGTGGGGATATATCGCAGTAAGACCTGCTAAGTCAAATGTGCATATGGAGGTGAATATGTTGTTGAAAATGTTGTTTGTATAAGGTCCCATTTTAGCGCGATACGTCAGACATAAGTATTAACTACAATGTATCCTTTAAAATATTCACGTGCGCGTACTGGAGCGTCGCTTTTAACACGTGGTTAACTGACGCTTGCTTTGTAAGGAAGTAAGTTAAAGAATACGTAAAAAATGATCCGTTGTAGATCTCAGAGGAATCGACACCACAGTACTTGGTATGCGTGTGTCACCATTTCTCATCTTTTGTGCGTGTCACATTTGATGCCCAACACGTATTGGTACCATTTCACAGTTTAAAAGTTGTGATTCAGAGACAAATTTGCTTCATAGCTTACATTGCCGTCTTTCTTGCACTAGCTCTATACTGCCTAATTTTGTGCTGCGGTGTTAAAAAGGGAGTGGAGTTAAACCAAACGGTGACGAAATTAACGCAAGTAGAATAGAGCTTATAGTTCTCTTACAGATGTACTATTTGGCAGACAACATCCCGGTAAACGCCTACGGTTACATTTTGTGTGTGAAAACTGGAATCCAGTCAGACGCAGGTACTACCTCTAATATCACAATTATCGTCGAAGGCACCAATTGTGACAGCAAGGTAAGCAAACCTACAGTCCTTCGACCGTCCATACTTTCCTTCCGTCTTTGTATAGCCACATTTAATCAACTATCCTGACCCAGAAATGAGACTACTTCAACGAGACCAGGAAGACACATTTGTCTTTACAACGGAATGCTTCTTGGGAGACATTATCCAAATCGCACTTTGGCATGACTCTGTTGGGGCGCGACCTTCATGGTAGGTGTGCCGATAGTAACGAAAAGACATAATCTACATAATTTAAGGTACTGTGAGTGGCTAACGGTAATGGACATGCAAACCAAGAAAGAATATTATTTCCAAGTGAACGCTTGGTTTTCCGTACTGGACAAGGAAACCCGTCCCTTAAGAGTGAAAGTCGTAGACGAGAAGATTCGAAAGAAACTCAGAGATCGAATGGGCTGTATCAGTCGACTTGCACAAACTGCAAAGGATCACCTATTTAATTTATGTCAAACGTCAGTTCGCCTCGTCTTAACGGGGCGACAACATGTAACCGACTTCATTTAGATTTCAGACGACCGATTTGCCATTCTTCCACAGAATGACCCTCATACTATCCATTCACCTATTGACATTCTCGTGCGCGTTTTCTATGTACGGAGTTCCAAAGCTTCGTATGTATGATTCACTTGGTTTTGGGGAGATTTCGATAAATGCACACGTGATTGCTTGCTCATTGTTTGCCGGCGCAACATCTTATTTTACACACATCGCAATTGTGACACTCTTCAGGTAATTATGTGTATCCATACAACTAATTACGGATACCTGCTGAATAGAACAAAAAATAGAGTCATATCCAAAAATTCCTGGACTAGTATTAAACCTTTAAAAAATCCATCGACTCAAAGAAATCTAAGAAGCTATTGTTTGTGCCCCGCCAATTAGCTGATATGTGTGACCTTCAGGAAGTTTAGTGCTTTTAAAGCTACGAGTGATTTTTCCAAATAATAGTAGAGCGATTTTTATTTTTGCTTCGTAAAGATATATTGTGAATGTAAAAAGAAATATTTTGCTTTAGCTGAATTTGAAATACTTGCCGAGTTAGAATTGTATTTGAAAAAGACTCATAGCGTCTATTCTTTGTTTACTTTCAGAAGATTTTTTTTATTATAAAATGTAATACGCGCGTATAAGAAGTTTTAAAATAGGAGTCGATCCACAAAACCAACTCCACGTAAATGTAGCGTGTAAATTCAAATTCTTTTGAAAAAATTCGTAGTTATTTATTATACAAGACGATAAAGGGATATTTTAACCATCGAGTGAAAGATGTTAATTTACGAGTGGCGAGAGATGGTTAGTTTCCCTTTATCGTCGTGTATAATCCAAATTTTAATTTATAGCAGAAGCCGTATAAATCATTGTAAAGCTTCTGACAATTCTGAATCAAGTAGATACTAATATAAGAAGGGTAATTTATGATTATAGTATTTTATCGTGTTAGTTACTGCTGCATTATGTTAAAATGCTTCTTCATTTTACAGGTACGCGTTTTACAAAAATCTGTTCACCCACCAAACCATGTTCCTAGTTGTCCTCCCATGGTAAGGCAAACTTAACCAAAACAATGCTCACCTGATTCTTCCAGGATCATGTTAATAACGGTTTTATTGGGCAGCTTTACATTTCTGATAATTTACGGTTTTTGGCTCCCATACATTAGCAGCGTATTGTTTATGATCTCGTCGGGCTTTGCGATTTTGCAGATCATCTTTATATTCGAAGGCGCCCACATCATTTTCAAAAACCTGATCTTCTTCGATGTAGTAAAAGTAAGAAAAGCTATAAGTCGTTTGATGCTTTGTTTGAGTAGCGTTTTAGCTGAATCGATTCGTAACTGGCATGGCCGCCGTGATTCACGAAACCGAGTACCAGAGGGATAAGTTATACGAAAAATTTGGCCCATTTTTGCTGCGACCTTTCTTTTCCGAGAAATACAAACCACTAACTAGAACGGAATGGCTGGTGAGTAGATTTGAAGAGGTCCCTATGAGTTATCCAAACGACCTCTCAAGGTAAAACGAGAAAAGGAATGGGCGAGGCGTAGGTATTCCAGATTCATGACAGACACCATTTTGTATATCTTGTATTTCTTGACGTTGTTATTATTTATAATATACACGAAGAATTCAACTATCGGGGACGCTAGTACTAACTTGAAACAGATTATCGATGGAAGCGCGTGGAATGAGTATTATCGCTTTTCTAAGGTTCGCACTACAGAGGAGTAAGATATGCAATCCCGTCGAACCTCCTGATTATTGACACTTTGTAGCATTTACAATTACCTAAGTCAAACCTTGAAAAGCGCCATTAACGCCAATAATTGGTACAATGGATGGTTTGAAAGAAATCCTGGACTAATGAGAGACTTTAACACCAAGATCATCGGCATTGGCAGATTACGCCAAATTAGAGTTTCCGAAGGATGCACGGTCGCTCCCCAATTTGCTTCTTATTTTGAAAAGAACTGTATGCCGGAATACTCGTGGTTAAATCGCGATGAAAAAGTCTATGTTCAGAAATGGAAAGTTTTTAACGCGAGTGACAAAAGAAACATAATTTCCAAAGTGTGGGCGTATCTGAATGAAGGTTTTACATTTGTGGGTAAGAACTCTGAAAGGTATTTTGGACCTATGAAGGAAAGTTGCGACATTTATCAATCCTCGTTATTCACACTGCTTTTCTCAGAGATTGTATGTTTTTTTTGCATTCAAGTGAAAAATAATATTGAGTTAAAAATTATAAACATTAATGATATTGATATGGTAGCTTCTAATGAATATCATACAATAGTTTGCCATCAATATCAACATTAAAGTCGACTTTTGCGTGATTATGAAACTAGCCCAAAGAAATAGCCTCAAAGTCCACAATTTTGAATATGTATGCATTGAAAAATAAACAGCTATTTGGGATCAAAATTCATTTTCGAAGTGTTACCACAGCGGCCAGTTTATTCTCCCCACCCGCTACCCTAAAAATTGAAATTGTCGCAAGTGCTACATCACTACAAATTGCGTATCGACGTCATAAGGGAACCATTTAAAATTGATAAACATCGCAACACAGAAACAGTAAAAGATACCTAGTTAGGAAAACCGCACAAAATTCCCAATAGTATTTTTTTAAAACAAGCCATGTCTACCCTTGTGTTTCTAGGTGATTCAGGCAATTACCCATCCGGAGGCTACGTTGCTTATCTGCCGAGGGACAAGGTTAACTATCCCACCACACTTGGTCACTTTCAAGAGAACAACTGGTTAGATAAACGCACTAGATTAATAAGTCTCGAATTTCTGGCTTACAACGCCAATGCGAATACTTTCCACGCAGTCATGTTCGTAATTGAGAAACTCGCAACCGGACTTTTTATACAAAGCGAAAGGGTACGTGATTATTTAAAGTCATTTTATTACATTTTAGTCATTTGTAGATGGACACCTTTGAAGCAGTGAGCGCGAATGACACGGACAAACAGATAACGCTGATAATCTTTTTTGTGTTTGTAATGTTAACAGTGCTCCTGTTGGCGCGAAACCTTTTGGAGGCAGGCAATTACTGGGCTCTATACTCGCACGATTTCTGGTGCATCTGGGATTTCTGTACGTTACTGATAACTTCGATATTTTCCATTTTTTCCGCATATAAATTTTATTTGATCGAAGCATTCTTCCAACGTATGAGTACGTCGAGGCAAAACACCATGTTGGAGTACAAAGATATTGTAATTGTCCAGAGAATGATTACCTTCTTCTTGGGCTTATCATTTGCTATGATTTTGATAAGAATCTTCAGTATCATGCAGCTAACGAAATCTTTTCGTTTGATAAAGAGTGCCTTTGGTGCCATATGGAAGAGTGCGGTTTGCCTTCTTATAGTTCACTTACTAATGCTACTCACTTTCTCGCTCTGCGCCAATTGTTTCTTCGGCTCTCGCGTTAAAGACTTCCGCCACTTCTCAACCAGCTTCGAGACTTTGGTGCTACTGTCAATGACTCACTATAATTCTTTTGATTATAACAATTTTTGGGAGAAGGCATCACTTGCACGACCATTTTATATTTTCTTCGCATCGATCATGCTAATCATTAAAGGATTTTACATTGCGATCATTTTGGTGCAGTTTCAAAATGGAAGACGAAATATTGGTTTGGATGCGACTTATAAATTTACTGATTATTTGCGGGATGAATATAAGTTTCGTAGAGGATTAGTACTTAGAAAAAAGAAAAGATTCGCGGGTGGGGGGTTGCCGAATCCAGTTGCGGCGCTAAACCAAACGCCAACGGTGAGCCCGAAAGAATGGTCACTTCGCAACAAAAACGTTTATAGTATTTCCGATTATCGACTATATGTGATGTCATTGGTGGCTAAATCTGTAATCTTACAAGACGCGGCAGGCGTAGTAGCTACTGATTCAGATGAAATGTATGCGTTAGCATTTCATATCTTATGCAAGCAAGAAGACGATTCAGCCCAATTTACCGGCTTCAGATCGCCGGAATCGTCGCCAATTATAGTGTCGGACTTTAGATTTAAGCAAATGGAGCGTGTCGCCCATAACATTCTACTTAAAGGAGCAGGACCCATGGGAGGATTTGAACAAAACATGTCTGAATACATGGAACGTGTTAATGAACAACTTGACTTTACCAAGAATACTTTATCCACAATTAAAGACGTTCTCGCACATATTGCAGTTATAAAGCATGAGACAGAAGAAGATAATACGTAGTTAGTTCCCGGTTTGTTATGTATTGTTTACATTACCTTAGCTTAAGAAAAGGTATGTTAGCGGTTAATGTTTAGAATATTGCTAATTAAATAAAAAATTTGTTACCTTTTAATTACAATGAATTAGTCAAATATTCATTGTTTGCGTTGCATAACTGACTTAAGTCTTAAGGGTTTTGAAAAGTTCTAAAAGCCTTTTTAAGATTTTTGTAGGCTCCTTGAAACTCTAAAGACCATCAAAAATCATTGCAAACTATTAGAGAGAAAACATTTAATAACTAATGAAGGCTTGAATCTTCTTAAAGGCCAATGAACCTCTTTAAAGCTCTTGTGGTCGTTTGCACCGACAAATTTAAGTGGAGCTTAGCATAAGGGTAGCTTAAAATCCATGGCAACGATTATTGAGACAATGGTTGCCATAGATTTTAAGCTATGCTAAGCTAAGCTCCATTTATTCATTAATTATCCCTCTCTTGTTCTGGGCCCTCAACAAGCTTGCGCCCAATTAATTGTCATTAATTGTGTCCATTGCCTATCATTTAAACAGTTCGAAAACTAATATAAAGGAGGGCATAGTTCATTTATATTATATGACATAGGTATCGGATGTAATAAAACAAATAATAAATAACTTGGTAGTATGTAGAAAATATATTTCTTTACGTAAGGTCCTAACTCAAAATTGGGAATGATTGCCCTTCCGCTATAGAAATTAAATGGAAACACTTACCCGTTCACCTTATTGGTCGAGATCAGTAGATAGTTACTTTGCCTTCTAAGTAATCCACGATACAAATATACAGTACCTATAAATATCTGTGTCCACTGCAAAATCGGTGCGTCACTATCAGTAATCCTTATCTCGTGAGAAATTACAAAGGACCAGTTTTTGTAATACTTCAAGGATGTAGGGACAGGTGTTTACGCACGAGTGTCTGCCAGTTGATTACTTATCTCGGGATACGATTAACATTATTGTCAGTCATGACATTTGTTTGTATATGGACATAATTGTTGGTGTACAATTATAGTTTATTAGTTACGCTGTTGTGTAGTATTTTTTCGTCAGTCATCTTGCTGTAAAAGTAACTTAAGTATCAAATGACACATGCTTTAATTACTTTTGATACAGTTCTCTAAGAGCCTATACCCAAAGTAATTTTCTCCCAACTTAAACCCTGGTAGTTGTGTTGATCACCTGTTATTAACGAGCTAATTTACAATTTTTTTTATTATTGTAAAATACAACGTTAAATAATATAATGATTTAACAATTTAATAATACAACATATATACAAAAGTCTTAAATTGTAAAACATAAAAACTATATGAAAAAAAAGAATTATTATAATAACAATTAAATGGAAGATTACATAAGAATTAGTACAAACATGGTTAACTTTTGTCACATATCACAAAGTAAAATTAAAACTACGTGTACAAAAAACAAGTGATAATTGCACTCTGCAATTATGCCAAACAATCGAAATTATACACCATTACGAAATGTTACCATAACTCAAATTTGTGCATCATTGAATAACGGAAAGTCAAATAGAAATTCAGGCAATTGTATTACGATAACATGATATGATTGTAATTGGTGTTCTGAGATATGGTACCATAAAAAGAACGTTTTTCAACGTTCCTTCTTAATAAAGGGATCATGCCACAATTAATCTAAAAAAACTAAGTGCAATGCTTTGATTTATAGCGCAAAGGACTTCTGAAGCTTTAAATGCATTCATATGAAACGTGATCCCCTCCCAAGTAAACATATAAAAATGTCCTTCCTCATACTATGTACATAAACAGCATTAATGGTATAGGCTAAACAATCACCTACAGTTGTTGGTAAACAAATACATTTTTAAATGGTGCCAGTCTGATAAACTATCACAGAATGTGTATTATATTTATAATGAATAATACTACATGACAGACTAGTAAATTCCTATATATTATTATACAATTACACCTTTAATATAAAGCCATTTAGAGCACACACTAGCCTGTCCATAAAACACACGTCCACATCTTGAATCACATCATCCTTCTTTAAATTAAAAACTTTAATAAATATAAAATATATTAAATTCTCTATACACATACTGGTGTTCCTATTTAGAAATTTATGTTTATTGTATTAGGTACAATTAATCGGAACGGTCACGTTCTGTCACATTACCTAAACTGTGACGATGCATTTCTAACTGTGTCTCGTTCAATTTAAGTTCCATTACTGATTTGTGCAGTTGTAATGCTTTGCTAAGGCCATAACGGATGGAACTGGATAATTTCGTCAAAGAATTGCCTTCACCACTCTGTCAAGGCAACATTTCCACATAGTTTTCGGGAATAAGTCCCGTTTTACCGTTCAATGTTCCCTCCAACCATCCCGGTTCTTGAGATGCTTTCACTGGAAAAGATTCATTTACAGTACAAGCACATACACACGGAGTTTTACTGAAGACCTACTATACGATGATACAGTTCAAACCCGTAGCTTTAATACTACATCAATTTTTCAATCAATCAAAAGTAATAAAATAGTAATACCATAAACAAATAAAATATCAGTTCAGATGAAAGTTATCACAAATTATGCAGGTGGAACTTCAACAGTTAAATTGGGGACGTTCAACCAACGCAACTGTTGAGTGCGTTAAGGCATTGACAGCCCCAATGAGTACTTACCATTTGTAATAATTTGATTTGGTTCAAAAGAAAGTTCGCCGTCGTTCTCCCCTAAACAGGCATACAGTGTTCTTACTCTTCTGAAAAAAGTTGAGATTAACATCTTGAGGAATTAACAACTACAAATCGTGCACAATAGGTAGACGTACATACAATGGAAATAAACTACAGAGAGTGCAATAAAGGAGTATACAAAAAATTAACCGCATATATTCAATTAAATTGGAATAACGGAGTAATTGCCGACAATCATTCGATTAGCTAACTGGAATACATTTGAATGTATCTAAGAAATAAAGAGAACAATAGATGACAATAGCAATATTTTTTAGTTGGAAAGTATCTCTAAAAAATCAATGCACCAGGCTTCAGAATTGTACTATTTAAGTATGTTAATCTAGTTCTGATTTACCAGATTGCTAAGCCACAATCAACTAGATTTTTAATGGTAATTTTTCAATATTTCAATGTGTCCGTCCGTCTCTCTGTTCCCCGTTTAACTCGAGAACAAAAAGGATGACTCCCTCAGGTGAATGTTCGAGTCTGTGAATGAGCACTGAATATCCATTTACGAATAAGGATTCATTGAAAAATTCCTGACATTCGTAAACTAGTTCGTATCTTAGTAAATTTTGAAACCTACAACACCAAAAATTCAATCTACACACTTTCAAATATTCCACCATTACGCTCATGCTTACAACTTGACCATGCCATACCATACAAATCATATCACGACAACAAATCTCAGATGTTCAATGTCGATTAAGTGGCCCCCACTAACACAATGAATTCTGACTACAAAAAATTAATGCTATAAATAAATAAATAATAAATTAATTAAAAATGCAAACTCTGGGTCTACTCCATGATGTATAAAAATACATCTTGACCCACTCCAAAAGAAAGAACTACTCAAGTATGAGAAAACGATAAATAGACATTTGTTGTTAATATGTTGCTGTAAAATAATAATAACTATTTCGAGAGCAAATGTCATGATTAAGGATTCTAGTTCCCAATTACATTCTTCATTAAATATTCTTTTGTGTTATTTGTTAATTAGTTATGTAACATAACATTCCAATAGCTTATGTTATACCACAGATATACTGATTATACTATACTTTTTAATGACAATTGAATTACATTTCTGTTTCTCCTAAACTTGCATTCATTTCATTTCGTGTTTCTGCATTAAATGTATATTGAAACAATGGGTGTCCCACAAAAATGGGCCCCGGGCCACCCACATCTTAAATCCGGCCCTGCAAGGGATTACAACCACAGTAGTCTAGCTCTAGTATATCTAGCCTGTGCTACTGCCACTGATGAGTGTGTGCATCATATTCTCCTTTAAATATAAATGGTTATTGCATAGACAACAGCTTTATCAAATAATTACTTCAGCATATTGGTACACACATGCGCCATGACTTAGGGAAGTGGTGATTAGATTTTGGGCTTCTTACATCAACTATTCTTGCAAAAGTCAAGCTCACATCGTAACATTGTATTTGACTAGTGCAATAGTTATTGCTATGTTACCGCAACAATTTTTGTCCTTGTTTAATATCCCATGGTTTTATTTTGGAGTGGGACGAGTTATACTTTGCTTTTCAATTACAATAGAAATGGATGCTCACTTCACTATCTACCATAGAGATCTCTTTCGTGATTAGGGCTTACAAATAGACACAGATACGCAAACAGTGAACACGAAAATTAGTAAGGTAAGCACATTTACAATTATAAGAATGAAATTAGCCTTACCGAACACCTGAACTTGTCGGACTGCATCTACCGCTAGAAACAGTTGTAGGAGAATAAAGATTTCTTCGCAAATGTTCGTGAGACCTTTACCAGTTAAGAAGCAAATAAAGTATCAAGAAAGTAAACTTACATTAACATTACACTATATACAAATAACATGCATCGATTGACAGACGTTCTTTGATACAATGTTTGAAGTTGAAGAAGTTACATTTAGATTCAAAATTATTTTAAGCGGCTACACACAATTAGTAGGTATGTTACAAACACATCATCACAATGAAATGTACTACTTACATATTGCCTTGTGCTCGGTAACTTTTCGGATACGGCAAGCCGATATTGGATCGTTTATTCTTCTCGGGCGATATATGATTTCCAATATAGGTGCCATCTCTTGTAAGTGACGAGACCGACTCATTTGAACTACTCGTACTGTTGGGCTCTGCAAGTGCAATGTTATTTCTGGTATTTTGCATCGAAAACAGAACGTACCATACAGTTTAAAACTAGTTGGGCTAAAGCTGCGCAAATTAGGAATATTACTTTCAGACTGTGAGGAAACTCCCGCCGTCGCGTAACGCTGAATTAGCCTATGCTGAGGTAAGTGTTGGCCGGTCCCAGGCGACGTGTGGTCGCTTCGAGTCATTGAATATGAGGTACCACCGTTGGTAGGTTCGTGAACGTTATACAAACTTGAAGATAGATTGGTCCCAGGTGGTGTTTCGTAGTACTTTCGTATTGTCTACGGGAGAATTATGTTTAGTTTACCTACACAATTATTACAGACCAAAATAGTACAAATAACCTACAAGAAATACTGCACAAACACATGGGTCTCAAAACCTTAGATTTATCATTCGTTGCATATCACATTGGACACATTCTTGGTAGTCCAATTATCATTTTGCCTGTATGATGTTGTTGCAGTGGGTTTACATTAAGATCGCAAAAAACAATCAGTCATTTTGTATAAAAAATACCTACATGTTTGGGTTGGACATTATATTTTCATTTGTAACAAAATTGGTTTCTGAATGACATAAAAATCCAATATGGCGTCCATAAGAAATAAGAATGTTGATGTGATTTACTCAAAACTCACAAGTCATAAAAATTTTAGCACCACCAGAAAGAAAAAAATCACTATCGGTTTGTTAATAGTATATTGAAAGACAAGTGTTACAATGCGACCTATTGTAATACGACTATCTTGTGGCACGAGTGGCGTAGCGAAGCGGAGCCACGAGTGTCCACAAGATAGGAGTATTACAATAAAGCATTGTAACACGTGTTTTTCATACTATTTTTTCTATTTCGGGGCTTTAATTTAATTAAAAAGTAATTATGAAAAACTACAGGAAACTTTAGAATTAATATGTCTTAAGTTGGCAACACCATTTACGTTGACAAATTTTAAGTTGGCAGCGTAGATAAACACAACACTCACATTTAGAAACTTTAAATTCCGTGAATGTGTAATTTTTATTCGTAGATAAATTTATTTATGGTGGATGTGTAAACTGCTAATTTGGAATGTATTAAGTTCTTCGTGTACCAAAAGTCAAGGAAAGCACATAAATTTTATGTAATTTGATTTCACATCTGATGATTTGACGTTGACGTCTTGGCGAACTGCCAACTTAGAGATGAAAAGTTACCAAAAACAATGTTACAATGGAACTCATTGAAACACTGTTTTTTGCCGAAAACAGTTGCACAAAATTCTCATTGTAACACCGAAATAGAAAAAAGTATTTTTTGATATCTGAAAATAAATGAACGCCAGCGCATTTTCGAAAATAACATTTTACGATTTTTTTACCATCACTTCATTGTTTGTAGGGCTACAAGAAACTCTGAATGGGAAATATACTACATAAAGTTCCGCAATTCTTTGCCGATTTAAGCGACCCTGTATCTCCTACGGCTTACAAGATTCCTATTGGAAAATATAATTAATAACACGTCATTAAGTTTTCTGAATTTGAATTTTTATGTACACCTAATTTTGTTGATGTTTCCACCGCGCGTATCTGTGGTATGGTTTCCATTAAAAAACAATCTCGTTACCTAATAGCTAATAATTTCTCTGATACCCCTTAAGTCCTAAGAATACTAATTCGTTTTAAACGTGAGATATCTGTACTATCTGACCGATTACTTACACAAGTGAGAGGCTGAGTGTTGTAATTGACATTGTGCCGTACATGATTATAGTTTCTAACGTTATTAATAAATTGAGACGGATGATTATCGGAGTTGATGTAGTTCACTGGACTCACGTGGCCGGCAGGTGATAAATGTCCAGTCGCAGAAGTGTCACTTATATTGTTCGCCGAACTTAAAGTGCTATTATAACCGCTGGTTTGTGAGGACGTCGTGTCGACTTCGCGCTCGGGTTCCGTGTTAAAAATTTTCTCAAAGTTCTCAATGAGGATTTCCACGACGATGTTGTAGAATTTTAGATCCATTATGGACGCAACTGTCTCTTCTTCGGGTCGTAACAGTGTAGGGCCGAAACATACTCCCAGATTGCTAATGGTCATGAGGTTAATTTCGCTTTTCGACACCACGCTGTCAATTGGAGAATTAGTGTCAACGTTTTTTGCTAGGAATACTTACTTTGTAAGATGCTTTATTAATAATTTTAAAACCTCGAAGTTTGCTTTGGGTAACCTATGTATTAGGGTGTGAACGTCTCTGACTCGCATTTGCCTAGAGTCGTTTTCTGAAATAGTCGATTAGAGACCTGATTTGGAAGGGGAGTTGTACTTACTAACTGCCGCAATGAACCCATTGTGGTATCTGTGTGTCATAAGTGGCTCAGGTAAATTTCTCAGGTAACTTTTTAAAGCACTTGTGAGCGTCTTTGTTTCCCACTCCAAAGGGTCCTCTAAATTCAGCGACTTATCTGTTTTTCGTCGATCAAGCCCCATTGAAAGAAGTTTAGTAACTTTGGACGTAACACCGACCACTCTATAAATGCCTTGATCTTCTAAACCACGATTTTCCAAGGTTTCGATACACCGTTTTACAAACTGTATCCCAACCTCGTCAAGGATTCGTTCTTCAGAGTTCTGTGGTTTAATGTTGTTAGATGCAGTATATGTCTGAAAAGCAATTATGGTTATCGCAAGTGAAATAGGTAAGGATGGGTAATACCGGCTCCTTTCCGTCCATTACATCCAACCAAGACTTTCGATCCACCTCTGAAAGTGCTTGAAATGTGTATGTGACTCCCGGTCTCGAATCCACTTGCAAATCAAAGCAAAATCGCTTTTCAATCGAGTCTGACATTCGCCTAACACATGATGACAGCACCATGATTTCTGGAGCTTGAAGCTAAAGGTGACTATGAGAAGCGAGTCCTTTACTCGCCAAATACTTACATTTTTAGTTGTTAGCTGATTAAATGGCAACATTGTGAATTCTTTTGTTTCTTTGTTATAGGTGCAGTAATGCTTAGTCCATGTTGTACCAAACGCCTCTACAAATACACAGGTATAGTAAACCTTTAGAGACCTCCTCTATCAACTTACTCTTTTCCAACAAATATAAGTAACCTTCCTTGTGCCCCTTTAGATTACGAATTGGCTCATCGAGCGTCTGCTTCTGCATTTCGTGCATTCTGTTTCGTAACTTTTTACTGTTCTCCTCAAAGTTGCTTCTAGTCTTCTGTATTTTGTACTGCAAATCCTCCATGTATGGACGAAAATCTTTCGCCACCTCGTGACCCTTAAAATAACGCATAGCGCTTAAGCGTGTTTACAATTTGCGCGTACCTGATGGTAAAATGTAAGCCAACCAAACATAAAGCTAAGGAGGATTTCGACAAACTCAAACTTCTTTCGTTCATGGACCTCTTGGATTAGGCATACGTACTCCATGCTGGCCAAGTAGAAATGGCGCTCTGCCATACCTAATGAAGCATCGGCCTACAAAAATTTACATACGTTAAGTGATAGCCCAACTACTAGCTGTTGGTTAATACAGACACATTCTAATTATCGGGCACTCCATCAATAAAACGCCAAAAAGTAGTGACATACATCTTACAGTTGCGTTTGTGCGCGTCTCTTTGTAAATTTGCCCTACATCAAAATGTCAAACGGGGGTGCAAACGCACTGTTTTCGCCAAAGACGCAATCGCGACGCCTCGTGACGTCAAAAATCAATGATTGAATAACGTGTGACGTCACCGTTAATACACGAGGTGAAAGACACTCACCTCTTGCAAGACAGTCTCTTGTTTCTTAGCGGCCAAGTTTAGGTAGCGTTCCTGACTTTGACAAAATTTCGTCGTCTGCTTATCGAACTTCTTTTTCCCCGTTTTAACGTCGCCAATTTGCTTCTTGCGAAAGTGTTCGAGTGGTTGAACCACTTGAGCGAAGGCAGCATCCAGCTAAAATTAAAAAAAAAGATTTGGCTCTTATTCTGACAAATTGCATGTAACTTTTTTTCGTTTTACATTGAACGTTTAATTTAACATAAATCACATAGTACCTACCAGGGTGGGACCAATTTGTCAAAATGTGTACCTATAAATTTTACGCGAGATAGGTACTGTTTTTTAAAACATGCTTACTTACGTGAAATGCAAAAATACTATCCACTAAATAAATGAAGTAGTACCTACATTAAGATACAAATGATTACAATTGCAAATTTTTCGACATTTTAGTGATACTTCACATAATTACATAAAAAATTAACATACTGAAGTAATAATTTACATATTATCAGTTGAACAGCAGAGTATTTTGCTGCATCTGCATCTATTGGTATCTGCCAATGAAAATAACGTTAACAATATAAATAAAAGTCCATTTCGTAAGGGAACAAAAATATGAAAGTGAAGACGTTTGTAAAGCTAAGTTTGCATAATTCCAAAGACAAATATGTATTTAATGAGTACAATTAAGCACGAAATATTCCGTAAGTAAAACATGCAAATACATATGCAAAGTAGGATGATTGATAACAAATGGGTAGAGAAACCATTGGAATTATATTCCTGATTTGTACAAATTTATAGTATTTTTATTTGAAGCATACCGCTTGCGATTGTTTTGTACATATCCTAAATTTCTCATTGGAAGCTTCAATTTCAATAGCTTTTTTGAACACACACCTTCGCTGCCGAATACAGCAAAATTAGAATAAAGGAAAACCACGAGTTTTTAAACCCGAGATAGAATGCGCCTTCGTCTAAAAACACTAAAGCGGTGAAATCATTGAACAGATCGGTAAAAAGCAATAGAAACTTCTTATTATTATTAATAATAGTAAACGAACAAAAAACACTTCGATATCGTATTAATTTTTTTCCGGCGAGATTGATGAATTCCGGCGAAAGTTAACTAACCGGTAAAAGCGCAGTTTTTTTTAACGACATTTAGAAATTGAAAGTTTTCACTAATCTTATGGTATAAAGATACATTTTTTAGCGATGTTTAATTAATCTTCCGTTGCGCGCGCGCTTTTTTAAATAACTGTTAAAATATATAAACAATGGATTTGATAGTAGGTCATCCGTATTAAACAACTTAAAAATTACATTTTTACTGTTACGTGCCGGTGACGACTACGTTAACGTGAGCATAACGTCAATTGCTATAAAATGTGTCTCATTTACATATTTTGGACCTCGGACAATTCGAACTGAATCCAAATGAGCGTAACACTCAATTATCTTGCAGTTTCTAATTACGACCAGATCCATACCGGATGTAGTTTTGTCTGGGGCATCACTTTATATTCGTGAGATCATGCATGTAATGTAACAAGTTATTACTTATGACTATGAGGTACTGATGGTCATAAACCGTTCAACTCAATAAGTGTCTAGTTCTTTGAAATCCCAGTAGATGAAAACCTCAAATATGGTCATCCCCACTCCTCTCCAAATAGCGCCATATTTCAGCGTATCTAAATTCTCATCTAACATAAGAGAAACACATAATGGCATAGCACTTGGACTATAACAGTTTCTACCTCGGTTTCTACCTTTGTTTTGCGATGTTAAATTTTGTAACAATTGCTGCTTCCAACAAGCCTTCTAGAGGGCTGAGTATTGAGGTCTCGAAACTGTCAGACAGACAAACAGTTGAAGAACTGGAACCATTTGTGGCAACAAAAACACCAATAAAAATGAAGTCATATAAGCAAAAATAAAAATAAAATAAATTGCCTAAATAAGCAGGAAAATAGTAAAAAGGAATTAGATTGTTACGAAAGTTTAGAGTTTCGTAAAAACAAACACTTTAATTAGTATAAAAGATGTATTTTAATGTTCAGCTGTTCGCTGATGATGACAGCCTTGCTGTCGAAACGCGTTCGAGATTTTAATATATTATTGTGGTTTATTGGTGTGTCTGTTTTACTTTTGCAAGACGAACACTGTCTTACACATAATATTACCAGTTTTTGGTTTTGTGCTTAGTCAGGCCATGACGCTTTTTAACGACGTCATGCCACTCCCGTTGCATGTAACCTTAATTCAATTACCTACTATTCCTCTTCATATGACATTATCGAAATACTCGTGACCGACCATTAAATGATTATCATAAATCTGATTTTTACGTCAACATTCCTGACACGCTTCCTACTCTTGACACAAAAATCGATGCCGCGCGAATCGTAGCGGAGCTCGTGTAATGAATGAAAGAGCGATTCAAGTGCCCCCGACAACGAAAACCACTAAACTAAGCGACACCCTTCTCAAATCTCATTAGCGACTCACTCACCTTACAAATCGCTTCTCCATTACGACATAATTTAATTTAAAAAAAAACAATAGGATACTCACCATTCTGTCCCGTTCATCTTCAATAGAACTAATCAATTTGCCAAACTCGTTGAGAGATCTGGATATAACTTGCTCGTCATCTGTCTGTATACCTCCAATGCACTCGAACGTGAACCCTTGCAAATTTTTGGAAAACGATCGCTGCGCTTGACTCAATTCTGAAACGAAAACCAAGAATGCATTACCAAAAAAAAATTGAGTAAAAATATTGCTGATAATGGTGATTGTTAAAGGGCAAAGGTCAATAACCCCGCCCGGGAGCTTGGTCGATATCTAGTGCACTGGCGGCTGGAGTCTTTCTCTCTCACAATTGGATTAGAATTATTTACTATATTGGAATCTCCAACCTACCTACAACGTTCAGAAAACGTAATCGGGTATTTATAGCTTTGCTAAATAGAATGCATCTTAAATGCAAGCGACGTGATTTATTTTCAGATGCAACCATCAGTTAAAAGGTTTAAAATTATAATATGAAGGCACGTGCAGAAAAAGAGAGGCTTTCCCAGACCTGCAAACGTCAATAAAACTCGAATCGAATAAGTAAGTGATAAGAACGCACCGGATAACCGCAAACTTATTTATTATCAGTTGTATGCTCGGTTGTATGTATCATTCACGTTTACGCCATTACTGATAAGATTGGATTACAAATATTTAGCAAGCGTATATTTTTAACAAACATTTGGAAAAACGGGAACAAACGTTTCCCAAAAAAAAGCTGATGATAACCGAAATAAAAAAACAATTTACCAACAGAAGACCCTACCTTGTATCGCATATAGCTATTACTTTTCCCTACTAGTGTGATCTTTGCTTTCCCCTTATGGGCAATATGATAAATGGAAGAATATCACAAAACTGGCTGACCCGACAGATGTTAAAATGTTTCAAAATAAGCGACCCATTATGGCCACTTTTATTCCTCTTCAAGATACTACTTTTAAAATTGTAAGTCTGAGGTTTCGTCTCCGGTGAACCATCATCAACTTTGTTTTTCCTTATGGAAGCCATTTTTACTTTTTTTTTTGCACTGAATGCTGGCGTGATGAGCATGTAGTATCCCCCCTGCACAAAATTTCCTCCCCAGCTTTCTAATTTGTCTGCCACATAATGACTCTCGTTTTCGGAATTTCCTGATCTTCCACTCTCAATATTTCAAATCAATCATAACGCCAGTTAATATGATTATGTAATTAAGACGAATGAGCACCTGAAATGCATAATCCAAGCGAACGTGTGATGACTGATGTGATGAGATTAAAGAAACTAATAATATGTGCAGGTACACTGTACATACTTGGGTTGGAACGTGCCGTTTTCTTTAACGATGTATTAGTCATTCTCATTCAAGTTGGTTGATTACTCCTGTTTGATTTAATAAGTACTTAAATGACTAATGAAATAAATCCATTGTTCTTCTCCGACACCAAACTACAAGTGCCCAAGAAAATATGGACATCTTTAGTCTACCACTGGATCAACAAGATACCTCGGCTAAGGGTGCTGGTTTCACAATGCGGAACTGTTCTTCTATGTGTTTAATACAATCACTTTACAAAATGGGATTAGCGGTGACATTTAAATAGGGGACTTATGTCGGATATAATAAAACTAGTTGTTACACAAATCAAGGTGAAGGTTAATGTACAAAGGTGACTTTCACGAGGATTTTGTTTTTATTCCCAAATCGATTCATTTTATTCTTAATCGACAAAGTGTTTTGTGGTTCAAGGTCTGGTCGGATGATACTCCAAGTCCAAGTTTATATTCGTCCGCAAAGAAAACGTGCCGACCAAAAGAAGACGCGGCGAAAACTTCTTTTATTTCGAGCTAAAAATGAATCTCGCACGCTCGTGTGCATTTATGACAAAACTTGTGAATAAAATCCATTGAAATGCAGCTGTTCTGTTTGTTATTCAATATTTAAATTAGTGTTACGTAAAAAATTCTAAAAAAAATCTAAGCCGTCTCGAGAGAATTCCAAACAGGAAACTTCTAATAACACCCCGCCAACGGGAATAATTTTTTTAAAGGGAAGAATTTGCCTAACTCCGTCTTAATAGGTTGTTTAATTGTGCCGTTAGTTATTATATCTAATGACAGGAAATGAACTCACGTTGAAGTTTAAGCAGGAGCAATGTCGTGAATTACCTCGGCATTGCCATGTAGGTCTAGGTTTTACACAACTGATCAAATTTCAATTTTCGAAAAAAGTGCAAAATCGTCAACTAAAATGGGAGATTGAGTATGGCCCGAGTCTCGAATTAATAAAACATGAAAAAAAAAACCGAGAAACAAAAACAAGCCCATACACGGAACATTTATTGTTTCGCAAGTGTACATTCCATAAATATATTTTTTTCGTAGGTACCCCGATCCATTTCCTGGAAATAAGCACTTTACTATAGTCCCTACATAAGAAGACAATGACAAACTTCATGACAAAAATGTACTTTTCATATACCTACCGTGTGTCCCATGGAGAACACACCATAATGAAACAGAATTAATGTATTTTTTCGCGGAGGATCCAACAGGCCTTATCGTGCTTGCCTGATGCTAGAAAGAAATCGGAGTAGTACGTTGAACGCTTCAAAGGCCTCGTGGATCCTTCTCGAAAAAATACATTGCCATATCCCTATGGTACGTCCTATCTGGGACACACTGTATGTATTTTGTTCATGGCACTTTGTAATGGAATCATTAGGGGTCTATCCGAGGGTCTATCCCATAAATATCATAATAAAAATAATAATAATAAACTAAACTGAATCATCATATATTGTACATGAACATCCCGTAAGGGGTTAGGTTCAGATTGATCAAATTAAGAAAGGGATTACACATTTATTTCAAGGGAGGGGTGTGAACATCCTGCGGACCTCTACTACTGGATCCACTAGCACTAGATATCTACACCCCTGCAGAAGAGGTTTGGGTATTTATGCCATAATAACGAAATTATGTACCTATGTCGTTTTTTTCCTGCAGAAATGGGAATTTGAATCTCTTATTTGATTGCCTCTATAACGCGACATTAAAATCTTCGAGTGCATTTTCGGATTTAAGCTATAGGAGAGGCTCAGAGACACACAGCACCAAAAATTGTTGCATTGTAAATGGCAACTATGCAAACAAGGATGGATGTTCCCCTAAGACGCGATTATAACCGGCCAGCAACCACTTGATCTATTTCTTAGATTTCGCTTAGCAATTCTCAATATTTTCATTACAAGTCATTAATTTATACAAAGTCTCTTGGTTTCTTGATTGATTTTAAAATAGTAACTTAGTTTTCAGGATCTGCAAGATGGGTTCCGAACTCGATCCAAAAACCGTTCGTGGCGAGATGTGATCTTGTAAAAGTAAGTTGATAAATGCCGTTCCTTTATACGCACTTCATAATTCCTAGAGGCTCTCGAATATTTTCATTTTACCCTGAACATGTTTCTAATTTAACGACTTTTCAATATCCTCCAGGGCTCGGTACAAGTAAACACGTATAATTAAGCGTATTTATCGAGTTATGCAGTGAAACTCTGAAATTTTCCACATTCCACACAATAAATAGTTACCTTTAACTATCTACATCCGGTTCTGTGGATCAACAAAAACACTTGCAAATGCCCTCCAAAACACAAATCAACTTTCCATGACACTTAGAAATGGTATAGCAGTTTCAGAAAACAAGAAAGGCTTTGCACATATCCTGCGGCAATTACACTTTACTGCTCGACTGCTTCTTTGTTTAAAAACTCATGTCGAGAGTCATACTCGTTCCCAGTCAAGCAAAAAAAATTAAGACCAATTTCCTAGTACTTTCTGATCTAACCGTTTTCAATATACCTACACGTCAAACATCAGATCGACTCAAAAACTCTTTCAACGTCCTTTACCCTCTGCTTTGAGTAATTTTATGAGTTTTCGGCAAGATGGTAACATGCGTCAATCGCGATCATGTTATCTAGAAGTTTTTTTGCTTTGAAAATTCAGAGTGTAGTACCAGACTCTTCCAGTCCAATTGAAAAGTATAGACGCTTGAGGTGGAGTAAACGGTTGTTCTTTCTTTAGAGATGTATGCTGGTTTCGATTCCCCGTTTCGTTGAACTTGCCTTTTTAATTCGTTCTCCTGCGAAACTTCCCAGCCTACCTTTATATTATTAAAATCAGCATTATTTAAGGCCGAAACGTCATGTTCGTATCACGATTCTGTTGTTTGTTTCAGGCGTTGGCCCATCATTGTTTAGTTATTCTTGTGTAGAGGAGGCATTAGGTCGGTTCGGAGTGTATGCACACCAATTATTGCGGAGACATTACCCAATATAAAATGTTCGCGATCAAGTGCAGTCTGTCCATTCCCAAATGCGGTAACGAGGAAGCTTCCCATTAAGGAGCCACCTACGCCTCCCAATCCTATTGCGGTACCGTCGCAATAACATTTCACTTCTACTCAGTATAGGGCAGATGCTGATCGCGGCGCATCTTTTCGTGGCCGTCTATTTAATTATTACCCCAAACATGGAATTCTGGAGAAATGGTCTGTTCATTACGAGTAAATCGGTGGGTGGGAGTTAATTTGCGTATACGACTTACGTAATAAAAGTTTTATACATCACAATTAACCTTATTCTTGAATAGATATACGTAGGTTAATGGATGTTATAAAAATTGTTAGCTAAAATAATGGCGGCTGTTGATGTATTTTGTTTAACCTTAACATAAATGTTAAGAGAATGCAACCTGTGCGAGTACGACTTTTTCGCAATAGATCGTGAACACGTTTCTAAAAGGTCCTAGGGACGATGTCATCGCTCATCGGTACCTAGGAGGAGGATATAATTTAGTCTATAAAACATCGATTGTCATTCTAGTAATTGTGTCGGCTTGGATGAACGTGTTGGTATGTCATGGTTGTGATTTAAGTGACCTTTATTTGAATAAAGTACATTGTTCTCTATATACAGTGCGAAGAGACGTGATGGTGTACCCTCATCCTCCGTTCCCATAAATTTACGTACCTACTTTTACTTTATGCAGGTTGATATTCCCACGAACGGTGGTGGGTGTCAAAAATCATTGGGTGAATCACGCTGTGGGTGTTCACTTTCACTTTAATTTCGGAAAATTTTGCAAACGCTTCGATGGCTATAATTTACCCATACACAAACAATCGTAGGTAATTACAATTTCCTAGCATGCATCTAAGTGGTTGCCCGTCGTAATTCGTTTCAAATTACCTCCGCAATTTTTTGCGATAATTCCTTTGACGCTTCTTGTTTGTTACGTTTTCCATGTTCCACTTTTTGTTGTATACAACTAAACATTCGCACAATTTAATCGTTTGTATGCAAAATATATAAAGCATTATCAAATGTAGAAAGTAGGCGTTTACGTATCTATTTCGCTTTACATCTTCATTTTCTAAACTTTTACTATCACTTAATTGGAATTATTAATTACGATGTCCGCATGTTAATTATATCAGTATGGACACACGCACCAGTCGACTTCCGCATTCGTCTCGTTTGACGAACAAAAAAATCTAATTAGAAAATACCATCGATATTTGAGAGCAACTACCTATCACCACAGCACCTTTCTTCGTTATTTAAGGGGCCCTAAAAAACGTCTGTTGGTAAACCCGTGTTTTTTTATGTAGAAGTTTTAAACGTCGAGAAAAAATACTTAGGGACGCAAGCAATGTAAATCTGAACTTTGTCGTAGGTTAGCATTTCCAACTGCCTCCTTTTAAATGTAATAAAATTTTATACCACGTGTCCCAAATTGTGATTTGACGTCATCGATTGTTTTTTTAAATGGCCATCCTAATTTTTTATAATACACAGTAAACAAAAATTCCAAAGGTGACTCGACACCAACTCATTTTTGATCGCATAGTATTAAAATGAGGTGAAGAAAACGATTTTGTGTAAAAAGTAATAGACTCAAATAGAGAATACTTGCATAGGTAAATACTCGGGTAAATATTAGATACCCTATCCAATGCAAACACAGATAACGACATAACGTCCTGAAATATGAGCAACAATTTAAGTACCTATATTATAGTACAATTTCATGTCAATCGCTATCATTTCTTGAAAAGTAACTTTTCACCGGAAATTTTGCCTATTGTTAGTAAAAGGCGAGATAAAAGGGGAGGTAAAAAAATAGTTCTCTTCTAATCGAGCTTCTAATCTTCAATTTTAATTAAACATCAAATGCGTTATGCTGCAATAAAAATAGGTAGGTACCGCAGGCAAAAAGCACACCGATGGACAGACAATTGAATATTTTTAAACTAGTTTGATCAATTTAAATTACGATTTCGTAAACAAGTTATTCTTTAGGTTCGAGTTGTAAAGTTTTAAGCATGATATAAGGGGATGTCTCAGGAGGTGATAGCATTTTCGAAATGTCGTCCAAAACTTACCACACACCACTACATAAACACAACAAAACCTCGAACAAAACAGTGTTGAACATAGGAACCTCTTATAGAAGGGGTTTAGTCGAGTCATTTTCCAGACACTGTATTATTATTATTACGATAAAAATATACAACATCCAGTGAATACGACAGAAGTGGGTCCGGACGGACGGACAAAACAATAGCACATAATACCCTATTTTTAAAATACTCAAAAAAATGCGTACAAAATGAAAATTTCTAAAAAACAGTTGACAATTTTTGTTTATTAAAATTAGTATGGGGAAGGTTTTGTGTCTTTTTGGTATCTAATATACACAACCCCATTTTGAGTTCCATCACATCATGCATATCTCCGATTCGTCATTATAGACATTTAGCAATGTCACAGATGCGGCCGGTAAAGTGACAGGTGCGACCAGTAAAGTGACCAGCAACAGGAAACGTAGTCTTCTCTCGAGTCTGCTCTGCCTCTGTCATGGAAACTAAAATTTCCTGACAGAAAGTGGGCATGAAAATGAAGGTTTCTGGACGATTTTGGGTAAAATAAATAAACCAATAGAAGGAAGTAACGAAGAAGCCGACACCTTATCACATCATAGTGTGTCATGGATTTGTGAAAAATTTCAAACAAGTGTCGTACAGCGCCTCCTACATGTTGCTCTATTCTAGTCTAGAAATAACTGTCTCTGAACTTTCAATGGGATTCTTACATGAACCAAAGACCATACTACACACTCTGATTTTTGATTGAACCAAGCCTAGAGGAGCTAAGACACTAAACCGTTGGAGAAGGAAGAATTATTGTGCGCACACAGACGGACAACGACACGATTTCAAGAATGAACTGTAGCCCTGAGTGTAGCCCTTAATATCGCCCTTAATTGAAAAAAATCTGTACCAACCGAGATTTTATTAAACACTAATCAGATTTACGGCACTGGATGGGCATACAAAAATAAAATTATTTAGGCCATCTGCTTGTTGTAATTAAGCTAAATAAAAAGATAAAAGTTTGCCTTGTTTTGTACCTATCATTTGAAATTTTTATAGACACTGTTACACGTTCTTCAGTTATTACAGTTCAAGAAATGTACCTTTGGATAGGAAATAACGAGGGAAATAACCAGAGGCGGACTGGTCCGGGGGGGGGCGCTGTACGTCATAATGGCCTGTTGGAAATTTATAAGTATGTGCTGTATTTAGTTTCTTGCACTATTAATAAGTTATTAACACGTTTCTCTAATTGGGGTTGATGTTAGGTTGTTAAAAAATTAAAAAATTCTGTTTTAGTTGAAGTGTTTTACAATGAATTTATCATTTTTTGTCGTAGCATGAAAGTGATGAAATACAATGATAGGCGACGCGCCTCGTTTGGATTGTATATTTTGTTACTTTTAATTATCAGCTGCAATTAAAAAAAAACTGTATTGTAATTGATTTCCGAAGTACCTTAAAATGAAGCAAAAAATGTTTTTGTGGTGCACCGCAGAGCTACCCCCCCGCCACCTTCATTACTACACTAATACTTTAATGGCCCGTAACCTATGCAATTCCACCTGGCCCGCCCTTGACTAGAAACCAATTTCGAAAGAAAATTCAAAGGGCTGTAACTGCCCAATGTTGGAACTGTTTGAAATTATGGATTCTACAGGCCACATTCTATAAGACAATTTTTTTTCCGTGTCGATCTGAGACAATTTTTTTTTCGGGCTCAAAAAAAAGACAGTGTATAACCTTCCTTTTTTACCAAAAGTCGACTGCACCAAAATTTCTCGGGAAAACACTTTCTCTTATTAATTTTGGTGCGTAGACTCCAAAACAATTCGTACTTTTTCGATCAGACTTCTCAATCAAAAGTTATGGGACTAGAAACCAATTTCGAAAGATAATTCAAAGGGCTGTAACTTTTGAACTAGTAGCCCAATCTTGGAACTGTTTAAAATTATGGATTCTACAGGCCACATTCTATAAGAAAATTTTTTTCCGGGTCGATCTGAGACAATTTTTTTTTCGGGGCTCAAAAAAAGGCAGTGTATAACCTTCCTTTTTTATCAAAAATCGACTACACCAAAATTTCTCGGGAAAACACTTTTTCTTATTAATTTTGGTGCGTAGAATCCAAAACAATTCGTACTTTTTCGATCGGACGTCTCAATCAAAAGTTATGGACTAGTCACTAGAATGAAATAACTTTCAATAGCAAATAACGAACAAATAATCAAAATCTCATTCATTGACGGAACCGCAGATGCTGAACCGTTTATCGTTCCTGATAACAATATAATTAATACTGTCAATCCAATATTTACCAATAACGTTTATTTTTACTGTTCGGGTGAGTAATTTCTTTCTGGGGGCGCAAAAAAAGATACCCCACCCGGTATAAGTAGTTACCATCAACCAAACCGAGAACCAAACTTTATAACAAATTGTGTGACGTTTCGGCATTATCTCGAAGTTTATCATTTCAACTTCTTTCTGGCGCCTAAATTAATGAATGCGTCTGTTACAATATTGCATCGCACTAGATTCCGCTATGTACGCAATTATGCAAAAAAATTTCCGGTATTGGAAAATTCGAGAAATGTTTCCGGGTTGATGTTATCAAACACGAAAGTGCAACAATGCTAAACAACGTAAGAGGAGTCGCCCAGTGACCAATATCTATCGAAATTTCTAACTCCAAATGTAAATAATAAATAATTCATGAGGGGAAGGTGATATTTGTCAATATTTGCGTTTTCTTATGGATTGTTAAACTACGTGACGGTTTTTATTTATAGATTACCGATACCTATCCGTAAAGTAAATGGAAAATGTGTTACCTTTTTGAGGGTTCCAATAACTATTAAGGAAAGTTGGCCTTGGAAAAAACAATTGATCATAATAGTTTGTTACCTAAACGGCAAATAGCCTTCGACTGATAATGATAATACGTATGTTGTTCAAATGCAAAAAAACCGTTATCATACTTACGTCTGGCAGCTGTAAGCAGATCTTTAACTTCTTTAATGAGTCTTTTAATCTGTTGACTTGTGTTATCTAACTCTTTCTCGTGCTGGTGTAAATTCTCCCTAAAGTATGGACTGTCACTCATACACTCTGTAAACTCTAGCGGAGGAAGTCCGACACCCATTTCTGAATTGTTTAAAATAAGTGTTACATTCGAAAACGCGAAACACAAACTTTTCGTACTGCACAGAACAACCGTACGGTATTTTCTTAACTGACGAAAGAAAACATGACAACCTGTGGATTGTTAATAGCGCACATGCGCGCACTTGAACGATGTCGAAATCGCCATCTGTAAGCTCTCTTTGGAATTGAACATAGAAATCTGCTTTGTTTTGACTGACGCCGACGCGACGCTCAAACTTTGACACAACAAAACAATAATAACAAAGTTCTATGAAGGCGAACTAAAATAGACGCAACAATGACTCTTTTACCTCTCGAATTAATCGAAAGGATATTGTACTTTTCCGATGGCCAAACATTAAGAGCAGCGAAATCGATTGATCCGGCCTGGGGAGATATCGTTAACTTTCTTACGGAGGTAAGCCGCCTCCTGTAGCTCATCTCTAGACACTAACGAAAGCTTTTAGAAAACGAGTATATGGAAGTGGTGCTGTCACGAGGAGATTCCGCAAAGTGAACTCGAAAACTACCTCGATAAGTATGAAAATTACATAGACGATAGTAAATGGTTCAATATTTACGATAATTGGAGTTCGTGGCGTAACATTAAGGATAATGTACACTTTGACACGGTTCTGTGTCCTGTCGACGTACCTCGAATTACTTATGTTGCCGTATCGGGTACTTTCATAATTGTGACGTGCTTAAAAGTGTAAGAAAGTATGACTTTAATGCACAAAGTGATGTGGAACTTATTTGTAGGCATTTGACAACGACATCATCTCCTATATTTCACTTGGAAAGGTTTCAACTAAGCTCACTTTATTGAAAAGTTGTATCTAACTACTTATAATGTTTTAATGGGTTTTGTGAGTAGGTTGATTTACGATATTGCGTAAAAAACATTGGTATTTGTAAAGTTATTACTGGAAAGGGGGAGTTGATCAAGATCAGACATATTGATTAAGCCCAGGGGCCAAACGTTTACATTACACCAAATGTAAATTATTTGGCCATGTACTGCTAGTAATGTTAATGGTACCTAGTGTTCATATAATGCTGATACTGCACACAATACCTTTCCTATTATTATTATTTAAACTGTACCTGATATCCTATGTTCCCGTACTGAGACCTTGAACCCTCTACCTTTATCCTCACTCCCTTAAGATGTCTGTCTTCTTGAAAATTGTGACAAGATTGTGTAAATGTAGGATTTTGACCGATTGTGGAAAATTTTAAGATTTCGAATGATTCAATATATTTATTTTGCCTAGTTTTAATAAATAAGTATTGGCATTGTACTGCCATGTCATCAGGAAGTGTTTTGACTCAAAGTTATTTCACTTGTTTTTACCTAAAGTGCTCAATGCCAAATCTTGTTGAAATGTTCGCTCAAATACAACTTTTTACATTATATAAAAAACCAATCCCAATGCTGTAAAAAAATCCTTTGCAGCATGATAGTGCTAGTTATACTGTATTTAGCGGGGAACAGGTATAAACTAAGGGAAAGGTCATTAGTATAAGGGTCTGTTGTGATTGGGTACATAATATACCTCCATCTGCAATCTGCATACCTGCTTTACAACACATTAAAACATTTAGTAATTGCAAACGAAATTCAACCATTTTTTGCTTATTTGTTCATAACACCCACATTTCTTTTGGCCAGAACATGCAACAAGTCAAGTTTTTATACACTTTTTCGCGCTAGCCTTAAACCACACGATCTACCAGTAATACGGCTTATTTTTAGGCACATTTATCGCAGTCGGCTCGGAAGACGGGCGTGTAAAAATTTTCGAGGAAACTTGGGGTCTTTTACACACGGCTCGATATCAAGCGGTTAAAATTACCGACATCACTTTTATGTACGGTACGTACAAACAAATGAGCTCTTCCTCCCGTTTACTTTCCATCTGCAGATGACGAGTCGGGACCTGTCGAAGCGGACCGGATATTTCTCCTTTTGGCCTACAAAACTGGAACATTGATATTAACGGAATTTGATGGGAAATTAAACGAGCTAGCCGTGATACAAGATGTCAAATTGCATAGGTAACTCAACTGGAAAATATTACTCCAGATTATGAGTGATAAAAAATGGGTGTAGAGTGCTTAAAGAGGGGCAGAATCTTTTGTTTGGGTCTATACAAAAATTTATCTTGCATTTCTAAAACCTACAAAAAAAGTTCTTGCCTTCACAGGTTACCCACAATTCTTGAAAACGCTACTTTTGTTTTAGATTCTTAATGCTTTCTATAGTTTTTTTTAAGGTTCAATACATGAACATTATTATTGGGGTTTTGTCCTAATTCATGGTAATAGCAAAAGCTGCTGAGCAATTCAAAAAGATATTTTCCAACAACGACATTTTCATGATGGAAATAAAGGCAGCTCTTGCCGAGGCTCTTGCTACCTTGGATAGTGTGCTTTTTTTATAATTTCGCCAACTTCCCTCCTACAGGTTGTGAAGATGGTATCACGGTTTATAACAGCATACAGCTACTGCAACTCTTAGGAAAATGTTGTTCTCATCAACAGCACTGCAATTTTCACATCTTCCTCTAGCACATCAGTAACTGAAGTGAGCGCTAGTTTTTCAATTGCATTCGTGAATGCACCGTCATCTGTTTAGTCTGTCTGGAGAGTGTTTATTTTCCCACCAGGAAAGGGAAATTTTTTAAGCCTTTTCCTGTAATACCCCAAGCTCAAAAATTCGACCCAAGCTATGCACTCTATAATCGATCATTGACTGGTGTTTTAAGTAAATTTTTTCAGTATCTATCAAAAATATCTGTGCTACGAAAGAAGAGGGGGAAGAATAACGATCTCGAAGCTGTGCAGGGAGGCGAATGGCTCACGTATCTTTTGCGAAATCACCTTTTTACGAATCTATTCACCGAACGAGGTATCCTGTCTGCACATGTGGAGTGGTTTCGCTACATTTTTAATTAATAATGAAGTTAAAGTGCTGAAGTTTGATCAAAGCATTCCGCCTGTTAGTAGCGTAGAGAATAAAGTGCACATCGCGTTTTGTAACAAAAATCAGTCACGGCTAGCCCGTTCGTGCCACATTTACAGAAATAACATCATAATATGTGCTTGTAAGTGTGCTTCAATTGTTTTATAGTATAATTAATGGTTTGCCCACAGCGACCGATGATGGTTTACGTGAGCAGTTTCTAGAGGTCTTCATTTTGGGCGAAAAGCATCAGTATAGCAAAAAATTATTTAACAGTTGGACTGCATTGCAGGCTAACATTACCTGTATGTTTTTGTACGGTAATATTTTCGTCGTTGGTGTAGATGTTGGCAATGTAAGTACATATTATTGAAACGTGTCGTTTAAGACTAATCGGAATCACTCCAGGTGTATTTTTACCATGTTACATCGTGGAAGACATTTGACATTCGTAATTATGAAAAGAAGGTCATCATTGGAAGACATCCGATTATAGGAATAGATGTGAAGGAAACGAAGCAGGAACGACGATTCTTTGTCACATCTAGCTTTAATATACATCAAGTGATTGGCTTTACAGTATTAGCTACATGAACTACATGGTGATACTATTTTTAAAAAATGCATTTTTATTGACTGTAATTGATTGTGTGAACTAACTATAATTTGTGTCGTTTGCAATAAGTTAGAAATGCTTGGGTTAGCAATACACAATGTTCTTTTGATGTGTGAACATTCTCCGAGTTTTACAAATTAATGTCTTTTATAAAAGCAAAGCATAAAAGGGGTTAATTTCACCATTAAAACAATTAATGTGTCCTTGTTGCTCTTTCATTATATATATTGTTAATTGAATATGTAAACTGTGGCAAATGGGGTACAAAATGATTTTTCAATTTGTTCTATATTTATGTAATTTATTATCCAGGCCAGAGTTGAGGACGTGCATCAAGTGTCCATCCCCAAAGAACTTGTATACTGTATACAGGCAAACCCATAAGTAGTTGCGATTACCAAAATTCTCAAATGAGACACAGGACTCTGCCAATGTTGAAGTAATCATTTTTCACGTTTCTTTAGTATACAGCAAATATTTGATAAATTAAGTATATGGAATGAATTGCGCATACCTAGGATTCGCTTAATTATGGAGTTTCCCTAGTTGCAAGTCGTCTTAAGCAGTTACAAGCACGGGAAGTAATATGAAAGCACTACTCAGCACTGGTTCTCGATTTGAAATTTTGTTGAATAAAATTTGGATGATAAACGTCATGTCTTTATCTATCGCTAAGGGTGTACACGAGAGTTTCTAGCATCTAACCTTGGATATTAATGCCAATTCAAAATTAATCTCTTAGGCACATAGTGGAGGGGTGTGCAAAGCAGCGAGTACCGTGGAAAGCAAAACAGAGAAAAACAAACCTCTGCATCAATTGTTTGACACAGTGACGAGCAGTGCAAATATTTAGCGACTCGTTCAATTAATTTTGATTTCGATTTCGGTTCGTTTGTCTTTTTGAATTTTAGCGCCAAGGAATAATGCTTACTTAAAATAAAGTTCAAGGTAAGACTTTTGGAAAGGTCAACGCCTTTACATAAAAAAGAGATCATAAGCATGCATGTAACATATTTGCATGAGAACTTCGAAAAATAAATTAATTCAAGAATATATTGAAGTCGCATTGTAAATTCAAATTCTTGTAGGTCTTTCTTTATCTATAATAGGTACTATCTCTGCTAGTATCTGAGATACTTATGCTTATTTTCAGAATAAAACTCACCCTGTATAAGTAGGTATTATGCAATTAATAAATTTACACTAGGTATTTGTCAGTTTGTTGTATTTAAGTCAAAGTATATCTGTATAAAGAAAAGTGCTCACCTAAATGCCCCGTATGTGACATTCAACAGAATAACACGTCTTAATTCTAATATGTACTTACATCACACTTTTCCAACCGCCATGTACTCAAATCGTATTTTATTTCCTATACCTGATATTACACCTCAAGCCAAAATCTGGCAATGGATCATTTCTTCAATCTAGAATTTAATTAAGGTATATAAAGTTAAATAAAGGCACTTTCAAATTTTTATTTTTGTCTTTGTTTTTTCTTCAGTCGTTATAATATAATAGCATAAAATATAATTTTCAATTATTTACAACCAAATTAGATCACACACGTTACAAATTTTTTAAAAATTGCTACCCTTACGAACTGTAGCTGACGGTGTATAAATGACTAGTTCTGTAAAATTACACCCACACAGTATACCTTAGGAGATCAAATGTTGCTGTGAATTCATTCCCGCTAATGTTTAGTAAATCTGCCAAAACCGCCACGTGGTATTGCATAATCCATTTAATGTGTTTTCGACATGCTGTGTGATGGGAATCAAATATTGCACATTTCAAACTAAAACTAAATTGTAAGCAGCAAATGGAAGGACAACAATAGCTACTGCTTTTTGAAAAGTTAAAGTGTGATTTTTAGGTGGTGAGTTTGGCATAAAATTAAATATTAAAGCAAAACGAAATGGGTGGACTCTACCTTATGACCATTCTGAACAGTTCGAAGATTGGACATTATAAAGAGCTTCTGTTAAAGAATGATGGGATGCAAAACACATGCCAGTGCAGTACCCAAACGCGCTCCAACTTCTTAAAATCAATAATGGTATTATCGTATATACACAACCGAAGAACTGAACAACATAAATCATTTTTCGATAGAACCAATACTTACAAACATCGTATACAGCTTACCTTTGCGACACTCAATTTAAATTCCAATTGCATCAAATAAACAAAGAAGAAATATTGTTTTGACAAAACTATCAAAGTAGCATATGGCATATTTGAATTTAAACAAATAAATTTGCAATAATTAATTAATTTTGAAACCTGTTCCTTTATAGCTGCTCAATTTTTCAAAAATAAGAAGTTCACAATTAATATTTATGAACTGTTTTTCATACAATGTTATTTTTAGTAATTTACCCTTGAAGTTATCACACATTCAAATTAATAGATTATTTTAACAGAACAGAAACATTGTCACGAGTAAAAAAAAGGACTCGGTTGTACTTTGAAGAGCTTTACCTGATAATAACTTGGATAAATCGAGTTAGTCTAAAAAATAAATCAAAACTTGATCATTTGTTTATTAAATCGAATTTATGATACCTAATTAAAGGATCAGAATCATCTGCTATTCAGAAATCTACCGAACCAGTCGTTAAAATATGACTAAAATCCGGGTGAAAATCAACATCTAAACAATTCTAATATGAATTTTTTAATAGGGAAGAAACTCCTTTATGAATGAGATGACAGCGAGGTTGACAATTACCTGTGTCGCAACCCAACTCACTGTACACAAAATCCATGCTTGAACCCGGATCCAAACAATGAACTCTCAATGTCACAATTGAGGATCCAATTAACTAAGCCAAACAAGCTCCAGCGTTTAAAAAGTGCGCCAACAGACAAATGCTTAGAATACTGTTGTAAGCTGAGAAGTAGAGAATGTGGTACAGAAAGGAATCTGAACAGTTTAGTTACACTTTTGTACAAAATTTGATTTTTTCCATCTTAGAGAATGTGTTGTAACTGAAGCTAGACAAATAATCTATTAACTATGAGACATTCCTCACGGTTGCAATTTAAAAAATGTTATTACAATATACTCTTAAAATGTTTTGAAAAAACATGACATCGGGAATAAAAATCTCAAAATTTAGCAAGAAGAAACATTCGCCTAGCATATCCACAGATATACACAAACAATACACAATCTGGTTCAAATTACTCTTAGTAACTTTCTCAAGTGCGGAGTTGGAAAGACTGTTAAATTATGAAAGTTGTCTATTAACACTGAATCCAAATCTTTCATTAAAAAACAAAACAACATCACATTTTTCAGATACTAACAACAAAAGTTCTTGTTGCACCATAGCCAAAATACTTCAAATTACCAAGATTTTTCAATTATTTTTATTTTGATTTAGTTATCCATGAAAATCATAAAATGACGTTATTGTAAAGGCTCTTCAAAGTCTTATAATTGCAGGTTTTGATTTAGTATAAAAATACACAATTTTCATAATTCAACCGTCTTTCTCTCTCTACAACTAAAAAAGTTAGCAATAGTGTTGACTTTGTATCTGTAGTATCTAGCATACCTGACAAATTGGCATACTACCCAGCCTGCATGTCAAAGACACTATGAATGGATTATAGGTGTATTAATAATCCAGCAAATTTTTCAGGTTATCGAAGCTATAATTTTTTTTTAATTTGGCACAGAAATAATCAAGTTCGAGTTTGGTAATTCTTCACACTTAACTGTATTAAACTGGATGTTATTTTATAGCACTTACGAAACCATTAAAAATACACCAATACCAAATCAGCTTATCAACAGCTCAACAGGCATGCGCCCAATTACAGAGTGACCCGCGTAATGCTATTTAGAGGTGCCTCTGTTAAGTTATCCTATTGCTCAATTTATAGTATGTCCGCCATATTCTACTACCAAGAAATTTACTGTGTATGATCCCTGACAAGCAGCATTGCAGCAATGTAATATGGTTTATAGCTGCTATATATAAAAGTATTATCAGATTATGTCAGGTTGCGATATTACCGGCGCCACCTAAATCCTAGTAAGGTAATCAAATCACTTTGTAACATCTAAATGTTAACTACAGATAAATTAACAATGCTACTTGCCATGCTTAACAAAAATTAAGTACTCGATAAGTACGCATTAATTTTAATATCACTTGAAGGGATTAATATGAAAAAATGTGGTGCAGTCAAAAAACATTTAAGTAGAACTGCGGTTTAATTAACGAAGCAGAACCTTGGAATCACTATCTGTATTATCACCAATTTGTACTTGCGCACTATCTGTCACGTTTTCGGATGTGAGCACTTGTTGCACTATCGACTTCACAGTTTTAGTTTCATCTTGAGCGGCCAACGAGGCGGCTGCGGCTATGCAGTTTGCACATAGGTCGGGACGAACTGGACGCGTGGCTAAGCTAGGAGTCATCTCATCGGGCGTTGATGCTCGACTACTCCTCTCCTCAACATCTATTGAGCTACCGAACGATCTCTGCAAATAGATAGTCAGCAATTCGCTACACACTAATCTCGTACGAACCCTTCGATCTGTCAGAACGACAGTGCGAATTTGAGGCAGTGGGCTAACGCCGCCGTGTCGTGGGCTATCCGAATCTTGACTCTCATTAGATCCTAATCCAACGACCTCATCGATTTCCATATGTAAAATGCTTTCTTGGCTACCCGTAAACTGTGTAAAAATACACCACCTAATTACTGTGACCTTTGGAAGGTTAAAAATGGTAAGCCAATTTATTTGCATTAGCAACCCTTTAAGTGTTAAGCGTATTTTTTTCACTCTTCTAAATTAAATAAAGCGATACAGAGATGAAGCCACCAAGTGTTAAGCAGTGGTATATATAAACGAGCGAGCTATTAATACTATATGAGTGGATATCACAAATAAAAAAAAATAAAAACTAAATATTACCTCCACCATGCGCAAGTGCAAAAAGGTAGGTATGTATATGGCACTAATGTAATGTATCACAAAAAAATATTAACTACTAGTTGGGTTTTAGCTAGTAGTTATAGACTTGCGGATATTTTGGAACACTGACCATAAATCCGTAGTGCCTCAAGATATCCATTTTACACATTGGACATGTCCGATGTTCTAATAACCATGGATCAATACAGCTCTTGTGAAATTCGTGACTGGAAATTAACACACTGTAAGTTCCTCGGCATTTATTACTAAGAAAAAAAAAGCATTTCAATATCAGTTTTACCCCACATGGTTAACCTTTATGGTATTTGCACACTGGCGATTTTAAGATCTTGTAGCAAATGCTTGTTATTTATACAGAGGTACGTAACATGTTGGGAACCTAACATATATCTCCTCTAATCCACAATCACTATAGGGATAGCCGAAAGTTTAAATATGAAAAAGAAGACCGCCAATCAATATTCTCTACAATTGGTCTCAGGGTGATTACACCGCCAAAAAATGTTGATTGTGTACGTAAAACTGCATGCCATATTTGTTCACCAATTAGCGTTTGGGTCATTTCTTTGCTTGAGTTTGTTTGCTGACCATTTGATCCATTCTCACCTTTAAATTTCATGGGCTTAAATTACTAATGACGAAAATGAGGATATTTTTTCAATTTTGAAAAAATCCCCAGACAACATTTTATCTCCAAAAACTGGACCTATATACAGACATCATTACATTAATTTTTATCTAATTAACCCGTTTCTTAAAGAATCAAAATTATGTTAACAGCACGTCTTTAATACAAATTAATGAAAAAGCTACCCATTAATATTCTTGCGCTACAAAGTCTAGAAAATAAAATATTGATGGCACCTTTATTAACTATGATGGAAATCAAAAGGGAAACCCAAAAGATACAAAATTAAAAGAAAATTTGGTACAAAGTAATTTGTATAATTCAAGTAAATTTTATACTCTGAAAGAAAGGGTAAGAAATCTGCGTCATTTTCAAACATAGTACCTACTTCAGTTTAAGTTTACGGTTCATAAAAGTTGCTGCACATACGTGAAGGGGAAAGCACTTCGGCGCATAAAAAGAAGAATACTTACTGGCAGGGTAACATACGGAGCACTTCTGAAATTTTATACGGCTCTATACAAATAGCGCAACATTCTCCTTCCTGTACTTCATTATCATCAGATTTAATATTTTTCGTTGGAATTTTTGATAACGCCTTCCTAGCTGCGTTGCAGAGCTTCTTCTGTAATAATATTTGAACACTAAAGCTGTATGTGTATACAATTTACCTACCGACAGTCGATCCTTCGCATGTATGTATCGAAATCGTTGTACATAATAGAAAACTAACCAGGCCAAGGAAATGATCATCAGAACTATGAACGTAACAGACACGAATAGGACAGACGTTCTGAAAAAAAAGGTGTGAATCAGGAAGGCAGGAAAAATCAAGGTAGTATCAAGAATTTCCTGCACCTTTGATTTGTGGTAGTAGATACATAAAAAAATATGAACAAGGTCGGTTTTATTTAAACCGGCTAAATGCTAAATTCTGTTATTGCATGTTCAATGAAACACATAGTTATAAATATGTACATATTAAATGAGAATTGATTTGTAACTGTCCACCTTTTGTGGATTTCAAACTGTTCTAATAGGAAATTAGTTAGAAAGTTTTGTCCTAGCGGTACGGTAATGCGTTTTGTAAACGCCCTTGAGTAAAATTAATAGTCATTTATAATATCTTAATTACTAAAATAATGAGATACAACTACATTTCCGTTACCTACTTAGGTTGGCAAATGTTTTCTCCCGCAAAGGTTTTTTCTTGAAATAAGAAAGTATGTGAGGACGCTTTAATGGATTGCATAATCTGAGGGATTATGCAAGCGATTTTGAACTCATTCATTGCAATACAGAGTGAAAGTGGAAGCTTTCCAACCTATTTTGGCATTACAAAAATTACTTGTTAAACAAACTGATTTTACTAACAATTTGCTTCTTTTTGTATACCTAAGTACATTATTCATTCGATTTTTAATTCATGGTCAAAGTCATTGCTGATTCAATTACTTACATTTTCATTTTCTTTTTACTCCTGACTTGCAATTACAACTTTTCGCGGAGCCATACTAGATGTCTCTAGAAACTGTTCGCCTTATATGATTTAGTGCTCCCTGTAATGTCGTATACCAGGTGTCCATGCGAAAACTTCCAATGGACTGATATTTAGTGTTTTAAAAGATATTGATTTGAAATTTTGAAATCTCATCAACGTAGGGGAAAAATTAGTATATAAGATTCCAACTCAACGTGATATTCACCGCTCCCAGCCACCCCCGGTCCAAAAATGTATTTTTGAAATAGTATTACTATGTAAAAAAATGACTTAGTTACATAATGAACCTTGTAAGATATGTACAGCTACCCGCTCCCGAGGACCACCTTGTATTACCTACCATTTCCTTGGAACCGTACGGACTGAAGATCATCAGAGTGGAGCAAAATGCAATATAATCTAGATATTAAAAGATCTAGTTAAAAAAACTAAATCGACGAACATTTCTGCACGTCAGAAATTGCTTGGTATCTACCAAAATGGAGGAGACCCCATAATGGAAAATATGAGATAGTCAAAGGTACCGGAAAGTTATAAGAAATCGTGTAGCATTTTAATTGTTTCCACATATTTACGAGTCCAATTTGGCAGTTATATTGATCGTTATATGTACATGTTGGAATAACTGTTATTCAGTTGTTAATTTACATTGACGTCATTTATCACATATTTTTGTGTAAAACCCGCATACTTAACTGATACTGTTTGAAACTGTGCTAGTCTCGGGACGAGATTACCTACCTGTTGATGGTTGCCGAAGGTGAAGTGGAACGACTGGCAATTGTCATATGGACTAGAACTTTAGTGTCGTTTTCTAAGAGCTTGGCTATCTCTTCCCCTTTCCACTTGTAGGTAAAGACCGCGCTGATATTTCCTGCAACAAATTTGAAATACTGATTAGACAATGTAGATTTTTTTAATCGTACACCGAGGTAAACATTATGTAAATTTTTAGGATGGTTTATAAATACTGAATACATTACATTACAGCACAGCACATGTGATGTTTGTTTGTTTGTTGTACAGAGTATTTGAGGAGAAATTAGTCAACAAAGGGCTTTTTTCTTTGTCATTGACTCATTAACCTTTAATTGGTAATTTGCAAATAAAAGACCATATCAACTTAAGTACGATTTTTTTATTTGCAACAGAATAGAATGAGGCAGTTTGAGATCATAAAACAAGTAAAAAACAAAAATTATCTAATCAAGTACACCTGAGCCACGTGGAGTGCTTTGGATGTGTACTCAACACACTACCCATTTATTCAAAGCAGTGAATAGGATGAGACCATTCAGAGTGCTCTTCACTTTAGGAAATGATACATTCTGGCAACTTCCTCGTCATTCAATGTAAGCGACAATGCAGTGTGTTTTGACCTTAAACCTTGAGTAAAAAAACACGCACCAGATTAATAAATCGTTGGCTCCTTTAAAGATAATTCGGAAACAGTTATTTACGTCCAAGACGCGCGTACACTTTGAAATTTTGCCAAAAATGTTCAGTTTTAGAGTCTGGGAGAATAATAAACTGTAAAAGAATGAAGGGATCTTTTTGGACGGTACAAGTAAATACTCTTATCTTAAAATGTAATTACAAACATTGGGAAACTTGTGATTAAAATGCTTTGTTATTGTATTGTTTATTAACACCGGTCTTTTTATAGGCACTACGAGTCTGCAATGTGCACTCCATTGTAGTGTTATAGTAAGAGACTTTTTGCCACCTACCCCATGCAACGATGCACTGTCCGCATCTCGTTATCCTTGGAAACACTATCGACTCAAGATTTGCGAAGGTGTTTGGGCTCATTCTACGGTACCACCGAGACAGGACAGACAAATCTACACAACATATGGTTATTGTTATTATCGTCAGATAAATTTTATTTCACCATTCATTCGTTTGTAATCATAACAACCAAAGGTGGTAATAACTTGCGCCTTTGTCGGAAATTAAATGATAAGAACAAAAATCATTAATTTCCTCACCACAGACGAGTGCCTTGTTTATGATAGCCCAATTCTACATTTACTATGCTCTCTGAAAAATTTGGACATCCCACATGTCATTAATTGTAGAGTAAAACCATTGTGTGGAAAAGCCATAGTATGTTGCTACCAGATATCGTTAATATAAACCGCAATATCCGAATGACGGGGGTTTTGCAAATCATCCAATCATGTTGTGATACAATTTTTTGTGTGACCATTACCATGGAAACTGCAAAAATAATTTTTCTGGTTTTCTGGTGAAATTTTTTCTGTCTGAGGAACTTGTAATTAAACTTCAATATAACAACCTACATATTTTCTTTATCAAAATGAAATAATCTTAGCACCGCATTGTAAATTATTACACTGACCATGACCTACCTACAGAAAAAAATAATTGCTATTATTTAAACAATGTAGGTAATTTAATTCCCAGCAAGTTGGCTGCCCCCCCCCCCCTTGCTCCACAGCTTTCTATGCCCTATTAAACCTTTCTAGTCATTTTTCAGGGCGTTCTCTAGGCTCGTTTAGCTTAGAAATGGATAACTCGGAAGTACCTAAACGCTATCTAAAATGGTACTGGTGCTTTTCAGAGTATCTGAAGGCTTTCCATTGCAACGTATCGGAGCATTTTTCCCCATTTACAAACCTGTCTAGACTCGTATGACCCTGGATGCTCGAGAAAGGATTTGACCTCGGATTTGACAGCTAAATATTGTAGGAGAGGAGAGTGACAGTTACATAAAACCCTTGAGGGCATTTAAAAGGCTTTGGAATACCTATAGTCTAGGCGATAAAGACATCTAACTGGACATTTTGAGGTGGAAAAGAAAAAATGGTGGAATATGTTCAGTTAGGTGTCAGAAACAACATATTAAAAATCCCACCCTCCAGACCCTGTGCTAAAGGCTCCAGCCACCCCACCATCCCCCAAAAACCGTGTTTTCGCTCTTTTTGGCTGATATCTCGCGATCTATGAGGTCTATATGAAATATTTTTAGCTGAAAATATTTCTCGGAAAATTTTATGCAAGGTAGATACTCAGAAGTTAGCCTAGGTGTACCTCTTAGCCTAGGAAATTCATACAAGAGGCGAAAATCATCAATTTTCGTGGCTTTTTGCAAATATATCGCGACCTTTAGGGCTAGATGAAATATTTTTAGCTGAAAATGCTCCTCGTGAAATTTCTTACAAGGCAGATACTCAGAAGTTAGCCTAGGTGTACCTCTTAGCGTAGGAAATTCATAAAAGGAGGCGAAAATCAAGTTTTCGTGTTTTTTTTTGCGGTTTTTTGCAAATATATCGCGACCTTCAGGGCTAGATGAAATATGTTTAGCTGAAAATGCTCTTCGTGCAATTTCATACGAGATAGGTAACTGAAGAGTTGGCGTAAAGTCACCTTTCACCTTCAACTTTCATGTGTGAGGAAATATTCATTGTAAAACAAAGTATTTCTATGTACCATTTATTCACGTAAAAACAGTATTTTCATATTAAAATATTCACACATTCATTTATACCTCAACGTAATCATTATCCTCTACAGATTCCACTTCTTCAGGCTCTTCGACGTCCTCTAGTGCTAGTGGGTCGTCTGAAATTAGTTAGTTCTCCTCGCCTTCCCCTTTACCTGCATGGGTACCCTGAAACGACGACGTCCCATTTAGGCACGATGTTCCATGACACTGGACGCAGAATTCGTTCTTCAGACCTACAACAAGAAGTATTATGTCAAAAAAATTTTATAATTAAGTATACGAATATAATATTCTCTCGTGTGTTCTAACTCCTAAGTGTCGGGTAGAGAAGGTTTACCTGATTTTCTGAAACAGTTGCAGGAAATCAGGTAAACCTTCTCTACCAGACACTTAGGACACACGAGAGAATATTGTAATCGTATACATAATTATAAACATTTTTTTGACATAATGCTTCTGGTTGTAAGTTGGAAGTGTAATGAACTCTGCGTCCAGTGTCATGGAGCATCGTGCCTAAATGCGACGTCGTCTCTTCAGGGTACCCATGCATCAGGTAAAGCGGAAGACGAGAACTACGAGTCGGTAATCTCAGACGACCCACTACCACTAGAGGACGTCGAAGAGCCTGAAGAAGTGGAATCTGCATCTAGTCTATAACTTTTGATTGAGAAGTCTGATCGAAAAAGTACGAATTGATTTGGATTCTACGCACCCAAATTAATAAGAAAAAGTGTTTTCCCGAGAAATTTTGGCGTAGTCGATTTTTGGTAAAAAAGGAAGGTTATACACTGCCTTTTTTTGAGCCCCGAAAAAAAAATTGTCTCAGATCGACCCGCAAAAAAAATTTTCTTATAGAATGTGGCCTGTAGAATCCATAATTTCAAACAGTTCCAAGATTGGGCTACTAGTTCAAAAGTTACAGCCCTTTGAATTTTTTTTCAAATTGGTTTCTAGTCTATAACTTTTGATTGAGAAGTCTGATCGAAAAAGTACGAATTGATTTGGATAAGTATAAGGGTAATGATTACGTTGAGGTATAAATGAATGTGTGAATATTTTAATATGAAAATACTGTTTTTACGTGAATAAATGGTACATAGAAATACTTTGTTTTACAATGAATATTTCCTCACACATGAAAGTTGAAGGTGAAAGGTGACTTTACGCCAACTCTTCAGTTACCTATCTCGTATGAAATTGCGCGAAGAGCATTTTCAGCTAAACATATTTCATCTAGCCCTGACGGTCGCGATATTTTTGCAAAAAACCGCAAAAAAAACACGAAAATGATGATTTTCGCCTCCTTTTATGAATTTTCTAGGCTAAGAGGTACACACCTAGGCTAACTTCTGAGTATCTACCTTGTAAAAAATTTCACGAGGAGCATTTTCAGCTAAAAATATTTCATCTAGCTCTAAAGGTCGCGATATATTTGCAAAAAGCCACGAAAATTGATGATTTTCGCCGCTTTTATGAATTTCCTTGGCTAAAAGAGGTACACCTAGGCTAACTTCTGAGTATCTACCTTGTATGAAATTTCCCGAGAAATATTTTCAGCTAAAAATATTTCATATAGACCTCATACTCGTAGATCGCGAGATATCAGCCAAAAAGAGCGAAAACACGGTTTTTGGGGGATGGTGGGGTGGCTGGAGCCATTAGCACAGGGTCTGGAGGGTGGGATTTTTAATATGTTGTTTTTGACACCTAACTGAACATATTCCACCATTTTTTTCTTTTCCACCTCAAAATGTCCAGTTTGCCAATTTTACAGTCTCTATCGCCTAGACTACTACCGATGTTCTGAAAAAATGAGGAAGTTAGAAAGGGAGTCATATCCGTTTCTGTCATTTTTGTGCCCTAAAAAAAGGGTCCAATAACGAATCTGTAACCGAATTTTACATACCTCATTTACTGGCTTTATATATAAAATTCTTCTGTATGTGTGGTCCGGGTGCTTTAAATTCACAATTGGGCTCGATCGGATTATAGGATTTTTTGAAAACTTCTTTTTTCGTTGATGTCGGACGGCTATTTTACGTTATCATATATCCGTCAATATCTAGCGTACGAAGTCGCGAGGGAACATCTAGTAGAATGTAATTTTCGTTTTTTTTTCTGACCTGAACCATTTTGAGCCATTAAGGTCCGAAAAATATCCAAAAATCCGGCATGACCTCAATTTTGGAGACTTTGATCTACACGAGACTTGTGAGTAAATCCGCAACTGAGTGCAGCAAGAAAAACGACTATAAATGATGAGTACCTAACGGGCAAATATAGACCATAGCAGCTATCAATTAGCGAAAACCCGAGATCTGTGAGTAACTCAGTGGCCGAGATCTCGATGGAACAGACAGACAGAGAGACACATAAGCGTTACCTCAAGTTCGTTGTGTTACGCTAAAAAACCCTCGAAAAAACCATAATTAACAAAGTTCAATTTTTAATTAAGTATAATAGGCAGCTTTTATAGTAACAGGAGTTCCTAGCTCATGATGTCGATTCTACACGAAAGGGGTTATCGGCAGCAATTAAAACAAATCAGCTTCTGCTAGTTACATAAAAAATCCATTTTCATTACACCAAGTGTCAAAAATGTGTCAAGATTCAACTAATCAAAATAGCGTAATGGGCGTCGTGGACACCTACTTCGATCGGGTGGTTCATAGTAGGCCATAGGCCAAGGTCAAATAAATGTTTATAACGGGTGTTATTATTGAAAGGATCTAAATACATATTTCATTGACCTCCACTACAAATTTGGTACAAATTGAGCTTAAACTAGCAAATGACGTGAATTTCTCTAGAAAAAATGCATTTTTGTAATTTGGGTTTGATTTCAGTTTCTAACTTTTTTAATCAATGGGCGTCGTCGCGTTCGTGGTCCCAAGTGTAGGTTTGCATAGAAGGTTTTGCAAAATTTACCGAGACGCCCTGATAACTTTCTCTCTCATGTGGATTTTTTTTTACTTAAGGCGAAACTGAAATCAAAGCTTTCTAAACACTATTCATAGGTGACGGAAGAAAACTACAGACAGGTACATGACGAGATTGATTACAGAGCCACCTTCGAACCTTCAATTTACGGCACATTTAACAAATTAACCTTCAGCGCTCACACTATTTATTCATTTAAAAAATTCTCAATTCGCTATATGCGCACATTTTGTTTTAATTACCTATCGGGTTAGAATAAAAGTTATTAATTACGTATAGGGGGATTTAGGAAGTGCGTGTCGACGTGAGTTCGAGCATTCGATTTCCCTCCGGGCGACTTTTTCAATACAGAGGACGCGGTGGATTTTTATACTAATTTACGGGCATCGTGGGAAAGCGACGCCTTTTCCTAATTGCGTTTGTGTGCGCGAAATTTTGTTTTTACAACAAGGCAAGGTCGTATTGGTTAAATTTGTTATTCAAACAGTGACATACGGACTATTGTTCGGATAGTCGGCGAGCATCCTTGAATGTTAACCATTCGCCAATCGTCTTAAGGAACAACCAGAACAAAGAAAATCAGTTCAATGTTAAATTGTGCAAAAAATGTGTAAAAACTACAAAAAAAAACATTAAGGAACGAGGATATGCGTAGGTGATTATCCCGGAAGCATTGCCTAGATCGGAAGCGTTTGCAGTTTCTTTAGCTGACATTCATAAATAATTGGTGTTTTTGCTATTGGCTCGAATACGGAAGTGTCTTTTAAGGCCATCCATAATGTATAGCTGCACATAAGGCAGTAGGCATGTTCTGCCATTTCACCGTCTGACTACTGATTTATTGTTAATATTTATTCATGTGTATCGCTCAATTAAAAAACAGTAGTTTTATTTCTTATTTACATACCATCAATAAATTCTCCATTTACGTGCCTTTACTTGCACGCAATCGTGCCCCAATGTATTTTTATGATTTAGCTGTTACTCCAGTTTGGAAGGAACTTCCAGACTTTCACCCATGAATGACGATGAGCGTCTGTGACTCACCACATCGAGTGTCTATTGTTTTATTGTTATTGCGAAATATTTAATCTCCATATAATGAGGTTAACTATTAATTAAAATGTGAGATAAGCAGCAGCCACCGGAAATGATCACGTAGGTACGTGAAGGCATCGGTGGAGAAATCGTAAAAGGGTTTGAACCTATCGACACCGACCCAAAATTTTTTTGCACCTTTCAGCGTGCAATCTGCTTTGAAAACTTTCAGAAACGGACTGGTAACAAATCGCCCATCCGTAATTAAGTATCGTTACCTATTTGCATATTATAACGAATTTTTTGTTTGACAATTAACGCAAATAACAACTTTTGCAAAAATAAGAATAGAAAAAGGTGATAAACAGCACGGAACATCTTAAAATAAATCTTTATTTTTATAATTTTACATTTTAAGGAAATAAATGGTACTTACTGTCTTCATATCGGTAAAAAGGTCCGTTTCAAACATATTTTGACTTTGTACCAAAAAAAGAATCTGGCCTCACGGGCCACAATGCTTAATGGGTATTCCATTATAATAATTACTCTCGTAATTACTGAAATGATAAGAGATACGTTGTTACTAATTAAGTACTACAAACATGGCGTTTGCGAAGTTAGCACATCATTTTCAAAAATGGTATAATTTGTTGTTAGTTCTATTGGCACCTTGATTTGCCTCCATAAATAATAGTTCTACAGTTCAAAATTGGTTTTAGCAAAAGTTTCGTTCGTTTACCTGAAATAATCGCAATCCAACGAGATGTCAACTCCACACGGCGCTTCATCGAGTCACCGCATTTTTTAAAAAATAATTTTTGATACCTACTCGTTCTTATTGCAAAGGTTCCGCATATTCATTCAGCCTCGGAAATCGAGATCGTAAGAGTCAAAAATAAGAAATTCCGAAAATTCAAATTTTTTACAGAGGTGCTGGCTTAGACCATATAGTACATGGACTGCTAATTGTAACGAAAATATGGTCAAGGACATCGCCTGGGTATGTGAGTTTCAGGGTAAGCGAGTCTGTCCGAAATTGTCCGATGAGACACGATTTGACACTGTCAACCTATAAATTAACAAACGTCAATTAATTAATCGCCTAGATATGCCAAAAAAGCAAACCTATCCGTATTTGTGGACGTATAGAAGATAATCAAGAGTATTTAAAGCTTCCCGTACTACGCGGTTCCCATAGAAGCTACTCTTTACGCGATCCGAGTGGTGTTCATACGACTTTAGTTTACCCTGAGATTCACATACCCACGACTACAGTGCCCTCTATCCGTGACCACCCATTTTGTATTGAAAGCATAGGGATAATAGCAGTCCATGTACTATATGGTCTAAGGGTGCTGGGTACACCCACTATTTCTACAATTATTGTAGATAGGTTTTAGAAAAAAAATTGCCTTTACATCCAGTAAATCAGTTGCAAAGAACAAGTGCTGAAGTGCAGCTTTAATTTGGCAGGGAAACTTGTACATCTACGCCTTTACGTTGGAGGTTGTGGTCAAATTGAGCGTTATGATCAATATTAAGAATTGGGTACTGTAGTCATCTTCGGCGTGAAGCTTAACATAATGTTGCAAGCAGTGGCGTAACTAGGTAGGTGCCAAAGGTGCCGCGGCACCGCGCTCTGAAGGCGGGAGGGCGCGTCGGAGGCGCTGAAGCACCGAGGGCACTAAGTCGGGATGGGCAGTACGTGGTGTACCGTATAGGCCAGTCATAAAAGACATGAACGGCAGTTAAATTCTAATACTTTGCTAAAGTCGAATACAGGGTGCACTGAAATATAATTAAAACTGAATTTACGCTCCTTTAGGATGAACCGAACATTGTTAAAAAATGAACCAATTACCAAAGTCTTCGTGTTAGATCCAAGGGATTTCAACGCATTTTTGTGTGGCAGATCAATACTTTTATTAGCCAGTTTTGACTCCACCATCAGTAAGATCTGGTCGGAAACTACCATATTGCCTTTGTGGGTACCCAAAAACACTTGTACAACGCTATGTTAAGTGCCTCAAAATGAATGGCGACTATGTTGAAAAACAGCCTAAGAGTGTTAATAAAAGTTGTTTCTTACACTTTCTTAATTTTTTATTTCAAAATGTCTGTTACTTTCTGGATAGCCCTTGTAGAACAAACTTACAGCGGTAGGAAAAGGCTGCAGATTTAAACTAATAATAATAATAATACTTTATTTGTGATCTATACAATAGTCTGTATTAGTGTGACATTGAGTGACAGATTTCGTTATTCAAAGCATCTGTCTAAAATTCGAAAGGGTGCAGTGCTTTTAAAATTTTGTGTAAAGTTTCTCTCAAAAATGTACAGTGTTTTATTAATTAGAGCTCAATGGTAAGTGATAAGGTCCCAAAATCTGGTAGGGCGCCAAAACCTGATCCGGCACCGCTTCGAAAAATACCTTGTTACGCCACTGGTTGCAAGTTGTGCATGTTATTGGGCGTTATGGTATAAACCTTGGTATAAACACTATATGTATAAACCTTTGAGGAAATTTTCTCAATGGTGTAGATCGAGGTGTAGACCCTCCAAAACCCACACACTTGTGACCTAAAGATTAAGAAAAGAATAATAAATGATGATAATTTTGAAAACCAAATGCACAAGGACATCTAAAATACCTATCTAAAATTCAAAATTGGTCTACACCGAGGTCTACACACAGCATTTAATCTGTGGCGTTCCTTTTAAACCACAATCTAAAAAAAAATATGAATCAAATTTTTTTCAAGCACGACTTATTTATTCTTCCATATCGATATCACGCAGGCTTGCAATGGTTTTTAAGATTTGTTTATGGGAAATTTTCTCAGAGTAATACAGAAACAAACTGTGTGTTTGTGTCATGCAAGATCTTAACCAAAACAATTGAAGATCAAAAATAAAATTGGCTAATCAAAAAAATGGCACACACACCCACAATAGGCACCAGATTACACCAAATGTGAGAAGAGTCTAAAATTAGAACTCTCCTACAATCTTGGAACATCATAAACAATTGAGTGGCATGACCCCACACATTCTGTATCCTTCGTTTTATTTCTTATTGTATCCTCAATACAGGAATTATCCATCAGAGGAAGAGCAAGGAAGTAGATATCGCTAGCTAATAAAACAAAAAGCATTATCGCGAGACATTCACATTGTTAGAGTTGTTGATACCACTTAATTGTAAGTATGTATAGATAATTTTTCGTTTACTGGCCTTGTAGATAGCGAGCCAATTTATCTGATAAGACACAATTGAAGCGAAGTAAAAAACATGATTAAATCCATACTTACGGTCATTATCATTCGATAACTTCATTTTATCCAAATCGACCGAATCTCTGTCATTATACACTAAAACACCGGTCGCTTTACTTTTAAACGCATTATCGACCTTCGATTCGAAATTACAATGTCCCCGTTTAATTAAAGCGATCCACGGCTCACCCGGTTTCGGCAACTGTCTATCACCTCGGCTACTTCGAAACGGCAGCCGACAACCGCTGTGATCGCTGGGATCGTTATCGGCGGTAACGTGAACAACCACACCGAACGCTGGACCTACATATCCACCACCGTATCGGCCTACTTCGGTCCGTTCCCATTTCCACGTATTAGCACTGTCCTTATAAGTTACGTTGACGTAGGCCGACGTGAACGAATTGGGAATCTCGTCGTCGAAGGACCTCGCATCGTCACCAGGTGACAACTGTAAAGCAGCCCCAATGGGAAAGTCTTCGGGTCCGGAAGTGGAAGACACAATTGCAATGATTTGTGAGAAGGTGACAATGAAAACGGTTCGATTCCAACTAAAGTCCATTGTCTTACTTTATGAGTTTCATTATAGCTGCAAAGAGAAAAATGTATAAGTTTGGATTGAGATTATTTTTAAAGGGAATCAATGACCTTTTCTAGGAATCAGTAGTAACGCCCGTTCCGTGTACCCGACACTGTCTATCTGCATGTAAATAAATCTTTACGAACCTTTTTTGTCGCAAACCGGGGAGAAGAAGTGGTTGAAAATCTTCGCAAATCACAATCGAAGGCACGTCTATTTTGTGAAGGAGTAAATCATAATTTGTTTAAGGCACTAATTTTTAATGAAAGTTGGAAATGTTGATACGTTTTTGCTTGAAAATTATTGAAACGAAAATCACACTGAAAAGTATAAATGACGGTGTGTGTTTCTACACCTTTCCTGTGATTGTTATTTTTGAAAAATCAGTAGAAAGCGCGAACGCGCGCACGAATACGATCTTTTCGAAGTCTCGCGACACACTGAATTAGCGCAAACGCGAGTTTCTGCTTATAAACAGAACCTGTCCTGTCCACGCTGTCTGGCGTACAAAAACATTGGCGGAGTAAACAAAAAAATTCCAGTGGCGTCAAGCTAAGCACCTACCTACTCGAAGATCTATTCTTATCATAGGATTACAATCGCCTGTAAATTGCGATACAGATGCGCCCGACTGTAGCGTTAATATTCTCTTTGTATATTCAAACAAGTAAAAAAAACTATTAAAAAATCCAACGTGGCCCCCCACCCAAACTCCACAATATTGGCGGGTTGCTTTAGCTCTTTGTGGAAGAATGGTGATATATGAAATAGCTGTAATAGCTCTTTCAATATCAAGGACCAAAGGCCATAGTTAGAGGATTGGGAAACTCCTATCCCTCCGCCCAATGCAATAATAATATTATACACTTCATACATTACATTTCATTATAGGTAGTCAAATTGGAGCAACTGCCAACTGTTAAAAGCACTTATGAGAAAAACAGCAAAGAACAGTTAGCCTGCTTCCCTTATTTTTGACCACATACGAGCGTAGCCTAAAGGCCCTAAACATTCTTAAAAGACTCTATTTTGGTCTAAAGGTTTCTTATACATTGTGTAAGGCACTGCGACTATTGTACTTCCGTTGCGCAGTCAAAGGTCTAAGAAGATAGCGTTTAGAAACCCCTGATAATTTTTTTGATTTTTTGATAATTTTGATATCATATTTTTTGATTTTTGTACAATTTTTTACTGGCAGCAACTTTTAAGGTGACGTTGTTTAATTGTTTAATTCAACGTTTCGTCTTTACGGAACCATAATCAACTTAATTTTTTTTTAATACGGCCCTGATGTTTTAATATTATTATTTTATTCCGAATTTAATGATGTATAACACTTTATGGTTTAATTGCGATTTAGCCTTTTCTTCGGGTTGCAAATTTTGTTGATAAACACGATTCTTAGTTAACCCCCCTACGAGGAAATCAGACAGGGATCTCATTGAAAAATATACCCGAACGGCTCTAGGAGTTATGTTATGTTATTAAAAGCATCCTCTAGAAATAGTTTAAATCGTTTTGCAGTAAATGTAAGTAGCGCTCTGCTGTATGTGGTAAATAAATGGTCCAGAATCCTTGTGCCGGAAATACCAGCCCGTATATATATTAAACCCGAAACTGACTGACGAATTTACTCCAATAAATGAGTAGGTATCTAATTCAGCCCAATACTGATTGCACAGTCTTTGTTGTGATATACTAATCTATTTTTTTTAATAAAAAAAAGGAATGTGTGACTCCTGCAAAACTCTCTTACCCCAAATGTCTTCAGTTGGTATAGTGTCCTATGATGTTCGACTTTACGGTCCTCCCTATCTTGAACTTGAGCTTTAATCTTCAATTGTGTATCATAAAATATAGCATTTTTCTGGTACTGATTCGGTAGAAGTGCTTCCTTCCCTTTTCCTAATTGCAGGTAGATTTCCTTTCACTCATTTTATGTGCTATGGCCATGATGATAGCATCGAGCCCACAGAATCGATTTTTCGTAGAAAGCTTCCTTTTTTTAAATAATATAGTAGCCGCGACGCCTGTTTTTGTTGCTGCGGGTATGTGTTCCTTTTATTAAAAAGCAATCTGTATAGCATTCTTTTAATCCACTAAAATCCGGTACAGAGGTGTACAATTTACAACCTTCTTATATTGCTCGACTACTATGCTGTTTTTCCTATTATTAACAACTTTTTTGCCTAAAAGACCCAAGCTTCAGATCGAAATATCGTTTGAAACTGACGCATTTATTTTTTTGTGGTACTATACAGTAAAATTATCTTTGCATTTAAATAAATTAGGTACCTATATGTATTGTGTAATTTAATTGTATACCTGCATTAGGTATTTTTAAAATCTAAAAATTGTAACAGACGAATATCACTCATTTTACAACAATTACAGTTGGGCGGATTTCAAATATATCCCTTAAATTGAAATCATTGGCCCTTTCAAATCGACAGTGCTGTTTTGGCCACCATTTCTCCATTAGTTCCTGGGCTATTAATACTGTATCACCTAAATATGCGTTTATTATTACTAAATCCTTAACTTTCTCTTTCTGCAATACCTGAAGCATACTCAGGATACGCTTTCCTACTGAACGTAAACGGTTCCTCAATTTCTTTAAACACTCTTTTTACGACAGCCGCTTCCCGAAAAGGTACATTTTGAACTAAAGATTCATTCATACTTGTTACAAACAGAAACCATCTTTCATGGTAATAGTCGGATACCATTCCCGACCACTGCTTGCATGCATAATCGTTAATTTCCCCGTTCGGCCCCCATAATGTGATCTGATTTCTTGCATTGTATTCGTACAATTTCTCTTCCTCCAGAAGAGTCTGCGATATATGACATAATTTTTGTTACTGCCGCCATAGCGTTACAAACCTCTCCGTTTAGCGAAGCGAAATTTTTGGCGGCACTTAGCCATTTACCCAATAAGAATGCTTCATTGCTACGCAACACATTCTCCATATCGTGAAATATGTCCAAAAACGTCGTGGCAGTCTGCCTACGACAAACAAAAGTAAAATGTAACACATGTTTTGGGTACTTTACTGGAATAGCTCTCGTTTTTTTAGTCGAAAATGTTGCTTCAGTTTCTTGTAGTATTGGTCACCGAGAACTTGTAAGACCTGGCGTGTTAGGTCAGTGAGGTCGGTTAGGTAAGCACTACTGGTTCGAAGATCTTGGGAAGCTTGAAGTAGAAATTTCCACGCTTGTAAAAGATCGCAAGGGTCGTACCATATCTTAAACGACATTTGCACTGAAATTAAGCTGATTGATTGCTTACCCATGTCGTGATGCGAGTGCTAGGTCTTCGGGTGATGGCGTACTTTCCTCTCATTGGAATAATTGATGTGAAATTATAAACTGTATCCTACAAAGTCAATGTGATGATGGTGTTATGCACGATATTAAATAGGATACCTTTAAAATTTGCCATGATTTAATGGCCATGGCATTCTCTTTGCCGTATCTTCTCAAGGCATATTTAGCAACCCAAATGGTTAAGTCAGTTGGTTCAGTTCGCCAACTCACTTCGCTCATAAAGTCATAGAGAATATAATTTTGATTAATTCCTTCGGGTGTTATTCCACTTCCCACCATGGTGCCGTTCACTTGTAATCGTGCTTTCGATACTTCCTGCAGTAGAAGATAACGTTAACGAATCTATCCGAAGCACTTACCGCATTTATAGTGTATAGAGACCCAAACATTCCTAAGGTTCCTCCAAAATCGTGCAACATGCACCAGATGAACGGTTGTCCGTAGTACGAATGGAATCGATTGTACTGCGGGTGTTGTTCCGACTGTAGGTCTAACACCAGCATTTTGCCCTGAGTTTAGTAAAAATATTGCGTAAGCAAAAACACATTTCTAAGCCAAACCTGAGGTACTGAAGTTAAAAGAGCCTTGGCTCGTTCTGGTGTCCAGAAAGTAATTTCGTGTACGAAAAGCCAATTCTGCATCACCCTAAAGAATTTAAAATTCATCGATGTACTAAATGTGTCAATACTGACCAAATTGCATTCGCGTCAGACGAACTCATACCCGAGTAAACGGCTCGTCCCATTTTCTGAAGGTAGGATACATCACGATTATCCGGAAGCATCTCATTGAAAGTATCACAGCTATACACGTGGTTAGTTCCGAACTCTTGGATTAACTTAAAAACAATTCCATTATACTTGCAATACAGAATATTCCATGAAAATATTTATTGTAAAAAGATCGCGTTATGTCGGATGTCGCCCAGTTTTCTGAGCAAACGATTACTCATAAAAGGCCGATCGAACCATAAAAAATTATACTTTGAAGCTTTCCGAATATTAAAGTACTTGGAAAACACTAATTCGGCACTTAGTGACGATTGTCTTAAATTATACTGACCTCATCCATAAACATGTTTGCAATGGTTTGGAATAATGGATCGGTAGGTTCTAACAGATAAGGGCAGCAATAGGTATCATTGAATTTGTTCCATTGTTCCGTTTTGGTAACCTTAGAATTTGGGAATAATCTAAAAATAATTGCATCTCGATCTTCTGGATGACCAAAAAGGTACCTCACCTTTGAATTGCTCTCGGTACATGTCCCGCAAACGCTGGAAGTACGGGTACAATTCCAAAGCTTCTCATTCGATCTAAAATCTTGTGCTGCAACTGCAAAGATTTGCCATGCCAATAGTCAGAGAGGGGGCCGCCCCAACCTCTAATATTACCCATCCTTCCCCTAAAACCCAGGTTTAATTTCGTTATTCACAAATTTTAATTTTAACCAGGCAAGAAAAGCAGGGCCGGGAAAGTGCGCTTTGATTTCCTCTTCTGTCAAGTTTAGTCTCTCGTAAACCTTCTTCCATATTGCTTCAACCCCAGTTAACGCCAGAACTAAATTGTACGAATTGAGCGCCATCCAATCAATGTGCTTCTCCCAGTCTTTCCATTGCCACCAAGCGAAACTGTAACTGGCCGTGCAGACATTTTGATAATATCGAAACCTAAAATTCAAGATTCTATCTGACCCCATATACCGGCTGTTTTACCTATCTTGCGCGTTCACAGTTACGTTCACATTGGGGAGCGGAGAAGGAAGATTCAAATTGGACGCTTCCCATGAAACATGGCATGAGCAGTAGTACTTAAGATAATGGTGAAATCCACTAGCAGCCGCCACCCCTGTCGAACCAGTTATTTGCACATTTCCGCTACTTAGTCTCTCCAACTAAATAATCCTGGCTGGTCACAACTTAATTTATCCTGAGACACTTACTTTGAATACGTCCTTGTCATCTACTGCAAGCTTGGCGTTTATAATTACGGAAAATTTGTGTGAGTGTTCAGGAATTAATCGTGCGATAAGGTTTTCCACGGCTTCACGTTGAGTTTCATCATTGACATTTGTTTTGACGAGCGAAAAAGTCGACCTTCCTACAAATACATAAGGCCATGAATATTAAAAGCAGAATAGCTGCACCATACCATCAACAACGTTGAACAGTGTCACTAGTAATACGTAATGCAACATTCTGGCACGTCACTCTCGATGTACTAAATTTAACTACAATAAATATTCTTATCGGGGATTGCTTCTGAAGAAAAAACAACTTCCTATCTTAGTCTAATAGTGTAGCAAACAGAGACAGTAGCTGCCAATGTACTACATTTTCACATAAGATAATAGACAAAGAAAGGAACAGTATACACAAATGATGTATGGAAAAATATGGTGTGATTACCAATTATGGGCCTTTGTATACTGATAATGCAGAGTTGAAACTGATTAATTTGGCGCCTAGATCAAAATGAAGGTGTGATATATTTTGCTTGGGCGTGAAAGAGTTTGTACAAGGGTGGAAAATGGGCTGGGTGGCACCAAACTCTTTGCTGGCACCATGGAATCGAAGGCTAAGTCATTGCACACGTATCCAATAGCTCTTGCACAGCTCACTGTGCCTTACAAGTAGGCAACTAATCAAACGCAAGCACATTCACTTAAGGCGCACATAAATCCTATTTCCTTTCTGTTGATAATTAGCAAAGTATCCCTAATGAGTAATGACTAAGGATTTTTATAATTGATTTTGAATCCATACACACCAACCCTTAAGTATAGTTGATGAAATTTGAACATATACCTACAACTTATTTCTTTTGGAATGAATTTCTAAATTTCCTGCATTTTGTATTTATTATGTTATGTAATGGGGGAGGGTTAGGCTATGTTGGGAGTGTTTAAATTTGTATAATTGATTTTGAATCTATACACATTAATCCTTAAATTTCATCAATAAAGTTTGAACAAATAGGCACACTTTTCTTTTAAGAGGATTTCTACATTTTAGCACCATGTAGTAGTAGGGGTGGATTAGGTCACGTTGGGGTGTTTATAGCGACAAGTATTCAAATTATTATGAGTCTGCACTGAACTGAACTGCAGAACGTAGGTAATATTTTAAATAATAATAGGTATTTACGCTCTGATGAAATTACAGAAAATCATTGCTTCCCTCCCCCCGGTTTTGCAAACCTCGACAAAATATAGTGCGAATAAACGGAATCAGGGAGTTTGAATAACGAAGCAGACCGAAAATCGCTTCGGAAATGCCTTATATATGATATTCTGCCAACGGTTTTGCCGAAATGGTGGTGAAAAATGATCAAAGTCCTCGTGTGAGATCGAAGGGACTTCAGCGCATTTTTGTGTGGCAGATCAGTGTTTTATTAGCCAATATTGACTCCACCATCAATAAGATCTTGCCGAAAGCTACCACGTTCACTTTGTCGGTACCATTTTCTCACTTACCGTGCACTCGCAATTCGCGTTTGAAGTTTTGACTCCACCATCATAAAAATCCTTTGGGGGTTTCGAAATTTCATCTTGCTTCAGTTCCTCCCGTTCATTCCGGTTTTCGCAAACCTCGTACAAAATATTAGTGCGACCGCGATAAACCTAACGAAGCAGGCCGAAATAATAAAAACTGCTTCGGGGAAGATGTCGTCGACTCCAAATCTTTATAACGTTCTTAATTACACGGCCCCGATAGTTACATGTACACTCCTTGTCTTTTTACAAGCGTTTTTCTACGGGCGCGCATTTACTTTTGCCGAAAATGCGCTAAAAATAGGTTCCAAGTTGCTAAAGTTAATCTATTACCTACCTATAGTTAAAAATTGTATTAATGTAATCAAGTCCTTCGGGATTGGGCAATCCTGAGAAACTAGACACCTATTTAATTCAAAACGACTCACCCCGGATTTCTAGAAATTATTTAAGTTTGTCCCTACTCATAAGAGTTCTGCGAAGAATGACTGTTTACTGTTATCCAATAATGATGATTCTTAACTGAAAGTTGAAGCGAACACAGAGGGTAAATATTCCAGCAGGTTTTTTTCTTGGTCGCGAATATTTCGAGCGCGAATTTTTTTCAAATGAAGATCCCTAGGGCACCTAATTATTAGGTACTTGTAAATTGAGTTCACTACCATTGCATCCATAATGTTTTAGTTCATTTTCGAGGTTTCAAAAAAGTGAAATGGAGACCACGGAAAAATGTTCAGATCTTATATAGTGAACCTTTGTCCAGTGCTCTTTTAACTCTTTAGAGGTGAAGGGTAGACGTTTCTTGTTTGATGATGGCTAAATTTTCCAATAAAAAAGTATACCTAACATATTAGATAATAAAAGCAGCAGTATATAACGAAGAGGGATACGTGTAGATTCACCTGTTACACTCAGGTAATCAATACGGAAATGTTAAAAATAGAGTTGATCTCGTAATGTGGTGTATACCCTATGTCCCTATAGGTGGTACGTGACTAAATTGAATTATTTGCACCTCCCTTTCGACGTAATAAGTTCGTCTTTTTCCACTTAATTAAATTTCAGTGGATTCCCCTGCAGAAGGTTTGTACAGATTGCCAGTACTTTTTAATTCGAAATTAAGTTAATTATCTTTCGCACTTATGCAACAATCGATATTTCAAGTTCAACAACAAGCAAGATATGTAACGATTATAAGAAAATATAAATAAACCACGTATTTTTAGGCGCAAAGTAATAGTTCTTACTAGCACAGTAAGGGAAGCGCCCGCATTTTTGTGTAAACCAATTCAACGGGTGTATATTTTTAACTGCCGCCACAGTTGGATGCGCCTTCTATCCATTTATTCAAAAAACATAACCGACCGGTCACTTTTCTACAACTTTTTTTAATTGTGTGTGAGTATGTGAGAGTCTCTCACAGTGCGCCTGCCTGTTGACCGAATAGTTGTTGCATTGCAATAGTTAGTCAGTGGCCGTTTGTAGCGATGTCGTCATCACTATATATACTTTATTACGTTATTGTGTAGCGCCTTTTGAATGAATTACAAAAAATCGCAACTTAAATCCATCACTTAAGGACAGAGGAACTTTAAATTTAGAAAAATAGTCGCGATGTGTTTTGTGTTTTAAGTTCTTCGTCGCCCGCATTCCTAATTTTTGAATATATTAAAGGTACGTATAGGTAATTTTATTTGTCTTTGTCTACCTTCAATTACCCTAGCGCTTTGATTTGAACTGTACAGAAATTAAGAAACCATATAATTCGCGCAACAGGTGGGCGCGCATCCTATTTATTCCAAATTTGGAAGAAATCCAATTACATCACTACCGAAAACCGCTCGAAATTAACCAGCACAGTTAAATTAACGCGCCTTCCCTTCTTCGGGCGGCAGGTGCGATTCAATCCTATGTCAACCCTGTTCCATTTGCGAATCTTCGCTCGCATGCATTTTTATTTAAAATGCTTTTCAAACGAATTTAATTTGCGTGCGCCCAACCCTCGTTGACCCAAAAGTTTCACACACACCCTTTGTAAGGTTACCTGGGTACAAAAACCTCTACCCTCAATTTGATTAATTCCCATCATTCAACGCAGCCTTAGTAAATCGCAGAAGTTAGTCATTCGAATGCCGATTGCGATGACCTTATTTAGGTCAATGGATCAATCACGTACCTATTTACAACTTTTTTTTAAATTAACGTACCACTTCTTCCTGTTTTCGACTTAAATCCATTGACATCTTTGAGAAAAGGAATGAGATCACGCTTATTTATTCTCAGTGCAGATAACAGCGACTGGAATATCTTTATATAACTGTGACAATAATGGGTCCTAAACTCAAGGTTTATTGCACTATTGTATCTATTTTATTTAATAACCATCATATTGTTCTACAATTAAAAGCCTTGTTTACAGTTTACTTTGTGTATTATGTTACCATCTTTCTCGTAGCTTCATGCACTGATTGTAACCGCTATTTCCAATAGTTAAAACGCCCGAAAGGACCAAACCGGCACATGGAGTTTTGAAATTTGACTAAAAACGGAATGCTTCTAATTTTGTGTTAAAATAAAGATATTCAATCGAGGGTTAAATACAGTGACCGCCAGTACGGTCGCGCTTCAACGGTATAATCCAAGGACAGGACTTATTACAGGGTATAGTTACTATTTTCCTTTTTGTGTGTAATTTACAACCATATATCTAACTTTAGAAATGCTGTCGGCATATCCAAGACAAATCATAGAGATGGAAAATGCACGGAATTGGAATATGTATCTGTGGTTTTTGTTGTACAATTGTTTTTATTCCTGTTCCTGTTCCAAATACGGGGGTCTCAACATTTGCGATTTTAATTTTTTGCACATTGAAAGATGCTATCTGAAATTGAATTTGGTACCTGAGGATCTTTGAACATGTAACTCCATGAAACCCCAAAAAATTTCCCTTAGGCTTGCATTCGACCAGCGGATGAACGAAAAGTTTTTATAATTTATAATATAATAATTTTATAGCTTAAACACATTTTGAATTTTTTTCATCGGGCATCAAATTTTATCGAAATCTAAATTGTTTGTATCCAAGTTCAGTGATATACCTATGCCATCTTTAGAGAGAAAATTTTCAAATTTTTTTACGTAATCTAAAAGGGCACAAGTAATTCTTAAGTTCTATCTTTATTATGTATTTTAATGGTTCCTGAGAAAACAAGCAACACATGAGAAGGCGCATTTTCAACCAAGTCCTGACATGCCAGAGACGTAACGAATCTAATAAAGAGAGAATTTGTCTGACGGACAGCGAAACGAACTCTCGTTTGGGAAAATATACGCTAAAAATTAAAGAAGAAACGAAACATTTAAGAAATTCAGACCCTTGGTTAAATAGAAAGAAAATGTTTGTTTCGGATATGTTAAAGTTAGTGTATTTTTCAGGCGAACTGCAACAGCACTTTATTATTCTGGTCGTTTTCGAGACCAAAAAAAAATGAGTGCTAGAATGTGAACAAATAGCGTTAAAGCTCTGGTGATATTAATTTAATGGAAAGTTTAAACAAGTTCAATTCCTTTCAGAATCTATCTCTAAACTTGGTACGTCTCAAGTTGGTCATCGAATTTATACGGAAGTTACGATACCGCAAAGACATTTTTACAATTTTTTGATTTCAAAATACCACACTTTCGTCTCGGATTATTACATTCCGCCACCTACTGCGGTACAATTTGACTGTGAATCGCTTGGGGCTACCTTGAAAAAGTCCAAACATCAAGAGAACTTATTGTGAATAATATACTAATTTCAAATTTATTTTCCAGACATGCGACAGAGGTGATTAAAAACATGGATAACAAGAACGAAGTAACAAAATTCATCAATACCAATTTAATCACATTAAAATGCGTCTTGTTCTGCTTTTTCGGAGGTAAGATGACATCCAAAATCATAACGTTCGATACAAGCTCTACACTTTTAGCGTTGGGATGCCTCTTTCCGTACCTACAGTTGCATTTAAATAAGAAAAACTTCACCATTGAAGAATCAAAGCTAATATCAATCGTTGCGCCCTGTTTGGCGTTATTAGGTCCGCTTGTCGTAGGTCCAGTAGCCGATAAACTTGCTGGAGGTTCAAAGGGCGTACCAAGAAGTAAAAATGGAACGTATCTACGTGTTATGATCTCAGTTTGTCTGATCCTGTCGATTGTGTTCTATTGGGTTTTGTTCGCGTTACCCGCAATTGTAAGTTGAGATTTGCGTTTAGGAAACCCCTACACACCACTATTTAAGCAATGTAAATATAGTGTAAAATAACAATATGTGTTGTAAAAGCAATATGGTGGTGGAAAGGGGCGACGTTACCATGTTTTGAACAAAAATACAACAATTTGACATTTAGGAGCCCTGTGTCTTATCTTCGATTGATTCCCCGCAATGCCACAACTCCTACAACTTGCCAAAGGATCAATATGCACGAGTAAGCAATAAACGAGACCCTATGATATTTTTTCGTTTAGTCAGTGCATGTTCTACTAACAATTTATACTTGGGTACTTGGTTATACTTTGTGAACTGTACATTGCCTAATAACACACACTCATAATCTCTTCCATAGCCATTGATGGACATATTTTTTATGCATGTGAGATCAACTATGTACTTACTGCTGATTTTTTGTAATAATACCATAAATGATCCATCTTGTTAGTTAATTAGACTAATTACAAGTGCTACAATATAGTCGCCTTGTCGAATATCTGGTTGTCCGCACTAGGTGTAGAACAACTGTAATTGTACGCCCATATTTGGGTTTTTATAAAATGTGTTGCATGCTGTACCTACTCTTATTCTTTCTTGTTCGATCATTAATGTTTCAATCATTATAGTGATTGGTACTAATTTTGAATAACAAAATTTTTAGACTAACAGAGGCCCTTATATAGAATTGGTATGCGACGAATCTGGAGGTGAAGTGCTGGTCGAAAATTGTGGATATACAGATACCTGTACTCAATGGGAGTCTGATGTGGTATGGACCAGTAGTCAAATTTACTTGTAACGTTTACTGTACGTCTTATGTGTAGGTGGCAAATTTTTACGTAACGAATTGCACACACACATGCCGCGACGGGGACGAAACGACACCGTTTCCTGACTTTGACACCAGTACCTCAGTTGATGACGAAGAAGGCGAGGCATCTGGACCAATTGAAGCTGATTTATCTGTTGTATGTGCTGGTAGAGTTTGGGCATTTGGTAAAACCACAAGAAATAGTGGGGTTTTCGGGGCCGATTTATTAGGGGTGCTGATTATGACCTCTACGTTAGATATTTGAAATTGCTATGCGCACTTTATCTACTATGCGCACTTTATCTACTACCTACTATAATGTTCGGAATCTTGGCCGCTTAAAAAAAATCCCAAATAATTACCGCAGAAAACTCCCCTTTGTGTGGGATACACCAAATGTTTAAACAGTTGACATCTCTTTGCGAAATTAATCTATAAACATTTTAGGGGAGAATTAAACCGAACTTGCCTCCGAGACCTCTACCACACGAACATCTCTGTTTCATGAACGAGCTCAACCAATCTGTTTGCGAAGTGTATGCATCACATTCGCATCCTATACAGTTGCGTCTACCTCTGCAACGTAGTCAAAATGACACAAAAAAACAGAGAGTTTGCGCTTATCCTATACGTGAGTTATAATAGCATAGCCCTATAGTGGTGTAACATTTGAGTTTCAGGTGGAAATGATTTTTATTGCCGCGTTGGCCCACAGTTCGAAAGGATTTATCTCAAGAGCAACGTTACGTCCACGTGTAATCAACGAGTTAGATGCGCTATCGATAATCCATTCAATTCCATTAGTAGTATATTCATCGAGCTACATTGCGATCGTGACGAGTCTATCTTTTGGATTTATCTGTTTGTGCGAGGAATAGGCGATATGTTTCCAACCGCCGCGCTCGTACTTCTGGACGCGGCCGTTGTGATCGCGACGCGCGAAACGTCGACGGGGCGAGGCGACGCTGGAAAGCAGTTTGCAGCGGGAGCTTTCGGTTTCGCAATCTTCCCGGCAATCACTGCCGCAATAGACGCGGACATCGCTCCTTTTATTATATTTACTGTGTTAATGGCGGTGACTATTCTCATTCTAATTTTCGACTCGTAAGTATCACCATAGCAGTTTTTGTATTATTGCTATTTCCTCCAAAGAAGCATTTTGAATTCGTAGGTGGAATTTTCGTTCACATTATTAACATTCTTTCGGTGTCCTAGCAAAGGCGAGTTATTCTTTTTATTAATTTTTACACTTATATCTGGGAATTCTAAAGAGTGCCGGACATATCTCAGAATTAACGAATTTATCTGGTAATTTACAGATATTTCCATTAGTTTACAGATCTATAGGGAAATGTATAGGTATTTGATAATTTACAAATTCATATGTAAATTAACAATATACGAGTCCAGTCATATATATGTATTGGGCCAAAACAAATAGATATGCAACACCCCTGGCAACACTATTTTCTGAATTAGAATTTATTGTACTGCTAGATTTTCCCCGCGACTTTGCACGCTTGAAATATGATAACGAAAATGCGTGAGCACGGTGACGCGAAATAGCAGAGTGCGACATCAACGAAAAGAAGTTTAAAAATCCTATACTTCATCCGATCGGGCCCAATTGTGAATCTAATCTCACCTACCTACTTGGCTAATAATGTTCAATATTTTATTTGTTATGTGCAGAGTTGATATGTTTAAAACAAAATGTATACAATTGTTTTAAACAATGTTTTGTTTTAATTTCTAATTAAGATGAAATTTAAAAAAAACCACCACATACCTCTATTGCAATTAAAGCACGCTACCCTTTTACTTAATTTTGAACCGGATTTAACGTTAATATTTTTGAAATACCGCAACACAAGGTCTTTTCGTCTCTCTGACATACCTCCTATCTGAGTTATGGTTTTAAACGTGTTTTAAATATGTTTTAAATGTATTTTTTTCTACTGATTTTAAACAGTTTTAAACATGACAAACTGTTTTAAACAAAAAAACATGTTTTTTTCCACCCTGGTTACGTTCTCATTTATAAGCAATTGAAAAATTGTCTAAAATATCATGTTACCCATGTAACAATAAGCCTACGCATTAATTTTTACTCGTTTACGTTTTGTTTTGTTAATCAACGTTTACTATTGAGTAAATCTGTAAATTAATTTACAAAAATTGTGGGTGTTGTCGCTTAACACAACTAGGTAAATGATGAATAACAGGTAAATATAGATCATACCAGCTATCAATTAGCGAAAACCTGAAGTCTCTAGCTGACCTAGGGGCCGAGATTTTGAAGCAACAGATTAGACAGACGGAAAATTGAGCATATAACCGTTACCACAATTGAATCTTTCATAGATCATCGCTTGTTTTCAGGGAGCAAGAGTCATATAAGTAGTTACCTGATACATATAAGTAGTAGTACCTACCTATATAAATATAATTCAAGGGAAATTGACTGGGTCACACCATAAATATTGAAATTTGTTTTCAGCAATATGCCGTTAAGTCCTCCTGAGTGGTGGTGGCATACAAGGTGCGGATTGCTTGCAATGGAAATGTCCGCAGTACGCAAATACGGTTTGGAGACGGCAGCTTTAGGATTTGTTCTTCTACTTTTGGGAGTATTTTGGAATGGAATTGATCCGTACCTCCCTTGGCATATCATGGCACAGTCTGGCGATACTTTAAATGTCGCCTTAACTGTAACGGTTGCGGCTTTACCCGCCGTTTTGTTCCTAATATTTATCGAGAGAATTGTCGATTACTGCGGCCATACGAATCTACTTAACGCTGCATTCGCGTTCTATATCATGCACTACATTGGTAAGTGGCTACGATGGTGGAAGGTACACCCTCACATAATTTATTTTAGCATTATCCTGCATTACGTCGCCTTGGTTGTATCTAATTTGCGAGGCGTTGGAAATATTTACCTTGCATATCGTATGGGTCACTGCCGTTTTATACCTCCGCCACTTAATACCTCGTCAGTTTACTGTATCGGGTCAAGCACTGCCTGTGATTACTCACTTCTGCATAGGTACAGGGTATAATTGAGAGATTCTAGATCTTTGCGTTGACGTAATATTTTAGGAAGGCTTATTGGAACGATCCTGTCTGGTTTCGCTTATCCCAGAGACGGATGGAACGTCTTGGAAGTATACGAAGGATTCGCTTCCGCCGCCGCAATAATAGCAATTGTATATTTCCTGCTGTATCAGCTATATTTAAAACCGAAATGTGCAGCTCCATTTGTTGAATTGGAACGACCTTCACCTGCGCTCATACAAAGTACCTAAGCGAGCGGTAATAATTGCAATTGAGCTAAATTTCAATTGATTGCAGATTCGAATGGCAATGGGGCCTACACACCATTGAAAGTGTATCACAATAGCAAAGCAAAGAAAGGGCAATTTAAATATTAAATATGACGAGAACCACCACAACTTCGTGTTTTCAATTCTGTGTTGTTTAGTTCAAAGCGGTGATGTGAGTGGGTACCGCTTACCAATCAATTTTTTTACCTATTTTATAATGAAATCGTAATTAACACGACCGCGTGCTATTTTTATAAAGTAACAATTTTATTGTTGTAGATTATAATATTTCCAAATATTTATTAATGTTAAATTATCACAAATGTTACTTCGCTTTAAACAACTATTGATGTATTTTAATAAAATAACTTCCCAAAGAAATATTTATTTTAGTTCGCTTACTTTTCCAGTTTGACCAGAAAGGAATACATAAAACGCGCACTTGTAACATTTTCTGCTGTTGGGTCCATGCACACGAAAGGCACACAGTTATGCGCATTAGTAAATACCTAGTGGGCGAAGTCATTTACTACATTTGTCGTACCAAACGATAGTTGCTCCAACACGACAGTGTTCTATAATATCAAATTTACATTCTTTATTTTAATATGTAGTAATAAAAAAAGGGTGAACGTGTCTTATTCCTCCGACACCCCTGAGGGATACCAGAAGCCGGCTGCTCAGGCGGGTTTCCTGTACCGCTTCAGCCACAGAACGGGAATGCAAGGATGGGTAAAGTTAGGGAATGGAACGAAAGGAACGGAGTTAGGATGCTTATTACAATATCAATAGCTATACAGAGTGGTGACTTGCGTAACGCATCATTTCATCAGGGATTTCAATGTAAAATTCATAACATGCGATTATTGGCTCCCCAAATTATTTTAGAGCAAAAATCTATTAAAGTTTTTTGTAGAAAACATTTTTTTTCGTCAATCAACCGTATTAGTTTTCAATTTTTTTCATAATAAAGACGGAAAATTGGAAAAATAAAACCCCCATCTTTTTCAATAATCTGATGCGATGCCATGGAATTTTCTAAAACAAAAAGATATCCAAATCCAATTATCAATTAGCAGCAGTTCGAAACGGATTTTATGATCGACTTGGTTACTGTCTTGCAGTTAATGGTAACTTATTCGAAAATTTATTGTAAATTGTTATATTAGGAAACCGTTTTTAGTAATTTGGTCTTTCTTTATGTTGAATTCGCTGTTCTAAATTATAATACTTTTTGATAGAATTTCATTTGTTTTATAGCAGACATTCCATGGCATGACGGATATTGGCGTAGTTTTTGTATTATAAAATTCCATGGCATCACAGATTATTGAAAAAGATGGGGGTTTTATTTTTCCAATTTTCCGTCTTTATTATGCAAAAAATTGAAAACTAATACGGTTGATTGACGTAAAAAATTTTTTCTACAAAAAACTTTAATACATTTTTGCTCTAAAATAATTTGGGGAGCCAATAATCGCATGTTATGAATTTTACATTGAAATCCCTATGATGCGCTACGCAAGTCACCACCCTGTATAGCTACACCAGCTAATCAATTCTAATATAAACTGATTAAACTATGATGATTCTTTGTGATATAATATCTGGTACCATGGAAGAACATGTGTCGGATTAACAGATGACCACAAAGCAAATGGGGACTCAAAATAGGCATATCTACATCATGGGACGATGCCACACTTCCTTCCTGTACATTCACTTAATTGTCCCCAAACCTGATGCTTATAACGACCTAAATAAAGTTTAATTAACTAATTTTTCAAATTTAATCTCTTGCATAACGCATTCGAGCACAGCACAGACTGTGTCAATGTCGTCTGTTAAAGTCATCCAGCCCACAAAATGAAACAGAGATGGGTAATTTTAATCATTGCCATAGGATTTATACTATCAACTTTGGTGGTTGCCTTAATAATTCACATAAGCTTTTTCAAAAGTAAGTATACGCTAAGTGAAAGAGGTGACTGTGAATTCTTGCAGGTATCTGCCCCGACACCGTTTGCCAAACTCCCGAGTGCATCGAAATCGCCGCCGAAATACTAAATCACTTAGATACAGCTGTCAACCCCTGTGATAACTTTTATAAATTTGCGTGCGGCGGTTTTATCAAAAGTGTTGAAATTTCGGACGATTCCAGCGAAGTTAGTGCGTCTACTTTGGTGAATGACGTGATTAAATCGCGAATTAAGGATCTTTTAGACGAAAGCATAGATGCCACAGTTAACCATCCATTCACTTTGGCAAAAAGTTACTATCAAGTCTGCATGGATACTGGTAGCTAACAATCATTTAAAAATCGCTTCTTAATTACTATCATTGTAGATTCCGTAGAGCAGCTAGAAGTGAGTTCGTTACACGATCTCCTAGCAAAAATAGGTGGATGGCCACTTTTGGAGAATGCTTCATGGAGTGGAAAAGGGCTCGATTGGTTTTACTACGTCTACAAACTACACCAAATGGGCGTTCGAACCGACTACATTTTAAAATTAAGAGTTAATCACGATATCAAAAATACCACTTTTCATATCTTAGAGGTACCTTTCATATTCATCTTGTAAAGCTAAACTGTATCTTTTCAGTTGGATCAACCAGCACTAGACATGCCTCAAAATTATTTCACAGATACCGAAGATCACGAGAATGCCTTGGAGGAATATCGGAAGTATATGACTAATGTGGCTTTGTATTTAGGCGCGGAAGATTATCAAGCTATAACCCAACTAGAAGATGTTCTTCAGTTTGAAATACGATTAGCAAATGTAAGTTCTTTGGATGCGCTGATTTACCAGTAAAAATGAACAAATTTAGATTTTAGAGGAAAGGGTTGGTTACGCAAATATCACAAAGTTTTACAATATTATGACTGTGCAGGATTTGGAAACGGAGCACGCCACCATTCCTTGGCTGGAGTATATTAATAACATTATCGCACCGGATGCCGAGGTCACATCTCACGAGAGAATCTTGGTGTTAACACCCAACTACATTCGAAATTTGGAATCTCTCTTGCAAAGCACTTCGAAGAGAGCCCAAATTAATTACATCGCATGGAAAGCAATAGACTCCCTGATTCCATATCTACACCACGATTTACGCGTATTACAATTGGAGTTTAAAAAAGCCATCTACGGCATAACAAATGAAAAACCACGATGGAAAGAGTGCGTCGATGAAGTTTACAAAAGGTAACTGCCGCCATGTGAATCTCACTACACCACATAAGTCCTAGGTTTCCAATCGTGATAAGCGTGCAGTATGTAAACTTATTCCCCGTAGACGATATAGAAGAGCCCATCTCACAGATGTTGCGGAACATCAAAATGGAATACATGGGAACTATTGAAACTAGTGAAATGCTAAATGGACACGTGAAGACAGTCTCCCTTCACAAGCTCGACAAAATGAACGACATAATTGGATACTCACCTGAAATATTGAACGATAAGAAATTGGAGGATCTGTACAGTGAGGTAGGTCAATTCCATCGTCAATATGTAACTGGCAGGTTGCAGGTGCAAATACTACCAAATCAATATCTCCAATCTTTTCTTCATCTGAACTTGTTGAGGGAAAGATTTCAATATAAAAATTTGCGCGTGTTGAAAACGAGAACGGCTTGGTTGGAAGAAAGTCTTGGCGTGCAGGATGGGATATATCACAATACGTTTATTAACACGCTGAGTAAGTCGTTTTGTGTAGAACCGGTAAATTCCGGCTTAATACCTAGGTACTGTTTTAGCCATATCCCCAGGGGTGACGGAAAAGAATTATTACAACAAGCGGCATCCGAACTATCTAAACTACGGAGGTCTGGGTTTTGAAATAAGTCGCGAAATAGCGCGCGCTCTTTTTGAAGTGGGGCAGCACTTTGACGATAAGGGAGAGTTTGTGAAATCTCGCAAGAAGGATTCCGAAGAGGAAATTGAGGATAAAACAAGTTGTATAATGGAACAGTATGGGAGTTACACCATTGAAGATTTGGGAAACAAAACGGTATAGGCGTGCGCCTATATAATACATTGCGTATAGGTGATTCTTTCGCTTCCAGATCAATAGCTTACTAACGCTGGAAAATAACATCGCCGACAACTTTGGTGTAAAGCACACGTACGACGCGTACGTGGAATGGGCGCGCAAAAATGGAAACGAAAAAAATCTCCCGGGCTTAAAATACACCCCCGTTCAACTGTTTTGGATATCGTTCGCTCTGAATCGTTGCTCAAAGATGACAACCGAAGGTCTTGATGTGTCAGTCAGTGTTAATAGGTTTGCGCCTGCTGAATTTCGAGTTATTGGAGCAATCTCCAATGTGGAAGACTTTTCCAAGGATTTCGAATGTGTTCCCGATTCCGATATGAACCCGTCAGACAAATGTAACTTGTGATGATTACATAGTATCAAAATTATCTTATATTAATGTACTTATTTATAATTTATGCCTGTGAAAAATCAAAAATTCATATTAGGAACGTTGATCATGCACAAATACGGACTTAGGAGAAGAGGAGAAGTACAGTATGTCTACTTACTCAAATTTTCAGCAAAATATTACTTAAGGCCGCTTGACATGGAGCAATACAACGCGCAAGAACTTGCAGAAAGAAATTGCAAAGTCAAATCCTTGCATGCAATAAGCATTGCATGGTATTTGACATGGTGCAATTCTAGTTCAATTGCCACATGTCCGCCAACAGAAGAAAGATATGGACTTGTCAACTAGTCAAACCTCAAATAAAAATTAAATTTTGATTGCTTGAAGAAACATTGAAAATTACAAGAATAAATAAGATTAATAAAAACAATAAGTGATGAGTGCGTCTCTCAGCATCATATTTGCCGCCCCTGTATTTTACTAGGTTGGTGACACAAAAACAACTAGATTTATCACTAGAATTGCGCGATTCATGCAGGAAAAATAGCACCGGTCCTATAAAAATTGCATGCAAGTCTCTTGCAACTTATATGCAATTGCAATTTTTATTAAAAAAAAATTCAACTTCAAAAAAATTGGGTGTTTTGGATAAACAAGCATTTCCTCCAAATTCACCGAAGGTCAAAAATGTATCTCCCCCATATCTCAAAATTTGCATTCCTACCAGAAATATATAATGGTACACTGTGTAAAGGGAATTTTTTTTAAATATTGATTTATGAAAAAAATTTATTCTTCATATTTTTTACTTGCTTTGAAAGTACCAATAACGTTTCGATTGTTTGTGGTTTGATAGCAATACGCTATCTTGATTATAATGTGATATGATGTAATAACTTTCTATAAAAAAAATTAATTTTATTATTTTTCCAGATTTCTATAAATAAATTTTAGATTATCGAAACGTTATTGGTACTTTCAAAGCAAGCAAAAAATACCATGAAGAATACATTTTTTTCATAAATCAATATTTAAAAAAAATTCCCTCTTGTATACCCCATCGCTTTACACCTTGTATATTCTATGCTTTTCTCTTCATTATGTGAACTAGGAAATACTGGTAATAAAATTTAGGTGTAACGAGAAAGTGACACAACGCTGGTTACAAATTTGCGGTAACAATCGTTTTTTGTAGTTTATAATGTAAATTTAGTTTAAACAATTTAATTGTGATAACTTAGTTAATATAAAGTGAAAATATGGACGTTGAGGAAATAGACCCGATGGACTTGCTATCCCCAGACCTAGCCATAGACAATGTAGATCCATTGTCAACTTGTCCTGAAGATGAAGGTATGTGGTTAAACTTTTTAACAACCCATTATAGACTTTTGTTATTAAGACGATAACGATGTGGAGGAAATTATTCAAGAACCCGTAATAATTGATATATTGGATGATGAACCCGAAAACCCACCCATAACGAACGGTGTTGCCCATTCAGAGGAGCCAAGCTTGATTGTTTTCCACCCCGGTCAAGTTCCCGACGATTATACGGACGAGGAGCGTGTCGTCTATGAAAAAATCTGTGGACCCGGTGAGTTTGCATTACTTTGAGACACTACTTCCAATAACGCTTGGTTAGGTCAACAAGCCGTACAGTTTCATCGATTACATTGTACGGCATGCAATGCTCATCTTGGAAGTGCACCCGCTGATCAAGACGATCGATATCTACATCCGTTGATGAAGGTTTTAATATGTAAATCTTGCTTCGACTTTTATGGCAGCGGTGATTTTGACCGAGATGACGATGGAAGCGAGTTGTATTGCCGTTGGTGTGGACAGGGAGGGAAAGTTTTGTGCTGTGCACAGTGCGCGTATGTCTTTTGCCAGGTATGCTAGATAACGTTGTACATGTATTTTATAGACTGTTATTTTAGAGGTGTATTCGAGTGAACTTGGGCAAAAAAGCCTTAGATATGGTAAAGGCCAGTGATGACTGGTTGTGCTTTGTGTGTAATCCAAATCAGATTGTGAAGTTACGAGTTATTTGCAGAGCTCTTTATGATTATGTACAAGAGGAGTTGAAGTATGTGTAATCAAGAATAGAATAGTGAGATGGTCTTATGGGAAAAAAGGAAACTCATTCAATCATTTTATTATCAATGTAGACTACATAATGATAGTATTGGAGAGAATTACACCATTTGATAAGCATACAATTAGGTGTTCCTTTGAAGAGGGTTGTTGTAGTAGCAGGTTTTCATGCTGCCCTGGGTGATTATTTTTATATTTTTTTCATTTGGGCATCGAGATAAGTATTATTATGCAATTTACCCTCAAATTTACCATTAAAAAAAAGTAGAAATATATCAATTGAATACATTAATTGTCCCTCAGATGGTTAGTTTATTGTAATCGTTCAAGATGCAGCACTATTTGTAACTACCACAATCGTATTCAAAGCAAAAAAGCATTTTTTTAATGAATGAAGCTTAGTCGACATCTATCTATCTCTTGATATGATCGTTTCCCAAAAGTACACTGAGGTTGTCTCACTATTACACTATGGTGTAATGTGCACTAATGCTAATTGTAGTGTTTTATTTTAAGGAGATGCAAAGACAGATCACAAGCCCAGATTTTAAGTAAGGATAAAAGCTTATGCTGCAAAACAAAACCAGTTGCAGTGAAAAGAAAGGAGAATGATACTACGTATGATCCCGAGAATCGTAAAAAGAAAAAACTTCGGATAAACTCCGTATCGACGACGCCTAAGGAACCTGTAACCAATACATCGAGTACCTGGGTCGAAACGCATGAGGATGAAGTGGTTTGTACGCCTGACATATCGATGTTGATGGATGAGGAGGAATCACATCAGCAGCCTCACTTTACAATGCCAGACAATGATCCACTGTCGGATGGTACTCCAGAAACATTACCGCCACCCATGGTTCCTCTCACGCCAGTAGCCGCTACTGATATCCAATTTGTAAACCAAACTAAATCTAAGGTTGCCAGAAAAACACAAGCAAATCGGTTGGGATATACAATTTCTCCAAAAGTCATGAAAAAAGTAGACGCAAAAGGCAAGGCCAATAGTAATGTCGTAAGGAAAAGTGTAGCATTTGATAAATTGCAATACGATTGGTTTGAAAAGGCTACAAAGCTGACGGCCGATGTGAATCAGAGTTTAAGTACGAAACTATCTACCCTATCAAAGAATGAATGTACGATACAGTCCCTAGCTAGTTTGGCCCAAATGCATAACGATCTACAAGCAATGCTAAGTGGCGCAATTAATTCACTTATGGAAGTACGGAAAACATTGCGCTCCGATTTTATTGCCAGTATAAAAAAGCTACAATTCACCGAGTCAATCGACGAAGCACCTCCTGCCGCAGTCTTGAATAACAACGACATAATCGAAGTTGATTCTACAGTTCTTACCGAAGAAAATTCACCCCAAGGAAGCCGCAATTATATTAAAGTAAAACCGACTTCCGAATTATTAGCTTCCTCCGTGATTACCATACCCGATGATGCCACTCCTCAAGAACCCGCTCCCACTCCTCAAGAAAGTCCCACAACTCCTCGAGGGTGTCCCACCACCCCAGAAGAACGTCCGACCACTCCTGAAGAACGTCCCACCACTCCTAAACCTTCAACACCATCGCCGGAACGCGAACAGATCAATTGTGAAGCAGATGAGGATGACCAAAACCAAACGGAGGACTTATCTGAAATTGTGGAATCTCTAAATCCGGAAACAGTCACTCAAATTAAGCGTGCCCTACTGGAGAGCAAATTTGAAAAGATTGTAAACGAGAATCTATCCGTTAATGCAAACCTGCCACGCGACGATCTGAAAAAGATGGCTTCCGTTAGAGTGGTGTTGTCTCCGAATTACGTCCCAAAGACGCCGCCTTTGAGACCTTCCAAACAGTACTCCCCACCCACCATTAGTGAATCACAAAATCAAGTGGTGATCTCTAATATCGACGATGAGGAGGATATTGAGAATATACTATCGGCAAGTCTATTATTAAATCCAGCTAAGAAGGTTCGCACTGCAGATTCCACAGATGATTCTGACGATCAGAATGATCCGCTCGCTCTCGATCCTGATTCCTCCAACAATGATACAAATATTAGTAATGGTGCGTTCGATGAGGACGCAAATTTAAATAACGACCTATCGAATACTACAGAAGGAATAGCCGTGCTCTAAATTTTAATAATTTGATGTGAAGATGCCCTTAAAATTGATATAGAGTAGTATGGGAGTTATTTCTCCCTTTTTTTTTTTCGGAGAGAATGAATTAATTTGTAATTTTGTTTGGCCAAGTTTGAAGGACGTGTATGTTTGTTAGCACACTTAATTTGAATTGTGAAGTGAATGTGTACATTTTGCTTGGTGTTGGTAGAGGTGCTGCATTTAAATTTGTATATAGGAAGCATCACTCCAACGTACGAAAATGTATTTCTTATTGTTTAATAAATTAATTTTTCAAAATACTGTACAGTTAATTAAATTTTATGTCAAAAAGCCCATTTTTAAATGAATTCACTAATAAATATGTATCAGAATGTCCTATGCTTTCTTTTTGTACACATTTTACATGAATAATATAAACAGAAAATAGAGTTAAATTACATTTTTCTTGGGATCATTCCAAAATCCATCTTAAATTTAGGATTTGTTCTGTACAAGGGACTTCATTGCATTTATCGCTACAGTACTTGAATAGTTTAGCTACAACTGTTTTTTGTTCGGCCAATTTTTAAAAAACAATGGACTGCTCCTTGTATCAAGCAGTACCTACTAAATATATTTTATAAATAAAAAAGTTGATATTGCGCATACGCACATTTGATTTTTGCAATTTGCGATGTGCTTGCCTTTACTAGCATCTGTAGTTAAAATGTTTAAATAAGAAAGTTTATATTTTGCAGTGCGTGTACGTGCACATTAATCGTGAAAGTTTTTCTTGGGTCAGGTGCCAGAGCTATAAGCTACCAAACACAAAAAGAACGAACTAATAACTTGAAAACTGTAGGAGTAGTTAAGGCCTAAGGACAGAGAAAGTGGACATAATAGCGCCTTCCAACATGAGTTGAAAAATGCGCTAAAAGTCAATGCTTCCACTTAGAGAAAATTTATCTTCCAGTTTTCTTGTAAGAAAAATATACCAACTAGATCTTCACAGGGATCTATGGTTTAAAAGTTTTGATTTTTTGGGTTTTTGAAATTAAAAAAATAATGTTCTTAAAGAGGTCTTTCTATGAATTTACTCAAAATGAAAAGTGGTAGGAGTATAACTGCAATAAAAAAAATGAGTTCAAAACTTAACTTTTCCGCACGATCTGAATCGATCGATTTACCTTTATTAAAAGGTGCTACTGTTTAAATTTCAGTAAGCTCCGTTTAAAAATAAGAAGTTTACCTCGGCGCTCTGGTGTGCGCATGCGTGCTCGTAGTTTGTACATGTAATCATCAATTTGTCAGTAAGTGCTACTGTTAAAATGTCAGTAGGCTCAAAACACAAATAGCATCTTTTTGCATGTTTAATTTAATGAATCGATTTCCATTTAATAAAGGGTGCTACTGTTGAAATTTCAGTAAAATCGGTCCATAATAAAGTAAATAAGAATGTAAGGATGCGGTCTCTACCGGTTTGATAATTAATATAATAGTCGTCGTCTGCAAGAGCCAAGTAATACTTACGGCTACAAATATGTACTCAATTTGTCCCATTAAATTTTGAGTTATCGTACGTAACAAGCCGGACAATAACAACAGACTTTTTCAGTGACGAAAACAATACTTTTTCCAAAACAACTACTTTTGTCTCTAAAAAGGGTAATTTTTCTCTCTAGTGAGGAAAGTAAAAAACAATTGCTGCGTTAATTTTAATAATGACATTTACAATTGAAAGATACCTGTATCTAGACTGCTATGGGCCAAACTTCTTTATTGCATACGTTCATTTTTCAATTTTGTTTGTAGTTTTAGAAAAAATTGTGTCAACTTGAGAAGAAAAAGTATCTTTCAAATCTCATTCATTTGACTTACTCGCTAAGCTCATGTGTCAAACTTTGAAGTCGAGTTAAAAAACTCCACTTTTTTCTTTAGTTGTACAAATAATTATTACCTACCCATATATGGGGGTGCGGATCATGATTGGTTTGTATCATGTCGAGAAGATGTGCCTAGGAAAACTTACCACCGACTGTGCCACCGGAATATTCATAATTCTTCCACAAAAGCATGCTCGTTAATTCGCTCTAGTAAATCACAAGAATCACCCTGAGAAACTCTTACACTCAAGAAAATTCGCTCATACACAGACGCTCAAAAAGAAGATTTGTGTTGCTATTTATTTAATTTTTGAATTAATATCATCAATTCTTCCTTGCTATACCAAATTTCATCGTAGAAAATTCACCCCCAGATCCCGGTGTATAGAAACGACAGAGGAAAAAACGATTCTGCAAATGTATCACAGTTATTGCAATAGGCAATTTCAGAAAACGAAAAGATGAGATTTGGGGGTGAATTTATTTGTACCGGGGGACGAAAGAGGATAGCATTAGTCAAATTTTAACAGCGAGTTTTTTTTGGAGTAAACGCATCCCCTTTCACTGGAGGCAAGTTCTTTTTTATCTAGCGAACTAGTGCATTAATCGGTCCGAGCTTTACAAGGTGAATGGCAAAATGGGGCGGGCTTGCAAGTTAAGGGCTACCATGCATTTTTTTTCGCACACTAAGAGGACACAAGTAAAAAATTGTAAAAGGTAACAAACAAATCTTATACTTACAGTTTAAGTCCAACGCAGATCCTAAATTTATAAGATATCGTGCTGTGTTCTTTTATTTAAAGTTGTTGACATTTTCCTTTGTGATAACTGATAACAGATATTCGTATGTATTAGAAAAATGATGATTTTACAGAGCCTATTTTTTAAACATGAATCATACTAACTCAGAACGAGTTGCGAGTGACGAGTGCGCAGTCGTTGTATAAGTTTAGTTTAGTAGTGGCGTGCGTGTCGTGGTTGTGTAGCGTCCCTTTGATTTTCAAATTTTCAAATTCGATTTGAATGTGTAATAATTTTGATTACCGAATCAAAATTAGTGTTCCGGGGTGCCGTACAAACTTTAGAGCATTACAAAAATGAACAGTCCACCAGGCGGAAGATTTTGGTGCAACTTTTCGAAAATCTGTTGGGCGTCTTGGCAGGGTTGCAAAAGGTTAGTGACGAATTATTTCTTTACATAAATTTGATACCAAAATCGCGGCGTTCGCCTTATAGAATAATTTTTAAAAACGCTAGGAAACTATTTGCAAAAAAAAGTCCGTATATATTTGTACCTACTAGCGGTTTGGGAGCTGGTACGATTTTAGGTTAGCTTAAAAAACGCACACTTTTATGGTTTATTTGGTGATAATTCTAATTGATTTATCGGAAAAAATCTTGCGGCGTTCCTTCCATCTTAGAGATAAACTTTCAGTTTCCACATTATATGGGCGTCAAATGATGTATCGAGGTTTTTTTAATCGGATATAGACAGGTACCAACATGTGTTATTTTTATGATAATTAAGACGGTGATTTTATTAGAAAGAAATTGTATTTTCTTATCGCCTATCGGCGAATGTATATGCATCGACGCCGATAATGAGATCGCTTGTTGCGCACCTGTGCAACATATGTCATTTTATATCGACTTTATTGTCACAAGCTGATAAGAGGTAAAATTAAAACGTTTTTCTTTTGATACGTCGGCGTCGTTAACCCTCTAAATAAATCAAACTTAGCATTGCTCATGACCCAAAGGGATTATAATTACATGGCTTGTTTACACGAGGGCAAGGGCAGTGGTTACTAAATTTTAACTTTCCGCTTTCATTTTCTGCATTGCTGTTCGCAATGCTTCAAGTTCGAAGTTACGATGAATAAACAAAGGTCGTATATATACAACGACAACTTGCTCGAAAAAGGACTTCTATTCAAGTGTTAGGCACCTATACCTACTAAATTTTTACCTACTCCAACGCTTACTACTTGACCGGGTGTGAATCTCTAAACTTTTTATCCGATTTCAATAAATATACTTCTATGCACAGCGCCAAGTTTATGGATCATGTGAAAAAATGATTTGTGCGTGCTCACGAAATCCTACTTTCTTTTTTTTATCGCCCGGAAAGAATGCCTGTCTGCACAGAACACCTGATTCTGGTCAACAATCGTATGTTTTTAAATCATACGATTGTAAACCGGCATCAAGTGCTCTGTAATCGGCGAGCCTAAACACAAAAAAGTCATAATGATTCAAAAATCACAAATCCTTCGCAACAAAACAAACCGCTTTTGGTACCTACTGGTAAAGTATGGCTAAAAATTGACTTTTTTTAGTTTACGGCCGCTTTACGCATTTTTATAAGTCTATAACAATTTTTTGTGTTCTTATAGTTTTTGAGAGAATTTAAATTGAACAGTTAAACTAGGTACCTATATTCATTTTATAATTTGCACTTTTCTCAGAAAGTAAGCCTCGTAGCGAAAAATGTTAAATATAAAAAAAGATGTGCTTTGATGAGATGTAAAAAAAAGTCTCATCCATTTCTTGCGTCAGATTCAAAATAAAGGCGCCAGAGGTAAATATAGTTTTAGCATTTTTACTAAAATTTGCCATATTTAACCGCCCCTCCCTACATTAACCCACGGGATCTCCCGTGGACGTGTCCCCGCTGCCATCGAGATTAAAAAAGTTATCCTTTAAATCGAAAAAGTGCCGCCGAAATGTTACTGCGTCTTCTTGTTTTCCTAAATAAACTCCAGGCGCACCAATAAGGGCTACGGATTCTGAAAGTAGCAATTCCACAGATTAAATGTCCTCTCCTCCAGGTCGGAACATGCGTTTTGTACACTTCTTACGCCCGCGTTTTTACATTTTATGAGCCCCTTCCCTTCGCACATTCTTTTTATACGCGCACAAACCACCAAATGAAATTATTTATTTACTTATTATTATAAGTGATATATTGTCGGAAAGACCATTTTATTCCCTGAATTTGTATAAACACAAGCGATAACAAATAGGGGCTCACTACTCCATTATTTCAGAACAACACTGCAAAGAAAAAGAGACAAAGGACATATAGTAAAAATATTTATTTGGTTCCCAACTTTCATTGTACAATGAGTTTTTTTAACATGTTAGCTTCTGTAGTCATTTCTTCAACATCTCTAATTGGCTTCCCATGATCTCGGTCGTGCTTTGCTAACTCCAGATAAATATCATCATTTTGTTCAAAATCACCCATTTTTCGCGGCAATATGTGGCAGTGAATGTGCTGAAATGTACCAATTTATCAAATGTGACCATCGGGGAGATAATACCGGAATAGTCTGGCCGGCCTCTGGCCCATCTTGTACGCAAATCGTCGAAGAATGCGAACCATAAGCTCGCTCAACCATTTGTTGTATTTTTACAACTGTCTGAAAGAAGTCGGCGATTTCTTCAGGGTATAAATTCTCAAGGCGCTTTGCTTGCCTCAAGGATGCAACCAAGACATCTTAATACAGATAAGGAGCCAACACTGTGAAAATTATGTGTCCCTACACCACAATGGTTAAGGATACGACCTGGTACCACACATCTGATATTGGTGAATGCAAAACAATATTTGCTTATGTAAAAAACTGTGCTTGGTGGTATTACCTTATCGCTAAACATGAAATTAGGCACATCGCTTTCATATTTATTTATATTTAAGGATAACCGATACAGGTCGTCCCTACGGTGATCTAAAACGGGCATTTTCTGCCGAACCCCTTTCAAAAACTCAACATTGATATTTGCATAGGCTATACTTTCATCTGTTGCTCTCTCCTTTGAATAAGCAGGACATTCGGCAATTATATTACCCCAGGGATCAACAATCTGTAATGACAATTCATTTCAATATCTCTACGTTCATTTCATTTTTACCAATGAATTTCCAAACGAAATTCTCTTCCGGTTATGTACACCGTATTGGGCGGCCGCGATAACATAGCACTGATTTTCGATGGCACGTGACTTTAGCAAAGTTTTCCAGTGTGCTTCACCGGTTGTAACAGTAAATGCGGATGGGAATGTTAGAACGTCTCCTCCATTTTTCCGTAAAATTAAGCTCAATTCTGGAAAACGTAAATCGTAACACTAAAACAAACGTAAAGTCTTGAGTCAATTATCAAGCTGATACGCACAATCATGAGACCTACGGATCCGATGGGAGTACTGACTGGTGCTCCAATTTGAGTACCCGCCGTTATATAACTAGATTCCTGTAGATTTATATTACTCTCTGGAAGGCTAACATCAAATAAGTGCACTTTCCTATAAGTCCCTGTGATTACACCCTCCGAGTTAATTAAAACATGTGTGTTATGCAATGTATCCTGCACAAACAGATTACTCAAAAGCGACATTTACGGAACATACCCGTCCGTTAACTTGTTGCCTCTCATGAAATCCCCCGATTGACAACCATACGTTGTGTCTCTGAGCTAGAAGCTTGTACTGAGACATTAATTTCCCATCCAACGGTTCTGCCAGTTGTTTTGTTTCCGTAATGCTGGTTCCAACATAATCACACGCTTCGGGTAGAAAAATGACCTATAACACGCTACTAGAATTATAGTCTAAAGCTAACTGAATTTTAGACCTTGGCCTTTTCTGCAGCCTCCGACACTAGTCTCGTGACGATCTTTAAATTTGCTTCTTTGTTAGATGTGGCAGTGAATTGGCAAACGGCGGCGGTGTTCTTTGCGGTCATTTGTGAAAGATATCGAACGAAAGGAAGAGAAAAATTAGATTTAAAGTGGTTTAATTGCAAAAACTTCATGTAAATGGACAATTGACTTTTGAGTTAATTGGAGGTTATAAGTACAGTGGAACTACTATGACTGGATCTACTGACTTGCAGATGCACCATGCACTTCCAGAACTTACGTCGCTTTCCCCTGACCTTAACCCCCCAAAATACTCGCATTACAAAAGGAAAATTCAACTTTTTAAGGGAGAGCCTCAAGAACGTAGCACTGGGGGTCACAGCGCACAAACATCTTACGATTATTATTAAGTAATAAATCCACGATCTTCCCATTCATAAAAATATAAAGGGGAATCATAGAAGTTATTTTCGCCAATTCTGTGTGAAAACGTTTTGCATCGCAACAATTTTTAGATCTTGGGAAGTAAATATGCCATCGCTTTAGAATTCCGGGAATAACTAGTAAACAGAAAAAGCCGGATGCATTTGATTGGACCATTTTTTGAAACGGGCGAATCGTAGGGAGTCTTGCAGCTGTGACGTCATGACCACTATCTTCGTCACGTGACCAACTATGTCGTTGCTGCCGTTCCAAGCGTGTTGTGTTTTTTCGGTTTGCTGCTAATTTACGAAGTGCGATATTAAAATAAACTTTAAAAAAGTCAAACAAAAGATGGGAATAATTCTGGGACATAGTTCGTTTCGGTTCATCATACGTAAATCGGTGTTTAATCGTAATAATTAAACTACAAACAGTTATGGCGTCCCTTCTCCTTTTCGTACGAATTTAAATCGGCGTTTGCGTGTAGGATCTCGGGACGCGACCACGTAAATTTTGAATTTGTTGTTAAATTCAACGCTTAAACTAACAAAAACCGGCGGGGAAGTGTTCACAAATCGGTGTTTTCGATGTCGTGTTAAATGTTATCCCAAGAACAAGAAGATGGCGTCTTATTTTAAATTCGTTTGTTTGCGTTAAAAACTTAACGTTTTGTGCAGCTTTTTCATGTTTGAATCAAGACGCTTAAGATTTCATTGATATCTTGATGTGGGGTAAGTTTGTAGACCTTTAAAAGTTTCGTGGTGACGGTTACGATAATGTTCACCAGATGAAGTGCTTCATTAGCGCTACCTAAAGACGTACGTGTCTGATAGCACTGTCGAGGTGTACACATCACCGTGAGTCGACGTACGGACCTCGACAATGCTATCACACAGCAACTCGCAAGAAAAACCTTGCTAGAGTATTCCTGTCTTTGGGTAGGGCTTATGAAGCGCTTCGTCTGGTGAACGTAAGCACTGCTTGCGCTAGCCTTAAAATATGACGTACCTTAGTATCGACGGTTTATAATAAAACAACTTGTTGCGGTATATTTAGTTTCCGATTTATTTATCAGGCATGATAGGGCTCATTTTGCTACCCTTCATATTAATCCGTTGAAGTGGGTTATGTCAGCTGCGTTCAATTCGATGTTTAATACAGAGAAATGATCACTGACTTGCAGAACATTCATACTACAATTGTGACAATTTAATTGAAATCCTGGTACTTCCAGGAAGAGTGTCAATTCTGCATTTTACTTCGTTAAACTTCATTGATCTGTGCGCTAGACCTACGTTTCTTAGCTGTACAAACAGTTCCACTGCGTCAGTTTGATGAAACCTTTACCCGTGGCAGCACTATACCTACACAATTCCAATTTCAAATCGTAAATTTCAATTTAAAACGAATCTTACCAACTTTACCACTTCCATTTGGCTTGCTGCCAAACAATGGGAACCGACCCTCCACTGTAAATACCCTCGTTGACATCTCTTCTCTGACATCTGCCATCTTTACGAACGAGGATAGCTAGTCATAAGCAAACTAAGTAAAAAGACACTCTCGTCGTAAACATTTTACAAAATGCGACAGGGGGGTGGGCCCTTATCCCTCTTGATTTCCTTATCACTTGCACTTCAACAGGTGATTTTTCGTTCAGCACCCAACTCTCTCTCTACCGTAGGTCAATATTGGTCTGTAAGTAGATTTCATTAACTATTTCTAATTAACTGTTCCAGTACTTACCGAAATAGTTTCTTTCTATCGCCTTTGGCATATTCTAGTCAGATAACAACAAAATTAATCTTGATAAGATGGCAGTAATATATACCTACTACACCTACTTACAATAGGTAAGCCAGGTAAGCTAAATTATCCTCAATTATGCTTGCAGGTTATGTGTATTATTTACTTACCCCATTATATGACTTTACCCCTTACAATTGACAATTCTACCCAAATTCAAATTTTCGCGCGCTTGCGGTTGCGCAGTATTGAAGGAGTCAAATGTGCAACCATCTGCAAGTGGGGTCTACTGTTGTCATTTGATCTATTGTGATATTGAACTACCAACATCTGAGCAATGAGCCAAGTTGGTTTGGCCATGTACAATTACCACACAAGTGTTTTCTGATCTGTGTGCGTAGAGCCAGATTTACGCGTACGCTAAAGCCTAGGGGGCCAACCCACGATTGACACAATTTCTTTGCCTCGAATGGAATTGCTTTTTTTGTCCATCTTGTTAAAACCAAGTAAGACCTGTTGCCATTTTATATGTTGGATTTCACAGTTATAATTAAGTAGTTTTGATGTTAAAGCCAGTTTGACATGGAGCAATAAAAATTGTAATTGCGTGTTGCAACTTACAAGAAAAATTGCGAAAGGCAGGCGCAATTCAAAGCCAACTGAGCTTGCATGCAATTTGTACATATAACAATGAATTACATTGTTGTCAATAAAGTTGACACCTTCACATGCCGCAAATTAATTGTACCCAATATACCTGAAACTTCTGAATCAGTAAAAAAGTTGCACTTGATCAAACACATTGCTTAACCCGGGGGTACCTAAAATTTATAAGATTAGTTTGAGCCACAAATCCACACTGATAAACTAAACCCAGAGAACCCCTATCCGAAGCCTACTTAATATAAAGCTTCCAATTTGACACTGTATGAGAAGGGCCATGTAAAAAGACTAAAGTAAAACAGTGAAAAATCAAGTTAGGTACTTGCAAAAACAAAATTCTAACTGTTTTCGAATCACAACTCAAAATTTGCAATGGCCGAGGTAGTAATACGTTTGGTGATGCCAGCAAGGCAAAAATTGCATCATGCAACAAAGAAACTTATGGAATCCGACATTGTGAAAGAACTGCTTGAAAAGTGGAACGAACTTACATCTTTCATTAATTTTGACGATAACATGCTTGATGCCGTCAATAGTAAACACTATGAACTTTTTTTTTGTAATAATCGTAGCTCTATGCATTTACCATCAGTTGATATTCCAAGTGACACTATAAACGTCCTAGATTTCTTGGAGGTTGCTAGTCTCAGTTTCAAGATTAGTGAAATGCAAAATTTAATGGGACATCAAGTCCATCAATCTTCAAAACTTTACAGAAAAATGTGGAACCCCTTAGCACTATTTGGCGATAAAGTAAAACCCTACCATCCGTGTATACCAGGTGTTCAAAGTTATATGACGTATAATTTACTCTGTAACTCTTTGGTAAATAATTTCTACGTCGAGAAACAGCACCAAGAATTGAAGCAACTTTTAAAATGCCGTTACGTCTTATACTCCCTTGACAATCGGAAACATATGACGACCACCTATGTCAATTCAACAGAAATGAGGAATCTCACTAGGGAAATAGTTCGAGAGTTACTAGCAACACAAACTAAAATTTTGAAAAGCAATTTTGGAGCAGGCAGAAGATACTTGCATTGTGACGTTTTGTGTGCCCAACCTAATGATATAAATGATAGGAAAGGCCTCATGGAAATTAACCAAAAAGTATTTGAAAAAGTGGAAAAAGAACTAAAATGTGTTAAACTGTTGGATAAAATTGGCCCTTCATCGTCTGAACATTTGAACGATCAAACCACAAACCAGAAATCAATTGAGTCATCTAAGTATGTGCCACTGATGTTAATGCACACTCCCCACCTGCACTAAATTTATGTAATGAAACTCCCTGCTACTTTAAAAATACATATTCCTTCCCACTTTACCAAATCAAGATACTTTATGGAACATTCACTTGGAAAAGATCTTGGAAACCCCTAACGTAAGACAGACGAAAAAATACAAATACTGTACTGAGAAAATTTAGGAATGAGCCAAATTACACACCTAAACCCTGCAAATGAGTAAACGGTTTAATAAAAAAAGCTTTCTATTAGCCCAATTTAAACGGTTTAACAAACGAACGTTTTCGCTTCATCTTCTTACGTGTCAGTTCCAGCTGTTGCAGTTGCGCTTGAATTTCGTTGAAGATTTCGGATTGTTCCTCTTCCGGAATAGTTTTCCTGCAAACATAAATTAGAAATTCCTAAAAACAAAGAACATAACTCACATGTAATTTTTCATCAAATCGTATTTCAACCACGGTGTCGCCACTTTCTCAGCCCTCTCTCTGTCGCGAGGCGAAACTTCGAACTCCTCCACACCTTTTAAATTTTGTCGTTCCCATCTCTCTAGCCAAGGCTTCGGTTTTAAAACGACTTTAAGAGGGTTGACGGGTACAGGTGAACCTTCGGGAAGTATTTCAACCTCCATGTTTATGTCGAATGTACTATACTCCGGCAACGCATCCCTGAGGTACATCAGCTCGTCGTCCAATCGTTTCTCTAGGCGGAGAACTTCAATTTTTTGCAAGGCGGGATCGTACATTTCGTACAGTACTTCGACACCCTAGAATTGATTAGTTACAAGCTTTCATTTCTGAAGTGGCATACTTGGTGATCTATGACGTTTCGTAAAATAAATTTCGCTCGCAAACCGCAACCTTCTCGTTTGATGCAGATACCCACAAATCGGTTTGTCTTTCCTAACGAGTGTGGGTCCGAAGAGGTCACTGCCAAAATTGAACCTATAAATGTGCCCATAAGAGGTGCACGATAACACACGGGGACTTACCAACATAAAACTCGGGAATATCGATGTGCGCTCTCCTGGCGAGCATATCTAATCTTTCTAGTTTCTCTCGGATGGGATTACGAAATTCGACCGTCGGGTCTGGTAGAAATTCCACGTACACCTTGCGGAATTCCGATAGACTTTTGTTCGCGTCCACGGGGGATGGATTGTTTGCCTGTGAGGCAAAACGTTGGAGCACTACAACACAAAAGTAGTAATGGAAAGTACAGGGGTACGTTGAAACTTACTTCTAACGTAAAGATTGGGGAGTTTGACATTTTTTAATGTAGAAACAATCATTTTTGAGTTTGTGTTTTATTCTTTTATTTTTATTCTAAACATAACCTTACTTCCCTTGAGCCCTTCATTCAAACTTCAAAGCTCAACGGCTACGCTACGCTAGCCACATTGCAACAGTGGCGTAACATGAAACAACTGATGCCTTAGCTGCTGTCAGAAACCCTTTAGTAACTAAAGTAACCGAGATATATATATATATATATATACTTAATATTTACTATTCTGATCTTATTGCCCTCACTACAAGACATACGTGGTGATTAACGTGTAATGGATTTATGCTATTAACCATACAAAGTGTAGAATTGGTTTATATCGAAATATATCCTCCCTTAATTAATTTACAGCAATAGTAAAATTCTGCCTTTATTCATTTTTTTTTATTGTGGGAAATCGGAGAAGTTACTTATAAATTAGAATTTTTCAAGCTACAAGAAACCGATTTAAAACTTTGTTGTAAATTAATTAGAGGAGAAAATATTTCGATATACAGAAATTACCAGTGAAATCCCTATGATGCGTAGACCTTTTCTACACCATGTATGCTTATCCTAAGCAAATTCATGCAACTTGCATTATTATTGCCAGTTGCATAATCGAAACTCCGAAGAAATTTTTGGACTAGCTCTCTTGGAGAGAGAGCTCTGTAATACCATTCAAGAGCGTTTTATTTTTTCTCCTTTCACGGTAATGTTGCGTGTTGCGTTGAAAACACCCATTTTCTATTTTGCACTTTATATAAATGCTAATCTCGTATTTGCAATACTGTTCACTGTATTTTACTCGCCTCCCGTAATGATTTTCTACGCCTATGGTTCTAATTGCTGTTGCCACGCCTGTGTTTAAATGCCGGCCGGTAAAAGCGTGGTCTGTGCTGCCAGGTGTCTGCAACTGTCAAAAAAGTGACGCATTTATCTGAATGACAATGTAATGATATTTAAATAAACAAATACTATTAGAATGAGGTGAAATGTAAATGCCTAAACGCAATACAAAACACCATCGCAAAAATGTTACCTTACCAAATTGTGATTTTCATGCTGGCATTTTATGGGGTTCGTGCATTGCCCGATGAGGGTAAATGGGACTACAATTTAACAATGGTATGTACATATGCACTTTTCCAAATTAGATAACATGGCACTACTATAATTCCAGGAGGGAAATCACATGATTGTGTCGAAAAGTCTATACAACGCTTCTCAAATTTTTGTCAAAGGTAACTAATATTTATAATCTAATAACATTTATTGCATAACTTTTCTGTAGTTAATTGCGAAAGTACACAAGATACACCTATAAACATAACAATCGGGTGGATAGTAATTCAGTCGCCTTGCTGGGATTATTCCGACGCTATTACGTTAGGAAGGGATGTAAGTCTTAATTCTGGACCGTCAGATAGTGACAGATTCTCGATGAGGATTGAAGAGTACATGCTTCACTTACGTACACTAAACTGATTAATTAATATTACCTGGCTTTGGGTAACCAGTCTTTAATGTTGCAGGTGGCATTTGCAATCCCAAAAAGTGGTGCAAATTGATAAAGTACCTGTTTGGGTTGAAAAATTTTGTTTATTTCTTTGTACACGCCTTTGAAACTGAATGCTGGCATTGTGTTTATTGTGATACAATTTATATGACTAAAGTGTGGGCTTAATTGAAGGTTTGAGCTTGAAATGTGTAGGATATTACACTTCTTACACAAGCCATTTGACATATGCTTATGAATTATTATCAGTTAGTATTCAGTAATACCTCTATGCATTTTCTTTGGATAGCAAAAATATGCCTCACTGTAAGAGAATGCTTCCAGTAATTTGCCATTATCTGTTTTGTAATTTGGTATATTATTCAAAAATATAAAAAATAGTGGTCCTAACACGGATTCTTGTGGTACTTCTATTTTTGTAATTATTGATGTATGATATATCATGATTAAAGGTCACTTTTGGGTTCTTCTCGAAATAAACTGTGAATGTTTTTGAATAATAGCCTTAGTTTTTTTTGGTGAAGTAGGATGTAAAAGGTACACAGTTGAATGCCATGGAAATGTCAATTAGGGTAGCATTTAAGTACTTATTATCCTCAAACTCAGATATGATTTTCGCACTAGGACAGTCCATATTGCCCCTAATAAAAAAGTTTATTTTGCACAAAATACTTTGCAAAGGCAAAGATATTGCATATTTAAACATCAGGTGTTCATGGAAAATGCGCTAAAGTTAGTCGTGAGTTAAGGCGAGAATTAAAATTTCAAATTTTGCCAACACTTTAGTGGACTGTAGCTATCTGAAGCCAGGCAAAAATATAGGCGACACAGCACATTTCATTTCTTATAATCGCCACTATGTGCGGCACTCTTCACGTATGAAAATGAGTCACTATCCGATGATCTATTCATCAGATATGTAAATGACCGAGAAAAACCGTTTTAGTTGTTAGAATCGTCCGATAAAACCATAAACGACACTACATATCATCGTGCAAGGGATCGCACTTATACATGCGACGATCATATTATTCTGGACGAGGCGAAGTTACAGAAGAATCAGCAGTCCTTAGAGAAGGCGCATCCGATCTATATCGTACCGAAGGATGGCATTTACGTACTAATATTTCGCGTCACGGGCAGCAGTCCGTCGTTTAATTTGGGCGTTCACGTGGAGATGAAGAACGATTACGGTTATCTATCGGCGGCGGATTGGCCTTTGCTTCCGTTCTACGGTGTAATGTGCATTTTATACGTAATATTCGGCTTGATATGGTTGATCGTTTCGTTTATGCAATGGCGCGATTTATTACGGGTACAGTTTTGGATTGGTGGCGTCATTCTGCTTGGGATGTTGGAGAAGGCGACATTCTACGCGGAGTTTCAAAGTATTAATAATAGCGGCGTCCGTGTTCAAGGGGCGATGATCTTCGCCGAGTGGGTCTCGTGCGCGAAGCGTACCTTGGCGAGAATGCTAGTGATTATCGTTAGTTTAGGATTCGGGATTGTAAAACCGAGATTGGGCGCCGCTTTGCATCGCGTTATCGGCGTCGGGCTTTTATATTTTCTACTGGCGGCCTGCGAAGCGTACTTGAGAATAACGAAACCGAAGAATAATCAAACGAAAGATTTGTTGGTGGCTTCCGTTCCTTTAGCAGTTTTAGATTCCGCAATCTGCTGGTGGATTTTTAATGCCCTCGTTAATACGACGAGGACTTTGAGACTGAGGCGAAACGAAGTTAAGCTATCGCTTTATAGACATTTTACAAATGCGTTAATATTTTGTGTCGTGGCTTCTGTTATTTTTATGCTTTACGCAATTAAAGTGCATCGCGTCGTAACTTGCTTATTAGTCTGGAAAGATTTGTGGTTAGAAGAAGCCTATTGGCACATTTTGTTTTCGGCCGTTTTACTTGTAATAATGATACTTTGGCGTCCGACAAACAATAATCAAAGGTACGCTTTCGTGCCATTATTGGAAACGGGCGATGATGAAGAAGAGGAACAGTTGGTTAATGACGCTTACGGCGTTAAAATACGAATAAACCATCAGCGTCCTAACTCGCCCAAAACCCACAGTATTGAAGACGACATCAAGTGGTTAGAGGAGAATATAACCAGTGACCCCACCTTACCCGTTCTTGATTCGGATGAGGAAGTTGTTAATACCAGATTTGAGGTGTCAAAAATGCAATAGTTGCAATGGTATATCAAGTTTAAGTGTGATCGTGATTTACTTAATATCCTTCAGATTTTGTTAAAAAAAAGACATTTTAATTAGTACCTATCGCTTCATTTTGTAAAAATTCAAAATAGTTTTCTCTTATGTAAAAATAAATAATAAAATTACATTTACCGTATTTTACCTTGTACTGATCTGAAGGTACTCAGTGGCAACATTGGATATATTCCGCCGGTACCGGAAAAAAGGCCCCTGGAAAATAAACCCGGAATAAAAACCCCCGGAATAAAAACAAATGGAAAGAAAACCCCCCGGAAAAAAACCCACGGAAAGAAAGACCCCCTGGTAAAAAATCGGAAGAAAAACCACAGAGAAAAAAAGGAAATATTGCGCGAGAGCTCTAAAGTTGCATATTGTTTACTGAAACAGGAATATCAAACAGAACTCGGTTGAGATATTCTATTAACAAATTTTCACAATTTTTACAAAATACGTAATTGCATATTATCCTAAACTACCATTAAGCCTAATTAAACCTAATATTATGACTTATAGCTTCTAAGAAGTTTACCACATCTCTTTGTCCGGCGCTGTATTCTTCGCAGATATTTTTTAGTCTACTTTGCAGCAGTACATATTTTGCTTTCTTCCTTTTTGGGATTAATTGACCTAAATGTTGTTGGTGTAATTTTAAATGAATTTAAAGTATGTTTTCGCAAACGTGATTAAGATCACAATCATTTGTTAATATTTAACAGATGAATAACGTTGGTTTGAGCCTATGTCATTTGGTAAACATCAAAAATCGACCAATCATATACCATATAATCATTGATTAACTAACACTCTTTGTGAAACCAGGTATAAGTCACTGAACAACGCTTTTTGCAAGCTAATACAGAACAGAAGTACTAGTTCGCACTTTTAGAAATTTTACGAAGGGCCGGTTCCACAATGCAAATGCAAGTATATACCAGGTATAAGCTATTTCAAGTATAAAATCTAAAAATTCAATCCAATTTTCAGATTTTGTACTTGGAATAACTTATACTATAGGTATATACTTGCCTTGTACAATCGCCCTAAGATATATTACCTACCTATTGTGGAGATTTAAAAAAGGGGGTTTTCATTCCAGGGTTTTTTTTC
>NW_022170511.1:45429959-45472264 GCF_008802855.1 Photinus pyralis
TAATAATAATAATAATAATAATAATGTTTATTTCCACCAAAAAAAAAAACAGAAAAGGGAAAAAAAAATACATACAAAAATAGAAATAAGCAAAAGGTGGAAAAAGGACCACATTCAGTGAGTAAGCACTGCTCTTCCATGTGGCCTAAACACGTAGCAAGCGTAAACACCTAACACATATATATATATATATTATGTACATGACACGAAAATATGCAAATGCAAATGCACGACCCCTCACATGCACTTAAGTTCCTAATACATACATAGTACCAATATAACAATTTTAAAAAAAGTAATAGACAGAATAGGAGTTTTTGCAAATTCCTTACATCATGATTGAGATGCGAAACTGCAGCAATTCACTTTTTAATTTTTTCTTAAACATATTTAAATTCAAGCTCGTTAAATTGGGCGATAATGAGTTTACGACGTTACTCGTCGGTTACTATACGGTTACTATAAGATGGCAGTAATATATACCTACTACACCTACTTACAATAGGTAAGCCAGGTAAGCTAAATTATCCTCAATTATGCTTGCAGGTTATGTGTATTATTTACTTACCCCATTATATGACTTTACCCCTTACAATTGACAATTCTACCCAAATTCAAATTTTCGCGCGCTTGCGGTTGCGCAGTATTGAAGGAGTCAAATGTGCAACCATCTGCAAGTGGGTCTACTGTTGTCATTTGATCTACTGTGATATTGCGCCAGATTTACGCGTACGCTAAAGCCTAGGGGGCCAACCCACGATTGACACAATTTCTTTGCCTCGAATGGAATTGCTTTTTTTGTCCATCTTGTTAAAACCAAGTAAGACCTGTTGCCATTTTATATGTTGGATTTCACAGTTATAATTAAGTAGTTTTGATGTTAAAGCCAGTTTGACATGGAGCAATAAAAATTGTAATTGCGTGTTGCAACTTACAAGAAAAATTGCGAAAGGCAGGCGCAATTCAAAGCCAACTGAGCTTGCATGCAATTTGTACATATAACAATGAATTACATTGTTGTCAATAAAGTTGACACCTTCACATGCCGCAAATTAATTGTACCCAATATACCTGAAACTTCTGAATCAGTAAAAAAGTTGCACTTGATCAAACACATTGCTTAACCCGGGGGTACCTAAAATTTATAAGATTAGTTTGAGCCACAAATCCACACTGATAAACTAAACCCAGAGAACCCCTATCCGAAGCCTACTTAATATAAAGCTTCCAATTTGACACTGTATGAGAAGGGCCATGTAAAAAGACTAAAGTAAAACAGTGAAAAATCAAGTTAGGTACTTGCAAAAACAAAATTCTAACTGTTTTCGAATCACAACTCAAAATTTGCAATGGCCGAGGTAGTAATACGTTTGGTGATGCCAGCAAGGCAAAAATTGCATCATGCAACAAAGAAACTTATGGAATCCGACATTGTGAAAGAACTGCTTGAAAAGTGGAACGAACTTACATCTTTCATTAATTTTGACGATAACATGCTTGATGCCGTCAATAGTAAACACTATGAACTTTTTTTTTGTAATAATCGTAGCTCTATGCATTTACCATCAGTTGATATTCCAAGTGACACTATAAACGTCCTAGATTTCTTGGAGGTTGCTAGTCTCAGTTTCAAGATTAGTGAAATGCAAAATTTAATGGGACATCAAGTCCATCAATCTTCAAAACTTTACAGAAAAATGTGGAACCCCTTAGCACTATTTGGCGATAAAGTAAAACCCTACCATCCGTGTATACCAGGTGTTCAAAGTTATATGACGTATAATTTACTCTGTAACTCTTTGGTAAATAATTTCTACGTCGAGAAACAGCACCAAGAATTGAAGCAACTTTTAAAATGCCGTTACGTCTTATACTCCCTTGACAATCGGAAACATATGACGACCACCTATGTCAATTCAACAGAAATGAGGAATCTCACTAGGGAAATAGTTCGAGAGTTACTAGCAACACAAACTAAAATTTTGAAAAGCAATTTTGGAGCAGGCAGAAGATACTTGCATTGTGACGTTTTGTGTGCCCAACCTAATGATATAAATGATAGGAAAGGCCTCATGGAAATTAACCAAAAAGTATTTGAAAAAGTGGAAAAAGAACTAAAATGTGTTAAACTGTTGGATAAAATTGGCCCTTCATCGTCTGAACATTTGAACGATCAAACCACAAACCAGAAATCAATTGAGTCATCTAAGTATGTGCCACTGATGTTAATGCACACTCCCCACCTGCACTAAATTTATGTAATGAAACTCCCTGCTACTTTAAAAATACATATTCCTTCCCACTTTACCAAATCAAGATACTTTATGGAACATTCACTTGGAAAAGATCTTGGAAACCCCTAACGTAAGACAGACGAAAAAATACAAATACTGTACTGAGAAAATTTAGGAATGAGCCAAATTACACACCTAAACCCTGCAAATGAGTAAACGGTTTAATAAAAAAAGCTTTCTATTAGCCCAATTTAAACGGTTTAACAAACGAACGTTTTCGCTTCATCTTCTTACGTGTCAGTTCCAGCTGTTGCAGTTGCGCTTGAATTTCGTTGAAGATTTCGGATTGTTCCTCTTCCGGAATAGTTTTCCTGCAAACATAAATTAGAAATTCCTAAAAACAAAGAACATAACTCACATGTAATTTTTCATCAAATCGTATTTCAACCACGGTGTCGCCACTTTCTCAGCCCTCTCTCTGTCGCGAGGCGAAACTTCGAACTCCTCCACACCTTTTAAATTTTGTCGTTCCCATCTCTCTAGCCAAGGCTTCGGTTTTAAAACGACTTTAAGAGGGTTGACGGGTACAGGTGAACCTTCGGGAAGTATTTCAACCTCCATGTTTATGTCGAATGTACTATACTCCGGCAACGCATCCCTGAGGTACATCAGCTCGTCGTCCAATCGTTTCTCTAGGCGGAGAACTTCAATTTTTTGCAAGGCGGGATCGTACATTTCGTACAGTACTTCGACACCCTAGAATTGATTAGTTACAAGCTTTCATTTCTGAAGTGGCATACTTGGTGATCTATGACGTTTCGTAAAATAAATTTCGCTCGCAAACCGCAACCTTCTCGTTTGATGCAGATACCCACAAATCGGTTTGTCTTTCCTAACGAGTGTGGGTCCGAAGAGGTCACTGCCAAAATTGAACCTATAAATGTGCCCATAAGAGGTGCACGATAACACACGGGGACTTACCAACATAAAACTCGGGAATATCGATGTGCGCTCTCCTGGCGAGCATATCTAATCTTTCTAGTTTCTCTCGGATGGGATTACGAAATTCGACCGTCGGGTCTGGTAGAAATTCCACGTACACCTTGCGGAATTCCGATAGACTTTTGTTCGCGTCCACGGGGGATGGATTGTTTGCCTGTGAGGCAAAACGTTGGAGCACTACAACACAAAAGTAGTAATGGAAAGTACAGGGGTACGTTGAAACTTACTTCTAACGTAAAGATTGGGGAGTTTGACATTTTTTAATGTAGAAACAATCATTTTTGAGTTTGTGTTTTATTCTTTTATTTTTATTCTAAACATAACCTTACTTCCCTTGAGCCCTTCATTCAAACTTCAAAGCTCAACGGCTACGCTACGCTAGCCACATTGCAACAGTGGCGTAACATGAAACAACTGATGCCTTAGCTGCTGTCAGAAACCCTTTAGTAACTAAAGTAACCGAGATATATATATATATATATACTTAATATTTACTATTCTGATCTTATTGCCCTCACTACAAGACATACGTGGTGATTAACGTGTAATGGATTTATGCTATTAACCATACAAAGTGTAGAATTGGTTTATATCGAAATATATCCTCCCTTAATTAATTTACAGCAATAGTAAAATTCTGCCTTTATTCATTTTTTTTTATTGTGGGAAATCGGAGAAGTTACTTATAAATTAGAATTTTTCAAGCTACAAGAAACCGATTTAAAACTTTGTTGTAAATTAATTAGAGGAGAAAATATTTCGATATACAGAAATTACCAGTGAAATCCCTATGATGCGTAGACCTTTTCTACACCATGTATGCTTATCCTAAGCAAATTCATGCAACTTGCATTATTATTGCCAGTTGCATAATCGAAACTCCGAAGAAATTTTTGGACTAGCTCTCTTGGAGAGAGAGCTCTGTAATACCATTCAAGAGCGTTTTATTTTTTCTCCTTTCACGGTAATGTTGCGTGTTGCGTTGAAAACACCCATTTTCTATTTTGCACTTTATATAAATGCTAATCTCGTATTTGCAATACTGTTCACTGTATTTTACTCGCCTCCCGTAATGATTTTCTACGCCTATGGTTCTAATTGCTGTTGCCACGCCTGTGTTTAAATGCCGGCCGGTAAAAGCGTGGTCTGTGCTGCCAGGTGTCTGCAACTGTCAAAAAAGTGACGCATTTATCTGAATGACAATGTAATGATATTTAAATAAACAAATACTATTAGAATGAGGTGAAATGTAAATGCCTAAACGCAATACAAAACACCATCGCAAAAATGTTACCTTACCAAATTGTGATTTTCATGCTGGCATTTTATGGGGTTCGTGCATTGCCCGATGAGGGTAAATGGGACTACAATTTAACAATGGTATGTACATATGCACTTTTCCAAATTAGATAACATGGCACTACTATAATTCCAGGAGGGAAATCACATGATTGTGTCGAAAAGTCTATACAACGCTTCTCAAATTTTTGTCAAAGGTAACTAATATTTATAATCTAATAACATTTATTGCATAACTTTTCTGTAGTTAATTGCGAAAGTACACAAGATACACCTATAAACATAACAATCGGGTGGATAGTAATTCAGTCGCCTTGCTGGGATTATTCCGACGCTATTACGTTAGGAAGGGATGTAAGTCTTAATTCTGGACCGTCAGATAGTGACAGATTCTCGATGAGGATTGAAGAGTACATGCTTCACTTACGTACACTAAACTGATTAATTAATATTACCTGGCTTTGGGTAACCAGTCTTTAATGTTGCAGGTGGCATTTGCAATCCCAAAAAGTGGTGCAAATTGATAAAGTACCTGTTTGGGTTGAAAAATTTTGTTTATTTCTTTGTACACGCCTTTGAAACTGAATGCTGGCATTGTGTTTATTGTGATACAATTTATATGACTAAAGTGTGGGCTTAATTGAAGGTTTGAGCTTGAAATGTGTAGGATATTACACTTCTTACACAAGCCATTTGACATATGCTTATGAATTATTATCAGTTAGTATTCAGTAATACCTCTATGCATTTTCTTTGGATAGCAAAAATATGCCTCACTGTAAGAGAATGCTTCCAGTAATTTGCCATTATCTGTTTTGTAATTTGGTATATTATTCAAAAATATAAAAAATAGTGGTCCTAACACGGATTCTTGTGGTACTTCTATTTTTGTAATTATTGATGTATGATATATCATGATTAAAGGTCACTTTTGGGTTCTTCTCGAAATAAACTGTGAATGTTTTTGAATAATAGCCTTAGTTTTTTTTGGTGAAGTAGGATGTAAAAGGTACACAGTTGAATGCCATGGAAATGTCAATTAGGGTAGCATTTAAGTACTTATTATCCTCAAACTCAGATATGATTTTCGCACTAGGACAGTCCATATTGCCCCTAATAAAAAAGTTTATTTTGCACAAAATACTTTGCAAAGGCAAAGATATTGCATATTTAAACATCAGGTGTTCATGGAAAATGCGCTAAAGTTAGTCGTGAGTTAAGGCGAGAATTAAAATTTCAAATTTTGCCAACACTTTAGTGGACTGTAGCTATCTGAAGCCAGGCAAAAATATAGGCGACACAGCACATTTCATTTCTTATAATCGCCACTATGTGCGGCACTCTTCACGTATGAAAATGAGTCACTATCCGATGATCTATTCATCAGATATGTAAATGACCGAGAAAAACCGTTTTAGTTGTTAGAATCGTCCGATAAAACCATAAACGACACTACATATCATCGTGCAAGGGATCGCACTTATACATGCGACGATCATATTATTCTGGACGAGGCGAAGTTACAGAAGAATCAGCAGTCCTTAGAGAAGGCGCATCCGATCTATATCGTACCGAAGGATGGCATTTACGTACTAATATTTCGCGTCACGGGCAGCAGTCCGTCGTTTAATTTGGGCGTTCACGTGGAGATGAAGAACGATTACGGTTATCTATCGGCGGCGGATTGGCCTTTGCTTCCGTTCTACGGTGTAATGTGCATTTTATACGTAATATTCGGCTTGATATGGTTGATCGTTTCGTTTATGCAATGGCGCGATTTATTACGGGTACAGTTTTGGATTGGTGGCGTCATTCTGCTTGGGATGTTGGAGAAGGCGACATTCTACGCGGAGTTTCAAAGTATTAATAATAGCGGCGTCCGTGTTCAAGGGGCGATGATCTTCGCCGAGTGGGTCTCGTGCGCGAAGCGTACCTTGGCGAGAATGCTAGTGATTATCGTTAGTTTAGGATTCGGGATTGTAAAACCGAGATTGGGCGCCGCTTTGCATCGCGTTATCGGCGTCGGGCTTTTATATTTTCTACTGGCGGCCTGCGAAGCGTACTTGAGAATAACGAAACCGAAGAATAATCAAACGAAAGATTTGTTGGTGGCTTCCGTTCCTTTAGCAGTTTTAGATTCCGCAATCTGCTGGTGGATTTTTAATGCCCTCGTTAATACGACGAGGACTTTGAGACTGAGGCGAAACGAAGTTAAGCTATCGCTTTATAGACATTTTACAAATGCGTTAATATTTTGTGTCGTGGCTTCTGTTATTTTTATGCTTTACGCAATTAAAGTGCATCGCGTCGTAACTTGCTTATTAGTCTGGAAAGATTTGTGGTTAGAAGAAGCCTATTGGCACATTTTGTTTTCGGCCGTTTTACTTGTAATAATGATACTTTGGCGTCCGACAAACAATAATCAAAGGTACGCTTTCGTGCCATTATTGGAAACGGGCGATGATGAAGAAGAGGAACAGTTGGTTAATGACGCTTACGGCGTTAAAATACGAATAAACCATCAGCGTCCTAACTCGCCCAAAACCCACAGTATTGAAGACGACATCAAGTGGTTAGAGGAGAATATAACCAGTGACCCCACCTTACCCGTTCTTGATTCGGATGAGGAAGTTGTTAATACCAGATTTGAGGTGTCAAAAATGCAATAGTTGCAATGGTATATCAAGTTTAAGTGTGATCGTGATTTACTTAATATCCTTCAGATTTTGTTAAAAAAAAGACATTTTAATTAGTACCTATCGCTTCATTTTGTAAAAATTCAAAATAGTTTTCTCTTATGTAAAAATAAATAATAAAATTACATTTACCGTATTTTACCTTGTACTGATCTGAAGGTACTCAGTGGCAACATTGGATATATTCCGCCGGTACCGGAAAAAAGGCCCCTGGAAAATAAACCCTGAATAAAAACCCATGGAAACCCCCCCCCCCCCGGAAAAAACCCACGGAAAGAAAGACCCCCTGGTAAAAAACCGATAGAAAGACCAGAGGGAAAAAAAGGAAATATTGCGCGAGAGCTAAAGTTGCATATTGTTTACTGAAACAGGAATATCAAACAGAACTCGGTTGAGGTATTCTCGAGGATATTCTATTAACAAATTTTCACAATTTTTACAAAATACATAATTGCATATTATCCTAAACTACCATTAACCCTAATTAAACCTAATATTATGACTTATAGCTTCTAAGAAGTTTACCATTACCACATCTCTTTGTCCGGCGTGTATTCTTCGCCGACATTTTTTAGTCTGCAGCAGTACATATTTTGCTTTTTTTCTTTTTGGGATTAATTGACCTAAATGTTGTTGGTGTAATTTTAAATGAATTTAAAGTATGTTTTCGCAAACGTGATTAAGATCACAATCATTTGTTAATATTTAACAGATGAATAACGTTGGTTTGAGCCTATGTCATTTGGTAAACATCAAAAATCGACCAATCATATACCATATAATCATTGATTAACTAACACTCTTTGTGAAACCAGGTATAAGTCACTGAACAACGCTTTTTGCAAGCTAATACAGAACAGAAGTACTAGTTCGCACTTTTAGAAATTTTACGAAGGGCCGGTTCCACAATGCAAGTATATAACGGGCGATCAAAAATGAGTTGCTGTCGAGTCGCCTTTGGAAGTTCAAGTGAAGTACGATTTCCAATGTAAACAAAAATTCCAAAGATGACTCGACAGCAACTCATTTTTGATCGCATTGTACTAGGTATAAGCTATTTCAAGTATAAAATCTAAAAATTCAATCCAATTTTCAGATTTTGTACTTGGAATAACTTATACTATAGGTATACAATATACTTGCATTGTACAATCGCCCTAAGATGTATACCTACCTATTGTGGAGATTTAAAAAAGGGGGTTTTCATTGCAGGGGTTTTTTTCCGGGGAGTTTTCTTTCCGTGGGTTTTTATTCCGGGGATTTTTATTCCGGTTTTTTTTTCACGGGTTTTTTTTCCTAGACTCATATTCCGCTGTTAAGTTTATATTATGATATAAGTTAAAAACAAGTTTTGGGGAATAATGGCTCCGGTAAGCAGGTACTAAGATTCTGAGAAAGGGTGAAATACACAGGATGTGACTAATCTTTGGTGCCATAAAGAGCAAGGTGGAAAATTACATGGCCTTATAAGGCAAATTCAATGTTATGATACAATATGTGAAAATTGGTGAATATGTTTCTGCTGTTTAATATGCTGGACTCGCACGCGGGTCGTATCAGATATTAAGATCTTATCCATATTTTAAAATCCATTGTCGAATTCTTTGTCAAATTTGATGCGTAGGTAATAACATTAATGCGAAAATGGAATTTAATAATAAATTTGGTATCAAAATCTATTTTTTGACGCACTGTATATTTTTTCATTAGTGCAAAAAATGCGCAAAATACCTGATTTTGAATTTGTTCCATTTTTAGTTGCACACTGTATATTGTCAACGTATTCGTTGATCCGTCAGCAAAACACTGCCGGTGAATGCGCCCGTATTGGTGTAAATGACATGTAAACAATGTGGTAGAGGAGACACACCCGAAGGGGGTATTAAAAAAACAAAAATGTCGCTTTAAAAAGTTAAACGCAAATTTTCTTTATAATTTAAAACTTAAAATGGAAATCAACATTGAAACTGCTGTACGTATTTGTCCCGTTTCGTATTGCAATAAGGATTTGTTGTGCGTACAACCGGATGTATGTAACAACAGCATCAAACTCGGCAATCTCCAATCAATTTCTGTGCAACATGCATTACCAATCGATTGCACTCAGAATACGTTATATATAACAACGGTAACACCATTAATGAATTACTTCTTTGAGGGCTGTGATGTATCAATAGTAACGTTCGGCCAATCGAGCACCGGAAAATCGTACACCCTCTTAGGGCCAACGTTAAATTGTGCCCTGAGTGAAAAGGAACACGGAATTATACCTCGTTTTTTGCGTCAAATGTTCGCAAATATTAATCAAGACACTGATAAATGTTTCCTCATACAAATAGCGTGGACACAAATTTGCGGTGAAAACGTGTACGACTTGTTAGGTTCGGGCAGTGCCGAATGTCATAACATAAGTGATGCGTTTGATTTATTAAAAGTGGGAATGGCAAATATTGCAACGTACGCTCACACCCTTTTCACTGTCACATTGGAGCAGCAGTTCTGTGTAGACGGGTGCGTTCAGCATAAAGTGTCCACTGCAAGCTTCGTTGATTTGTCTAGTTCCGAGAAAGTTGCCGTAATGGATAGTAACGGCCTTACCCAGTATTTACCGACGGACTCGGGTCTACTTACCCTGTACAAATGTGTATGGATACTTTCCGAACTTAACAACACAATTTATAACCAGAACTTGGTGCCGTACAATCAATCTGCACTGACAATGTTGCTCAAAGATTCGTTTGGGGGTCGTGCAAAAACTCTTCTCATTTGCTGCATTTCACCACTAGTCAACGATTTTATGGAGACATTATCTTCACTGCAGTTTGTGCAGAGGGCGCAGCTTATTAAAAACTTTGTCACCATTAACTCCTACGTGTCGTACGAAACGTACGAAAATTCGGACATATTCGGTCTACAATTTGCGACTAATCAATTGTTTAAGTTAGTGTCTAACGCGGAGTCACTTTTTAAAAGTTTGCTCGGGACAGGCGTGATACCCAAAGCCCAAATGGAACAAATCTCTGAGTGGTTAACGCTCAAACAAGAATGTCAAGATTGCATAAGTGAATCATCCGAGCCGCATCGTTCGTTGGACATCATCGAGGAAGAAATTGAGGATCGATCCAAAAGTGAAAGTGAAAGCGAGTCGGATGTGCCCAATCTGATCGACCTGATGAATAACTTTCGTGTGAAAACAGACGGTTTAGTGTCGTCGATTAACCGAATAAATGCCAATGAAAGCAATACCAAAGAGATAAGCAAAAGCGGTCGTTATAACGAGTATCATTCGAAGGGTGCACGTGGACGAAGGGGAAGCATTCACTCGGTTGATGAACTTTCGCCGACGCTATTCAAGTGTGATAATGTACAGAATCAAGCTCCAATTACGTTCAGTACCAAGAAGGATAGAGTTATGAAACAAATTTGCGCAGACATCGAGGGTTACGAGAAGCAAATTGAGGAGTTGGTGCAAACGGTCGAGGTTAAAGAGAAATTGGTGCAGCAACTGATCAAGAACAAGCAGACGAAGGTAAACGTTAGGCGGAAGTTTAAGCAGAAATGTCTCAAGCTGCAAAACGACCAAAACGTCGCGCAATCCAAGTTGAAACAAGCGAAATCTGTCAACAACCACCTGCTCGAATCGAAATTGGACTTGGAAATATCGGAGTTGTCGAAGAAAATTAATAAAAGCGAGTTCATTCGAAGCATCGCCGAGGATGATTCCGCAACGATTTCCGAATTGGAAAGTAGTTTAAATGACACAAAAAAGCAGCTGGAAAAGTTAAGAAAGTGTTTGCATCGAAAAGAGAAGTCCAAGTTGGAGCTCGAGCACAACCTGAGGGAAAGTAAGAAAACTTCGAGCCAAGACACAATTAAGTCCGACGTTGTGAAGAAGCTCACCGAAAGCGCAAGCGTAGATCTATACAACATAAAGCACGAAATCAAAGAACTGAGAAAAACACGCGACCGTCTCCTGGAGCAACGCTACAAAATTGACACAAAAGCTCACAGCAAGAAACTTCTCAACGATACCGAAGAAACCCAATTAGTGCAGTACGAGGAGGCAATTGAGGCGATCGATTTGGCAATCGAGTACAAGAATCAGAAGATTTGCGGGTTCACAGAAGGGGCCAAGACGAGCATCGACGAAAATGTGTGCAAATTATTAAAGCAGCAACTCCTGAAGCTGAGCAATGAAGAGATTTTGGTCCTTCTGCAGAAGTACTATCGGAAAATAGTGGATTTGAGGGGGAGCACCAAGAAATTAGAGCAGCAATTAATTCAGGCGGAGAACCAGAACGAGACGTTTCAGAATCAAGTGCAAAACTTGAGCTTGGTCCTGCAGAGGGTACGATCGGAAGCCGAACGACGTGTGTTATCGCTCGAACAGCAACACGACCATAAGATGCAATTGATAATGCATCATTTATCGCAGGAAGGTGGCGAGGACGAACGGTTCATCTCTCGTGTCTTGGAAAGGTCCAAGCAGACTGCTTTGGCTCTTCAAGTCGCCCAGGGGCGTAACAAACAGATCGATAAAGGTAGTCTCATAGCGAGATTTACCAGGTACGCACGACACGAGACCGTTCCGCAACAGCTGCAAGTCGCTTTGGTACCCTCGCAGGCCAAAGTGACGAGACAACGGAACAAATTAATAATACAACAGAATGGCAAGTGAAAGATCATCGAGAGAAAAGTCTGAGTCGCGCTTATAATTTGAGTAGCTTTATTTAAGATTAGTGGACTGTGATTGCATGCTCTAAATTTGGAAAAATTCCTCTATTTAATAGATAGATCGATGTATTATATGTGAGTAAATAAAGATTTAGTCGAGAATCGCACCAGTTGCCTTGTGTTCTTCTTTACCTTGGGCATTAAAGAAATCTTTAAATTAATTAATTGTCAAGCCAAAAAATTAATGTACCAGTTGGTTCAAAATTTTGCAACCACTAGTGTGCAGTTCTCCTTTTGGAACTGAAAATTCTTCCTTTGGCGTCGCGGCTTTCTTCAGATCTCTCAATTAAAATTTGCAATTGATTTTTTTACTGTTATTTTATTCACTTCAAACAATATAAGAAACAGAAAATAAAATAAATGTTTTAACCGCAGGTTACGCTACAGCTACAGCATTCTATAATTGTAAATAGAATGTGTAACGCATTATTTATGCTTAATTGTTATTTCGTTTACTAATTTATGTTTTGTTTCAGAAGTTGGGCAATCAACAACGGCAGTTTGAAGGGTAAGTGTTTTTTTTCTGTAATGTGGTAGAAATGTTATTTTATTTCCTACGTTTATGTTTGGTAAACTCCCAGAAGTGTGAGTAACTAATAGTTTGTTAAAATAAACGCAATGGGTATAGTTACAAACTAAACAATACAAATTACGCAACACAAATCTACATGTTATTATTACAAATCCTTTTCTTCTTCTGGTCCATTGATGAAACTTCTCCAGTCGATGATTTCAACAACACTACAGCTTATTTGCTATATTTCTTTGGTAGTTTGTCAATTGTACCTGTTAATGAATTATACGTGATGATAAATTTCGGGAAATGCAATTGCCGATCTCTTAGTACTATTAGATTACGGACAGTCAGTGTCAGTGTATCACCATAATATACCTTTTTAGGCTCCAACCATTTAATTAAAACCATATTCTTGAAAATGCTTTTTCAAAGAAAGTAAATGACTTAAATGACAGCAATCATATAAACATTAAGATACAAAATATATCTGGGCGGCTGGGTCTGTGTTACTCTTAATTGCTATTATTCGTTTATTTTTGCTATAAGAAAACTCGGTAACAAACAATACACAACTCTTGCAAACTTGATCATTGTTCTAAGTGTGCTAATTCAATTACCTATTATGGCCGTTTGCACTGACCATTGTAAGCTAAACTTCGTAAAGTGACTTAAATCCATCTTAACGATTATTGCGATAACCATAGCGTTTAAGCTAATTTCAGTTTAAATTTGTCGTTGCAAACGGTAATTTATTTCAATAATTCAGATTTAATCGTAAATGTTTTATTGAATTACCCTGTATCTTTCCTGTGGCACAGTAAACGGCTGGTATGTGAGACACTTCGTAATATCATAACCTCAGATAAAAATCTAACCTCCAAAATCCTGTTAATTTATATTAAATAATAGAAATGTTTTTACGAAATGTATGGACTTTTAGTAGAAATTTCGCGTTAAAAAACAGACGTCTTTACAGTACAGACCTTTACGAACCGAACTACTTGCAGGTACCGCGATATACTTTATAATTAAAGCGAATTTAAATTGCACTTGCAGCATTTCAAACCAAAAATTCCGGCCTACGACATTATTAATGTACAAATACACGGGCACGACTACTGCATTTTAGAGTCCTATCAAAAATGGTTACACAACATGATGAAAAATATGAACTTGGACGTCGAAAACGGTTGGGCAACTCCCGCACAGCAATTAAAAATTAACACTTTCAAACCAAATACGGAAATTGTCAATTCTCAGTTTGATTTGCAAGTGTACGAAAGAACCTTGCAAATTAACATGATAACCTCGTTACAGGTATTTCTTAAATTCGCAACGCAAGTTTCATATATCAATTTTAGTTGGCCACACTACTGCGAGTGCTAGACTCGAGCGCACCCGCTGGTGTAACAGTAAACGTTTCAAAACACGAGCAGTATCATGAAGACGTCCGTTACGTACCCGATTTAGAGCTGGCCAGCTTAAAGGATCAGTTAGATACATTAGGCGGTCCACGTAAAAAATAAAGAGCTATAAAAATATTCTGTATAATATATAAAAAAATATAAATGCGTATTAAACAACACCAAAATGAACAACTTTAATCTTAGGCTTTGTAATTGTATCGTCCGATTCGTGTCGAACGGGGGTAAAATCTTTTAAGTAGTCTTCGTTCGGATGACACAAGGGTAGACTATCGGCAAGTTCGCGTTGCGGATTAGTTATGTGAGGTGGCGGTGGAGGTCTGGGCGGTCGTTTAATTTCGGGAACGATGAAGGCGGTCACGGTATCCGAAAACTTGACTTTCGCCTGCTGCTTCTTACTGCTCGCTTGCTGGGTCGGTTGAGAGGCGGATGGGGCGGGAGGGGCCGCAGTTTGAATTGGTGGAAGCGGGGGATTGTACGTCCACATGCGCTCTCTGCTCACCTGAGGTTTCGGAATTAAGGGACGGGGCGGTATAAGTCGACTAGGTAGTGAGTATTGGGCGGTAAACGTAGGTGCTATTGGTAAAGGTGGGGCTTGGATTTCGTTGAAGTTTTGCAACAGTCGTGGCGGTTGTGGAAATTTTTTTGTTAGAGATTCATTGTAAGTGTTCGGTGCACATTCGTTAAAGTTCGTTGTCAGGTAGTCACTATTAGTGGTGAAGGCGGAAATGTGTTCGTGAGCAGTTTGAAGTTTCTCACTTTCGTTACTCTCATCTGTGTAGGTCTCCGAACATTGGGAACATGACGATTGAGAACAGCAGGAGCCTGTATGGCATACATTAATCATTTGTGGTTTGAGTACTGGGTCAATCCATTTCAAATCACCCGATTTTACCACTTTTTGACTAGGCCAATTTTTCAGAGGAATGGGGGGTTTGTGTGTAGATTTTTTAAACAATTGTATCATTGCGCTCTCAAAGGTATAAGACCAAACGAGTACATATTCGTTTGCTACAAAGATCGGGACTTTAACATGACAATATCGTGATCAGTGTCTAGTCAAATAGATAATTGATGATTGTCAATTGGTCCTCATGGCCAACTATAATAAAATAAAGTAGGAAAATTGGGGCAATTTTGAAATGGATTGATCCTCTCAAATTACCTTCACTCGAACATCTACTCAGTATAGCAGACGCATGTGCACGAGCAGCAGCGGCCATTTCTTTCTCATTCATTTTTATTGCACAATAATAAAGATCCATAAACAGATCGTGATGGCCTATATCGACCGCCAAAAGAAAGGCGGTCTCGAACATTTTATATCGCACCAATTGATGGAAAAACCGCCGTGTCAAAGCTAAAATCTGAACACAAAAGACTTAACATTTTCTGCATGCGAATACTGTACCCGTCCTTCGTATTTATCCTTTATCTCGCTATCAAGTCGCACTATCGGACTATAAAAGCAACTTAGTGCCTTCTGTAAGCTCTCAGAACTTTCCTCGGTTAATGGAGATTTCAGAAGGGACAAAATTATAAACTGTAATACGGCATAAAATTGCTCGTCCCAATCCCACGATAGCAACAGAGAGATCGCTTTCTTAATCTTGCCGGTTTTCATGTACTGCTGAACTAACGAAGCGAATGTGAGACCTTTGTCCAAGTGTGTCACGATGGCTAAAGGCCCGTGTTCGAAAATAACCATAATGCCGCATCTCCCCCACTTAATCGTGGATATGTTCGGTTGCAAGTTGAAATAGCTCGATAAATCCAGCAACGGTATCGAAATACCTTCGTCCGCATTAAATTGTGTGTTAATGCGATTTAAGGCGGTATCAAAATATTGCAGCTGTCCCTTTTCGTTAGATATGGCCGCTATCGCATCGTAAGTGTGCCAAATTGCGTGTGTAGGTATAATTGAACTTTTAATTATTTGAGTGGCACCACTGATACGATCGAGCAAGGCGACTGAACCATCGATGCAGCCCAGCAGCAGTCGACCTTCATTGTTACTTAAGGAACAACAACTAATTTGAGTTTGGAGAGGTACAGAAATGACCGACGTTCTCTTCAACACGTTGGCGGTTACCTCCAAAACATTTACTTCAATTGACACCGCCCCTGCAATGAATTTATAAAATCGTTCCGCCAAACCTAATGTTTTTTTTTTCATAAGGGTTGACCTTGCGAAACTTCATTTGTTCTAAGTTGATTCAAGTTTTTGAAATTTGGAAAAAAAAGATGCCATCGAGTCACCTTTGGAATTTTTGTTTTTTCAATGCCTTTTTTGATGACCCAATCATCAATATACCTTTGATATGTAGGTACTGCAATAGACATTATGAAGATGGTTTTTAAAATTTTATTTTGAAGTGAGGAGGGGGGTGGTTCAGCAAAGGTTGCTCTATCCACCCAACCCACTATACATTTACAAATATCCATGCCCCGAACCAAGAAAACATATTATAGTAAGTGAGGATAACCCTTATGGGAAAATGTGAACGGAATATACTTACGTTCCTTCTCCCTTACCTCTCAAAGAAACTTTCTGTTCGACCGAAATTAAGCTCTTGCTAAGCACCTTACTGATAATAACACTAATGGGATCGCCTTCAGTTTTTTTATAGGCGAACAATTCGGGCCCCCTACTTCCAACCCAATACAGCAGTAAATTGGCACGTTGGTGATCTTTTGCCAAGGGACTCCAAGGTTGCGGTTTTTCCGCATTGACGCCTCCCCACACGCACAGCAGCTCATTATGCAGGTCAATTTTTTTCTTAGCGCCACTCTCGATAACCCAGCCCTCGCGCCACATGCCCCCCTGACAAAACACACGTCCGTCAGTGCTTATGCATGCGATTTGCTCTTTGTCAATTCTACCGTGGCAGATCAATTCCGTTTGTACTTTTGCAGCTAGTGATTTGTTAAATGATATATTTGTAATGTCACAAGTGGTCGGGTCAACGGTAATGTCCACTAGTAAACCGTTGGCCAGAAGAAGTTGAAAGTTATTTCCCGCACAAGAGGTACAGATTACCTTAGTTTGTAGTAGACATTCCTGAAATCACCCAATTAAGAACACAAATGAGGTGATGTAAATAACTTACTTCTAATTCTTTCAAACGATCTTTCACCTTAAATGGACGCTTGTTATTAGGATGCCAAATGATACCTCGTCCTTCGCAATAACTTTTCTTACTCCTATACAATAACTGATCGTTAGATTCTTTACGTGTAAAGTATCTGAAAAATAATTACAATTAAAGGGCCCTCGCAATTCGCATACTTACTTAAAGGCGGAAAAATCTACATGTTTTATTATAATGTCCTCAAATGTACTCCAAAAGTGTATGTCGCTTAATAAATACATGTTTACGCACTAAACTAAACCACATCTGTCCTAAATTGTAAAAAATTTCTCCAAAAACTGAAATGTGAAAATGAAAACAAAACGGGACATGCTTTTGAACTACTGCGAGGATGTGAAGAAGCTTGTAGTTCAAGTGAATACTTTCAGTAGCTCGTATAATCTTTAAAAACTGAACTACTTTTAAATTTAAATATATAGGATGTTTCGATATACCCGAATCTTTTGTTAACTAAAAGTATTATTTTATTATTAAAATTAAGTATAATTCTTTGAAAATCAATCCCAAAATCCGAGGAATGGTGGATTCTGAAGAACTGGAAGGGATTTAAAAATTCGAAGTTGAGACGCTGAAGAATTTAAAGTATCTGAAACAGTTACTGAACGAGCATTATGAGCTTCCAACTGCTCTTTCAATCAATATTGCGAGTCAGAGATGTATGGATAAACAATCGTAATTTATTAAACACATTTTGCATGATGCTAAATAAACGATGACGTCTTTGGGGACTCCGGGAGAGGTTATACGAGCGCCATAAAAAAATAATAAAGGTTGTTGTACAGTTTACTTAATCAGTTACGAATTTTTCAGCACAAAATCATTGTTTATAACTGTCAATTAATTCGCGAAATTCTAAAATATACCATTTTGCCTTGTCTTTCACCGCCTCTCTTATGACGACCCCACCAAAACCTAAGAACCTTAATTAGAGAAGGCTTACCTACCTAACAAATTCTTACCGATAAAAGCGTCACCTGGCGGACATGCTTCTAGATCAGTCATACCATCGCCAATCATTACCACACTCTTATATCCATGCAATCTTTTCAACTCTTCAATTACCTTTCCCTTTCCTCCACTTCTACTTGTCGGTTCGTTTATATCGAAGCCGGCGTATTCGCCTAAAATCATCACGTTCGTAAAGTCTAAATGATCCAATTCTTACCGGAATCAGAAAACAGTAAGGTATTGGCGTAAATGCGTCCTTCTGGAATGTTTAATCTCTTCGCAACTGGACCAATAAGTCTTCTAAATCCACCAGACACTAAGTACACCGGTACCGTCTTCTCGTGAAGCATCTGAACTAAATCTCTAAGATGCGAGTGGTTAGGCTCTTTGAGGCGCGTCTACTTACTCAATTCCAGGTGTCAAAGTGGCTGGTTTATCTCGTATAAAAGCGTCAATTTGAGTCAGTGAGGGTTGTAGCAGGTCTAAGCGCAGCTTCAGAGCTTCCTCAAAGGTCATCTTACCTCCCATCGCTTTCGACGTTCTAAAATGATCTGCGTTGCACACGTGCTTTGTGAGGGCACTTACAGGTTGCGAATAGTTTCTCCTTTCCCACAAAATTTGGCAAGTTCGTCTATCCCCTCTTCTTGAATGGTGGTCGAATCGACATCTAAGCAAACGGCGTCTGCGCGTTGCCAAACTTTGAGGACGTCTTCCATTTTTCTCAATTCGGCAACGAGGCGGAGAAAAGCTATCGCTATCTAAGGTTCAACTATCACTATCTAAGGCCAAAGGTGACCCCTAAATAATTTCGTAAATCAGTCTGTTTCCATACTCACAATCGAGTTAAAACATACCTTCTTTGATGAGCTATTAAAAGCCACACGATTTGTTCTTCAACGGAATGGGCTACGAAATAATTGAGACTGGAAAGCCTCCACTTGACAATGATTGTTTACTATTTTGTACGCAGGGGGCGCTGGTTTTTACACAAGTGCAACAAGCGGTCAGCGGAGCGCCTAATTTATTAGTGTCCGTTGTATTGTCTCCTTGGGTTATTTTCGTGGTGGAGTGGAGACGTGTCCTATTTTTTATTTGGTATTATTTTTTTCTATTTGTCAACAGTAAAAGCGAGATTTTCGGCATCAGTTATGGTCAGTATTTAGCCGAATGAGGGTGGACACTAATATGTAGCTATTTTCGGATTCTACGCGCCCAATGTAGTATTCTGAGAAAACTTGTCCAGGTCGCATTAAGTAATTGATTTTTTTTGTAAACAAGTTGTAAATCAGCATATACACAATGGAAGTTCAGCATATACATGATGAAAGCGCATTTTTGGTCTCGTGTTTGGTAATACAGATCAGTATTTTATTAGCAAAGTTTAAAATTAACGATTTCACGAGTGATCTAACTTAAAATATACTACAACCTGCACATCTATACTATACTATTATCAGAAAGCTTTTAGTGAAAATTTGAAGTCTCTAGCTAATTGCTGAGACCTCAGCCAGACAGCCAGTCATATATTTTTTTTCAAAAATGCGCTAAAATGCTTTAGTTCTTTATACTTAACTTTCGTACACATATATAATTTAAAGGAAGAATAATAGAATAAGTATTGATATTGTAACATTACGATTCACGATTCCAATATAATATGAAATGTAGTGTTTTAAACGTACGGTGGGTAGGTGTTTATCGCTATTAATTAAGTTAGCAGGAAACTGATCTGTGTATTCTTGTAGAAATCAGCATTCTGTGGAACAGGTCGGATGATTTGGGAGAGGCCTTCTTGATAATAATATACAGGACGCCCATCATGTATGGAATAAGTATATATCTCGGTAAATATCGAATATATGAGTATAAAAATGTTTCTATATAAAAGTTGTTTAACATTTTCTTTCCCATAATACGGCAGCATTCAGCTGTTTTTATTTCTGAAAACAAATGAGTAACGAAAAATTGAATTTTTTATAAGACAGTGCACTTTTTTATTAGGCTCATTTGAAAACGTTTCTTATTAAACCTTGAAGACAAAATGAAATTAGCAATAAAATGGTAACAAACGTACATATTCATTTGTTTTATTTAGATGTAGGATATCTTGATTAATGTTATTGATGTGATTGATAACAATAAGTTTTTTTTAAAAATTTTCTTATATTATGGAAACTAACATGTTAGATCATCGAATAATGAAAAGTTGCATTGCCATTAAAAAAAAATCAATTGTCTTTCGATAGTCGTTTAAACAATTGAAAGCTGCCTTATTATGGGAAATAAAATGTTAAACAACTTTCATATACTTAGAAAAATTTTGTATACCTACATTCGATATCTACCGAGATATAGGTATACTATATTCCATACATAACGGACACCCTGTATTATTTAGAACATGATCGTTATTCCCAAAAAGTAACAGTAAACGGTCTGAAAGTTCTAGGTGCGGGGCAAATTCGACAGCGAGATACTACTTGTAATTGTTTAATGACCTGCAGTACATTTTCCGGTGTATTATGGTTTAAAATTATTTACAAAACTGTGCTTTCTGTTCAAAAATTAGCTTAGGCTTAGGGAAATTAACTTTGCGAAGATCCTCTGGCTTAAGATAAGGCACTTGAGACTCATTTTGAGCTAGAGTTGCTTGCCTTAAATAAAGTGGTTTGTTCGGTTTTATTGGCGTATATAAACAAGAAGGCGCTTTTGCAGTCTCATATACAATTAACGTTAGGCAGCGAAGCAGTTATTTCCAAGTGACACCACAAAATTGGTGGTCTAAATTCAGGCTGTACTCCTGCAATTGCATTATGACTTTGCGCAAGTTTTTCCACTGGCTTACCCTCTTGTGGTTGTTGATGCATGTGATATATTGTCTTCTTGTATAATTATTTTTGGTGGCAATGTAGCAGGGCATTGACAGGTTGTACTTCAATTCGACTGGGTCCGGTGTGTAGGGGTAGTCTTGGATGTCCACTTCACATGGCCGGTTCACCACCAGCAAGATCAGGTTGCTACTGGGAATTGGATACACGATGTAAGGCCTGGAAGAGTGTTAAGTATGGCGTTCGGGGTTGATAACGAATTACTTGCCATAGACAGTTGGGTATCGTGAATATATTATCGTTGGTGTTGGTGTATGTGTCGCGTTCCAAGCTGAACAGCCAACGCTGGCGATCGCAGGGAGTAGGTAGCGACTTATTAATTGCTCGCTTTTCGTACTGGGAGGTGATGGCGCGGGTGCATGGATCATCTTTAACTACCGCTCCCAAAAACCCCTGCACCCAGTAAAACAGTACGCACAAGAAGCCCTTAAGAATACCATAAATGTTTGCTAAAAACTATTTCGAAACTAGAGCGCGTTGTCGTAGTTTGGCCTATTTACCAGCGTAATTCTGGACGCTGGTGATTTGGACTTCGGGCTCGGGGGATCCAAGTAGCATATGTCCTGATAATCGAGAAACCTTACGCGACGGTATAGGCCATTTTCGACTAGGTGCTTCATAATGTCCGGACGAACCTTTCCGAAGAATGCGCCGGTGTATCCTTCGTCGCTCACGATTATGTAAGCGTTGTTGTCCAACACAAAGCAGGATAGCTCATCTGAATCGCATCTGTGCGGGCAACTGCGATCTCCACACTGGTGTATGGATCGGAAAGTGATAATCAGTTTTCCACAATGTCACGTGTCGATGTCGCGACTAATTGTGGGTTTATACAATCATTATCATTAGTTCACTACTAAAAATCGTTAAGAATTAGCCAATAGAAACAAAGGTTTATTGTGCGTTGCTAACCAACGAAACTAATGATAATGATTGTATAAACACACCATAGCAATAAGTTGCAAATATCACAACATCCATTATCAATAGTGATGGATTAGTAAAACATTTTCACCGAGATTGTGTGTTGATAGCTATTATGGCAGGTAAAAGTGCGGATTTTGAACTGAAAGTTTTATTAATGCATACGGTTGGGATGAATAGCCATCTCGACGGATCCTACCCCTCGGTCAACCTCGGTAACAAAATATGGGGTATTTTTGAACACCAAAAGGATAGTGGAAGTTTCATTATGGCACATTTAAAGGTGGCTTTGGATATGGCGTTGTTATACTATGTGATCAAAAATGAGTTGCTGTCGAGTCACCTTTGGAATTTTTGTTTCCATGGGAAATCGTACTTAACTTGGACTTCCAAAGGCGACTCGACAGCAACTCATTTTTGATCGCCCGGTAGTAATGCACTTACATCGCTCGTAGTTTTTTTAAAAATTGATTCCAAGACGACATGATTAAACTGAAACCCAACAACAGCCGCTGCAGCTTTCTTCGATCCACTTTCACGAAAGATGGCATTAGCACCCGTTACAAGAGTTTCGTTATCTAACGCTAGAGAATGTCTTTTAGTTTCTGTTAAGTTTGGAGTAGTCGCTCACCTGTGTCGATAGGAACCGAATATATGAAACTTTTCGGATTCGCGTAACTATGAGTAACAGCTCTTTTATACCAAATTTCGTCAATAGCTTTATTATTCTTTGTAATAAACGGCGGGTCTACATCGTCGTCTTCTATTGTCCTCCACCTGGTCAAACCTGAATGGGTCGCTATGAATGCGATCGCTATCTGATACTTGCTCATAATGTTGTACCTGTGGATAACGTACCCGTAATTGGCGTCGTTCGCTAGAAGAGTGCTTACCAGTTTGTATTTCGTTCCTCAAACCACTCAGTCGCTTTGGCATCCAGAACCAAAAGCGTCACCAGACTGGGCTGACCTGTAAGACCACCCATGCAGTTATTCACCCGAAGTCTTTACAAGTGGAATACATACAATATTTGTACCACCTCCATCCATGCTGCTCAAGATCGTTTAAGAAATAGAGCAATTCTTCTTCGGGAGTGTCAAACTTCAACCTCTTCCTCCCGTAATGCTTACAATATAACCTTAAATAAAGCATGAACGGTAGCACGATTGTGCAAGAAACGTACCACTCCGGGTGCACTTTCCAATTTTTGGTAAGCCTCAAACCGCTCAACTGCTTGCTGTTCTGCAAGGTGTCACTTCCATTCTTCGACTCGTACCGTATCTTGTAAAATCCGTAGTTGTCGGGTATTGCGATCACTAAACTGAACGGTCCAATCTTCGTGTAGAAATAGTGCCGACGGCTCAGGAACACGCGGCGCTTGAAATAAAAGTTTAACTAGACACTCATCCGCGTTAACATAGGTACCTACCATATTGTCTAGGTGAATTTTGACCTGGAACGAGTCGTGTCCAGTCATCTGCCTGACGATCCGATCCCGCATCTAAAATCAACGTTTACGCAAGGGCTACCGGATGTAGGTAATAGACAATACCTCCAAGAGACTCTTGTTGAAATCTCTGGGTTCGTTGAGGTCATCAATGAGTTCGACTTCAGTCAGATCCACTCGATTGAATGTTGGTTTGATGATGTTGTGAAACTGTAACGAATTCTCTACTCTTGGCGTTAATCTCTAATACTTACCTCTTTGCGATGATCTGGGTGTAACAGAAGAAGCCCGTTGTTAGTCAAGATGAAGGCGTAGCCGTTCACACCGATCTGAAAAGGGGACGTTTCAGCTTTGGAAAGATTGAAAGCGTTACGTACCTGATGGGGCATTGTGAGCTTTTTTATGTAACTTATGGGAACGTCGAGACCTGCGACACCCAAAACGGCCGTCTGCGAAAAAGCTGTGTTTAATTTGGTTTGCGCTTGTGGTACTTACAGCGTCCTGACGAAGATCGTAGACAGGGAGCGAAACAGTGGTCATGTAATGAAAATCTCGCGGCTCCGAGTAATGTTCGTAATCCTGAAAATGACAATGATTTTCCCTTAGCTAGTCGCGGGATCTGTCTGAAGCTTTTTTTTACTACAATTGAAGCTTTTTGGATATACTAGATATTCTCTTAAGTTTCTCGAGAGGATTCGCTTACAAATTTTGCATTATTACTTGAAAACGGTTGTAGTTATGGTAACCAGTACATAGAGAAAGAATATTTAGGGCTTTCTTTTAGTGTACTTAAGAAAGTTAAGTTGCTTCCGACCGCACCTATGGAGAGATCCAAAGATTCAAAGACTAAAAACTCATTTTTTTTTACTGAAATGACCATTTTCTTACTATTGAATTAGATATAGAATCGAAATTGGCATATTTTGATATTACATGTCCCTGCAGCTATATTAGTAGTCGGCCTTGATTCTATGACAATCGAATTTTAAACAAATCAAGGAAAGGATTCTTTAATATCATTGGTAAGTCTAATCTAAATAATTAATTAATAAAAAAGACATCAGCTAATTGGAAACCAAAACTATATGAAAATAGGATCAAATATTATTCTAAGACCCTCTCTTCTTCAACACCATGCTCAAAATGAGAGCCTTCGTGTTGCAAACACAATTCACAATGGCTTGTAAGTACATTTTTTACTTTCAAGATCATATCTTCTCTTGTTGAGGAACACCCCGGCATAAACTGTGCCTTTTACATATCCACACAAAAAGAAACCTAAGAGGAAAAGGTCTGGGAAACGAATAGGCCCGAGGTTTTCGATAAATGGCGTCTAAAAACTCGGAAATAATGCCTGCATTATGTGCAGAGGCACCGTCCTGTTGACATAGCAATATATTCCTGCAAAGGCGGATATTCTGTTGCTGTTCAACAACAATATTACGTAAAATTCCCAAATAACGTTCTGCATTCAAATTTTCTTGATTCACACGGAACACAAAATCTTGTTATTTTTCAACGCACAGAGCACATTAAAACTTCACCCTTGGAAGTGTAGGTACTTCTCGATTTAAAAAAAAAAAGATTTTGATCGCACCAGTAATGAGAGTTATGGCGAATAAACATGCCGTTTTATGGTAGTTTTTTTTGGGGTTTTATGTATATGCACAATATTTAAACCCAAAGCCATTTCCGCGTCTCTCAACGAATTTAGGGGGGTACGCCGTGAAATATCCACCGATATTAGCCTTATTTTCAACAATGGGTCTTGCTTTCAAACAGTTCCAAGATTGGGCCACTAGTTCAAAAGTTACAGCCCTTTGAATTTTCTTTCGAAATTGGTTTCTAGTCAGGGGCGGGCCAGGTGGAATTGCATAGGTTACGGGCCATTAAAGTATTAGTGTAGTAATGAAGGTGGCGGGGGGGTAGCTCTGCGGTGCACCACAAAAACATTTTTTGCTTCATTTTAAGGTACCTACTCCTTTTTCGGAAATCAATTACAATACAGTTTTTTTTTAAATTGCAGCTGATAATTAAAAGTAACAAAATATACAATCCAAACGAGGCGCGTCGCCTATCATTGTATTTCAGCACTTTCATGCTACGACAAAAAATGATAAATTCATTGTAAAACATTTCAATTAAAACATAATTTTTTAATTTTTTAACAACCTAACATCAACCCCAATTAGAGAAACGTGTAATAATTTATTAATAGTGCAAGAAACTAAATACAGCACATACTTATAAATTTCCAACGGGCCATTATGACGTACAGGCCAGGTGGCAATCGCCACCCGCCCCCCCAGGCCAGTCCGCCCCTGAAAGAAAGCCCTATTTTTCTCTATGCACTGGCAAAAATGGGTTACCATAACCACAACCGTTTTCAAGTAGTAATCAATTATCAAGCTACCGTCTGCATCTGCCATTTTTTTTGTCTAAAGTCAAAATAACTTAAAAACCATAAATGGTAGATATAGACATGTGGGTATCAAAAGAACTGAAATTTCACGTAGAATCCAAAAATGCAATAAAAAATAGGGTTGCTATTTAAAATAACGAAGTTACTAGCTACTTCCGGTATTTCCGGAAGAGCGACCATTTTGAAAATATTTTACATCGATTCGGCCTTCAGCGAATAACAAATTTTCGAAAACCTACCTATTTCACTTTCCCAGAAACTTTTAACTAATAAGCTCCCCAAAAATACCCTGTACAAGAACTTCCTCCTACAGGGAAGATAAAAGTGAATAGTGTCTCTGAGAACATTTTGTGTAAAGTTATTCGGCATATCTAGTCCTAGTCCTACAAGCCGAAAAATGCGATTATAGGGCGTTTGATGATTAAAGCATTTTACAGGAAAACTACACCCTTTCTCAAAAAAGGCGTAGATACTTTTTTTTGTAGAGCATAAAATTCTCTATGGATTAGGTGTATTGACTTTTGTTCTATTGCCACTGATACAAAACTGCAAAGTTGATTAACTTTTTTACATATGACAAAATGAAACGCCTTGGAGGATATAAGAGCAGAAATTGCTGATATTACGCCCGAAATGCTGTCAAACACTATGCAAAATGTCCGAAAATGGGCCGCTTCATGTCTGTGAAGTTGGCCCGGATAAAATAGCCCGGCAGCATCACACCATGCTAGATCGTTAGTGCTTTGTTAGTGCTCGTTAGTGCCTCACAAGTTAACATAAGGGCTCAAACCATTTTCTCAAAATAACAATTTTTTTTTGTTCGGGTCAACTTCACGTTTGCCCGGACAATGACTCCAATTTGCATCAAATTTTGTAGATCGTTAGTGCTTTGTTAGTGCTTATTAGTGCTTCATAATTCAACGTTAGGACTCAAACCGTTTTCTCATAATACCTTTTTTATTTGTTCGGGCTAACTTCACGTTTGCCCGGACAATGACTCTAATTTGCATCAAATTTTATAAATAGTTAGTGCTTCGTTAGTGCTTGTTGGTGCTTCATAATTTAACGTTAGGACCCGAACAGTTTTCTCAGAATAAATTTTTTATTGATTGGAGCCAACTTCACGTTTTCCCGGACAATCACTCCAATTTGCATCAAATTTTATAAATCGTTAGTGCTTCGTTAGTGCTTTAGAATTCAACGTTAGAACCCAAACCGCTTTCTTAAAATACATTTTCCTGTTGGGGACAAACTTCATTTTTGACGTAGCTCTTTTCACATTGGCATGCAGCACGATTCATCTATACGTACCGTCATCGTTCCGTTACCGCACCGTCAACGAAACGTAAAATATTCTTGTTTACAAATTTTGATGGGCCGGACGGTGACGTAACTGTCTAGTCTATACCTACTATATATGCCACAACTGACTCGTCCGCCATTTTGGAGCCCAATGACAATTGACGCTTGCAAAACACGTGCTCCTCATGACAGTAAGTTACCTTGGCAACATAACACAACATAACGATCAAACAACACAGCGTAATATCTGACAGACTGTCAGTGGGCTCCAAAATGGCGGATGAGTCTGCTTTCTTAATCAAGTGCTGTAGTGCAGCCTGAATATGTCTATAGCCTTAGACTAGAAAAGAGAGAGGACAGGTAATACTTTCAATAAAACTGTGACCATTTGTCACCAAGACATGCCTGCCAGTGTCGTAACATACAAACAGCATTGTTGGGTGATAAGAATTATTCCTTTTATAGGACGAAGACGAATGTATATAAAATTAATTAAAACAGCAGTTAAATTAATTATTTTGCTAATTGTAATAGTTGAGAATTATATATTCAAAATAATTCAAATTGGCCAATAGAAAGCCTTTAGAACGATGCGGTACACTCCGTGCTCCGAGAAAGTTCCATTAAGGGATTTCAAATGATGAAAACTATTAACAACATATTTTGCTACATATCATGTAAGGCAAGTACTGAATAAAAACGCAAAACGTAAAAATTATGAAAAAGACGGTTTCCTCTAAAATTTACCAAACAAATTTTTGCCTTTGAAACGAAATTCCGGCGCTATGGCATTGGACATTGAGACGCGGACATTAGAACGCAAGCATCATGTAGATCACCAGCAGAGATTAGATTGCAGGTAGGACAATAAAAGGTATAACAAGTAAACCAATGTTATTGTACTTATTTGATCTGTGTATGCGCTACAACGTCTAGTCCCCTAGGATCTGTGTCCTAATGTCCGCGCCCCATCAGTGGCTCGAATCAATAAAAAATTTATTCTGAGAAAACTGTTCGGGTCCTAACGTTAAATTATGAAGCACCAACAAGCACTGACCAAGCACTAACGATTTACACAATTTGATGCAAATTGGAGTCATTGTCCGGGCAAACGTGAAGTTAGCCCGAACAAATAAAAAAAGTATTCTGAGAAAACGGTTTGAGTCCTAACGTTGAATTATGAAGCACTAATAAGCACTAACAAAGCACTAACGATGTACAAAATTTGATGCAAATTGGAGTCATTGTTCGGGCAAACGTGAAGTTGACCCGAACAAAAAAAAAATTTTATGTTGAGAAAACGGTTTGAGCCCTTATGTTAACTTATGAGGCACTAACTAGCACTAACAAAGCACTAACGATCTAGCATGATGCGATGCTGCCGGGCTATTTTATCCAGGCCAACTTCACAGACATGGCCGCTTCTTATGTATCTAATGGAGGCGGTTATTTGATCGATATTGTATTTTGAATTTATTTTCAATAAATGGCATTGTATATCAAAATAAATCTTGTTCATTTGTCAAAATCGGCAGACAAATAACGGAGTTATCAAATATTGAAACAGGGAAGGTTTAGATGGCGCACCCTGGACAGATTCTCACTTTTAGCATTGAATAAGTAACCACACCGTTTTTGATAAAGGTCGTAGTTTTCCTGTAAAATACCAAAAACTCAAAAAATGCACTTTTAGGGGTGGCTCACCCTCCCCTGTCAGAGAGTGGGGGATGGCTCTCCTTCAAAAAATATTTGTTTTGATCTAATAACGGGCGGACAAAAATGAGTTGCTATCGAGTCGCCTTTGGAAATTCAAATTCAATACGATTTCCTATGTAAACAAAAATTCCAAAGGTATCGCGACAGCAACTCATTTTTGATCGCATAGTATACAATTTCATGTAGGGCTAGGACTAATCTACTTTCCAATATGCGCAAATTTGATGGGAAAGGTTTTTTTTCAAAACTGAAAATTGTAACACTCGATTGTACCATGTTGGTGCAACTTAATATCAGTTGAGCTTAGGATACTGCGAGAATAGGAGGAGAGGGATGGAGTATCAGTGAGTGGATCCGAAAACCTTGGATCTGAGTGGCGCTTCTTCTAGTACCTTGCTAGATGACCTATGCTCGGTACACTACTAAAAACCTAACGCACGTACAGGAAGATTGTAAGTGCGGTCTCTATCCTTTTGGTATAACCCCAGCTGATCTTGAGAAAAGTAATGCTCCCCATCGTAATGGCCTTGGGGAACTGTTGATTTTAGAGAAAGGCAACTGAAAACTTTTTGAGAAGATTTTATTACAATCACTAGACTAAATTAATTATAAATTAAATTATCGCGGAAACTTACGTGACTGTCGCTCTGCAAGAAGTGCATACTATTCTGATCGAAAACGCAATTGTACTGCGTATACGTGGTACGCGTGTAGTCAACGAAAACCTGCCTCTGCTGGTTTCCTTCGTACTTTTGCCATAACCAATTCGTTATACGTCTATCGGCTAAATCGGCGTAGGTCCCCGTCCATATCGGATCCGGTTTAATGACCGAATTCATATTCAACGGTCTCGACAGTACCGTCAAGTATTTCACCACCTTTTCCGCTATTTCAGAATCTCGACTGATATTGACGTAGTAACCTAGAAGACTAAGTTCAAATCTGTGTAATGTTTAGCATCTGGATCGTACCCATGTTGGCGCAGGCTATCCAAACCATCTCCACTTCGTCAGATGGGGACGTGCCGATTAGAAATGTGAAAACCCGAACTGGTGTGTAATATTCTGTTCGGTTATGGGTTTTGAACAGTTCGGCTGGGCTGTAATCATAGTCAATCCCTTCGGCTATAAACATTATCATCTGGTTGCAGTGCGCTGAAAGGTTAAACTCATGTACCTATTGCTGATCACAGGTGTACACTCACATTTCCCTTCGTCCTTCCGAAAATGTTCCAAAGTCGCAAAGGCTAGCTTAAAAGCACTTTTCATGTTACCAGTTGTATCGGGAGTGTACTTATTCAAACTCTCACGAAGTAGCCTCAGGTTTTCCTCGTGCGCCTTCAACAACCTCTTTCCATCTCATTTTACTTACTCGAAATAGTTACCTGCATCAGTGTGTAATTAAAGCAATCCACAAGAGGACGCGTTTCGTTGTTAAACAAGTAAATGTTAACGTAATCGTTGTCACCTAAAGTGTCCAGTATATTGTTAACAAGAAATTTCGCTATAAACCAGTTGTATTTGGCCATAGACCCTGACATATCCAACAGAATTATGACGTCCTTTGGCGAGGTAATGGCCTCCAGAAACCAAGCGCGCGTCCGAAAGTCGTAAGTTCGCTCATACTGCTCATCTGACCACTTGATGCCCGGGTAATGTCGCAGAAACCCGGTTCGTCCTGCGAAGTATTGCCATAGCAATGTGGGATCCTCCTGGTAATTTTGTTGGAAGACCAAATCCAGAGCTTCAGACCATCGTATGTCGTTTAAAAGTGGCTCCTCTGGAACGAAATGATTTACTGTGGCGGTCTTGCCACTTTTACAAACCTCTGTCGAAGATGCTTGTTGCAATTCGCATAACGCTGTAGTTAAAGTTGACTTCGGCGTCGAAACCGCTGTGGTAAACCAGGGGAAGGTGGCGAAAGTAACCCGGCTTGCGTTCGACGTACGGGCGCACCTGGCACTCTTGGTCGTCATTCTTGTCGAAACGTAATTGTTGCGTTGGTGCATTGGTCTGCACTTCCACTCCGGCTTTGTGGTTTAGCGCATCGTCACATTTGAATTGTTGGATTTGCTGGAAGGCGTCAGGTAATTGTTGGAACCGACAGGCTTCATCCGCTCACCTCTAATCGATCATTATACTGCTGCTCTTCTAATTCTCGATCCCACGTGCTATTGGTGATGTTGTCCGCGTTGAAGTAGTCATACGTGCTGTTTTCAAAAATCGGTGGCTTTCGATAATACGACAGATACTCGGCACGTTCAACTATTCTCTGTAATTCGGACGTTTGCAATATTGAACTTTTTAAAACGACCTTACCTTCACAGCCTTCTCTTTCTCCAACATCATCGTTCTCAGCTTGTCGGCGATATCCTCCATGATTTTGCTGCCCTTTTCGTAGACGGCCTTTGTTTGTTTAAAGCTCTATAGAAGGTTGTCACTTAAAAGACGGCACTATCGCTGTTTTACGTACCTCAATTACTTTACTTCTGCGCGTTGCGGATTCGGCAATAAATTGTAACTCTTTTCCCAAGTTGTCCGCCCATATTTTAACCCTTTGGAAAACACGTCTTTTTAATATTTTACATGATTTTTTTTGGTCATTTTTAGCGAAGCTAATTCTTTACAAACAAAAGATAATCGGAATTATAAAATGGTCCTAAGTAAGACCCAAGTTTGAAAATAATTTTAGAGAGTTTTAAGGTCAGATAACAGGATAACAATGCATTTTTCGAGAAAAACTTATACCGTGTGTCCTAGGCGAACAGAATTAATAGATTTTTTCGCGAATGATCCACGAGGCCTTTGATATGTATTTGAAGTTAGCGTTCAACGTATTGCCTGATGGTAGAAAGAGATTAGAGTCCAACTCTGATTTCAAAGGCATCGTGGATCCTTCGCGAAAAATACATTGCCAAGTTCCCTATGGTGCATCCTATCTGGGAAATAGTGTAGAATCTTTTTTTAAAGTGCTTAAATAAACCTTTCTTTAAAAAAAGTCTTCAGCATATAAGTGGTCCCAGTTCTGGGACCTTGAGGGGATTGATTTTCTGATTGATTGTTACCAAAACAATCTAAAATAATTAATAACGGAAGATGTCTAGAGACAGACACAAAGGCTATCTGCAAAAAAGGCCCCATAGACAATAAGAACCCACTGCTTCGACATAACACGTTGAAAGTAATCAACGAATGCGGATTGTAGGACATTTACATTGCAGTTACAATTAGAATACACCCGATTTTGAATTTAAATCCGGAAAATATTATTACCACCCTGGCGTTAGTAAGAGAGGTCATTGGGGAAAACAATGACCCCCCCCCCACTTTTTTACGGAAATACACGTTTTGAAGCACCAGGATTCAGAAATCCAAATCAAACAAAATCTCGATGATGTCGGTCCGTCCGAAATTAACCACCTTTTGCTTTCGGGTGAACGAGACGTCGGAAGTGGGTACTGACAAAAGGAATGTGGTAGTCCCCGACAAGATCTTATTAACCGGCAAGTCAGAATACTGCCTTGCCACAAAAAAATGCGCTCTGAAGTACCATCGATCTCACAGAGGACTTTGAAATTTTGTATCGCTATAGCTATAGGTCCTCCCTCGTATTTTATGTTTGGGAATAAAGCACTCCGCGTGGTCGTATGCAAGATTTTAATAAAATCCGAAGTTCCTCAGGCTTATTGGCTTGGACCAAACCAACTTTCAATGCTAATCCGAAATATGGTTTATCACGTATCAGCTATAGGCTAGGGTAACATCTACAGAGGCGGAATAAAGAAAATTTGGTTTTTGGTCTTTCCAAAAGGCTGCTTTGTATCTCAAACGATCGTGCCCGTGTGGCTAGAACATAAGCCATAATTCTTAGGCTTAGGACTTGATTTCGTGGAGTATGTAGGTATACGTACGCAAAAGAAAGTATATTTCTAAGCTAAATTTCTGTTCGATACGCGAACATTTCGGATTGGATTGAAAAGTAAATTGAAAATTAAAAACCTATTTTGAAATCAAAAAATGAAATTTTCACAATCTTAATCGGATAGTAGAATAGTTTCAAATCAATATAGACGCGACAGGCAGTCGCCAGTTCAGCATCCCCTGCAGTAATCATCTATAAATTTATTTACTCTCATTGGTTTTTCGCTTAAATTAGAACTTCCAAAAGTTTACTAACTTACATTTTACCTAACTCGTGCAGCTGATCGTGCTCTTGAGAATGGCACTTTTGTATCGTCAAGGCACATAAAACGTACACCAACACCGCCACACGCATTTTCAAGTCCACTTTAACTTTGTATGAATTCTAGACAAAAACTTCTAGTGTCGTCGAAATTTGCAGTTGGAAAACTTGCGCGCATGTTCGCAGTCTCTTCCAAAAAATGTTACAAATTTGAACGCACCAAGAAAAAAAATCGCACTACATATAATCTACAATTTATTGATTTATTGATAACAAACAATTTAATATTAACATTCTGCGCAACGTTCATGTACTTTTCTAGTAATATCCAGAACTAGTGGAGATGCGTAGGTATTTCCTTCTTCGTGTAAAGCGATAAAATAAATTGCTGAAAATGAAAACAATTATACTATTTTGCAGCAGCTACTACCTAACAAATATAAAGTGCGCAATAATTTTTACTTTTTGTCTATCGAGACCTTTGACCATTTTCTCAAGGAAATTGGCACTCGTGACTGCAATTTTCACTTCTTGGCCATCGACTTTTTGACCCTTACCCGAGTGATGTAGATTATTGCACTATAAAATAGCGTCCTACAAACAAATCGATACGCAATCCTCTTTTGCCTGGCGCTGAAGTGCAAAGCTGCAGTACCTGTAATCTACAGGACATGTTCGAACGGCGAAAATGTCCAGCAAAAAACTCACCATACGATTCCAGTATGCAACATCATCATCAAAGGTATCGATTAAATCGTCCTCCACCTTAAAGCAAACCAAGTATTACAGCAAAATTGGTGGGCGCAACTACTACTAACCTCCGACCATAATTTCTGCGCATTGTTATTAACGTCCACAATCATCTTCTGTAGTTTATGGTAGTTGAAGAGATTGTGGTTTTTTAGAACGGGAAAAATTATTTCATAACACTCTCCCCCTTAAAAATCAGTTATCGATTGAATTATTTCATTTATAGTTACCAAATGCTCCCGGTACAAGGTAAGCATCTATTGAGAAGACGTTTGCGTAAATTACGCAAATGATCGGTATAATGGCGTTCATGCCTTAAGAAAATGTACCAAGGGACTTTGACTTGGAATTTTTTGGTTTTTAGGGCGTTGCACGTCTTAAAATTTTTCATTTGGTTGTCATTGCGAATAACAGCTGTGAATGCGAGTGTGAATGTTAGTGACAGTCAGAGCCAACTGTTATCTTTTAACTTTTTAAATAATACATTGGCTCAATATGTTAAAGAATAGACTACACATTTTTGGTCTACTAGCTAAAGGCTTAATTGTAATATTGATTCTTTGGACTCTTTGACACGCGGCTCTTCTGAGGTCCTAGAGACGATGAAACCCAACAAATCAATAAATTGATTCGTTTATTACACGTACCTCCCAGACTTTCACTGCCAATCTTAAGAAATCGTGATCTCCAATGATCCCTTTGGTGCTTGTACGTACCTACACATTTATGAAAGCTGCCAGTTTAGGTCATTCGTAGAAGCTGCACGTATGAAGGGCTGCCTCTCATTTACGGTTTTTCCAAAGACTTGCAGTCATTTCGCTTCCCATAATTTCTTAATAGTTCGTTTGATTATGTCATCAGGGCTGTATACCTTCACTGACGTCCACTGTTTATAAATTAAAAGAAGCTATGATGACCGACTGTCTCCTTAGCATTCCTCATCAGCTATTGCACTCTTCTTATTCTTTGCGTCATATCCTCCTGACAACACCCTATGGTGAGCAAAGTATTAACACGTGCAGAACCTTGATCATCCACAGAATCCTGTCAGTGGTTAGAAATTCTGTCACCGTGTCCGCTTGGGATCCACGGCCTCGGATCTGACACGAGGGTTTTTTGTTTCGCACTCTCCCTCGTCAAACGTCCAGCGTGTCGCTTGTGCTTCCCCCTGCCTTCTTCCCTCGAGCACCCCTGGTAACCCTTTAAATCGTAACACAATAGTTTCCTTTCTTCGCGATTAAAAGAATTCGTATATTAGAAGAGATCTATTACTTTCCGTCGTTGCTTAATTACTGAGTAAAAAACTCACTTTACTGCACAATGGTAGCTGACAGACCCTGTACATAGTTTCGTTAATGTTGGTCATCCTGTTAGATTGGTAGCCCCGTTTGAAAGGTGGCTCCATCTTAGCGCTGTCAGTGTCAATGGAAATTTTCAAAATGGGCGATTTGCGATGAAAATTATATTGTTGGTTATGGTTTGGTTAATGTAATCCTATTATTTACGATTAATGCGTAATAATCTATTTTTGGTTTACCAATTAATTATGATGGCGTGGAGATCCCACGGAAAGTCGAACTCTGACATGGTACAACAATTAAGAGGTATGGTTTCCAATAAAAGGAAATGAGAATTAATTAAACAAATTTAAGCAAATGGCATTATTAAAAGTGATACGGTGGAGAGTGCGATGTTGGGGGTGGATCGTGGTAATTTTTGTTTAAATAATCCTTACATGGACGCACCACAAGGTATCGGGTATGGTGTCACTATTAGCGCTCCTCATATGCACGCACACGCTCTAGAGTTGTTAAAAGATAAGTTAGTTGAAGGCGAACAAGCTCTCGATGTCGGTTCCGGTAGTGGTTATCTTACGTCATGTATGGCGATTATGCTTGGCAAAACTGGGTAAAAATCATACATTTTCGAGAGCAAGGTTTATATTTTGCCTTTCAGTTTGGCAGTTGGTGTAGAGCATATTCCAGAGTTGGTAACAGTCGCGCTAAGAAATATTGAAAAGAATAACAAGGATTTGTTAGATTCAAATCGTGTAGTCTTAAAAGTAGGCGATGGTCGACTTGGTGTGCCCGATTTGGGACCTTATAATGCTATACACGTAGGTGCGGCTGCACAAACAGTACCACAACCATTAATCGATCAATTAAAGGTAGCTAATTAGAGTTTGCGCACTAATAATGGAGATACCGTTGTAGATTGGCGGACGTTTAATCGTACCTGTAGGCCCCGCAGGAGGAGATCAACAACTCGAACAAATTGATAAACTAGAAGATGGCAGCATAAGACGTACACCACTTATGGGGGTTATTTATGTACCACTCACCGATAAATCCAAACAGTGGGCGCCTTGGCGTTGACTGGTTTTTACCCCAACCGTCGCTTTTATCTTATATTTTAAACTCTAGTCAGTTATATGAAACTCCTGTATTAAATTGCTGTGAATTTTAAGGAATGACAAATTTTATTTTAACGTTATTGAATGAACCGTTTTTGTGTAATAAAATTAACCATAAGTATGATCTTTGCTTTGAGAAGTGGGTAGCGAATATGTTTGTTTAATGGTGAAAATTGTGCTAAAACTAATTTTAAGGCATCATTTGATTAACCACCTTAGTCGTTCTCCATTATAACGTTATAAACGCCATCAAAGCCTTTTGACTCTGATTGTGCATCTCTTGGTGCCTTCAGAGCTTTTGGCTGAAAAGATGGCAAGAAAAAAATTTATGCCTAAGCAGCCAAGTGTGACACAGAAAAGGCTAGGTGTCACCATGCTGCATTTAACGTCATCATACTCTGCTAATGTGCTTTTCACAGTCTTCCAAGCAACGTATGTCTTGTAGACACCTTCAAAATTCTCTAGGTAGTAGGTACTGTCTCTATTTGGGGTTATATTGCTGTTTTTTTCGACACCTGAGTGCATATTAGCTGTCATGGTCGAGAATGGGCGTTATGTGAAGTGAGGAAGAGACTAAAAGTAGATGTGGGCACGTTTTATTACTAGATGTTGAACTGGAGGCCCACCGTGATGTTGCTCGATCTTTAGTTAAAAGCAAATTTTCTGTGGTTAGCATGACCCACTCGGGCATCCGCAGTTTTACTCAAAAACTTTTTAAGAATATGTGTAGGTACCAAATTTGTGTGTCAATTGGTTCAGCTGTTTAGCTGGAAATGAGAGTACAGACAGACAGACCAACATAATCGCGATTTTGTTTGATTTGTTACTCCCATGCAATACCTCCCTTACAAACGTGCGGGTGGTAAAAATTGGATTTTCTTCTTAGCTCTATCAAAACGTTTCTTACCTGATCATTATACTCTAATATTGTGTGCTATTCCTGACGCCATTATCAGAGTTATAAGTATTAATCACAGTATTTTTCACTTGATCCGAGTGCTTTGACAAAATTTAAAGAATTTAACGACTTTTATCGTTTTGGAATGGGCGCAACAAATTTTCCAGGACTGTAGATAAAGCGAGTGTTAATTATTTGTTTTCAAAAGTCTTTTATCGTCGCGTAAAAAAATAAAAACGCCGGTTTCGCCTGTTAATGTAATATTCAAAATCTATAGTAATTTTGATCGTTTTTTTTGTTACAGAGTGCCCAAATGACCCTATCATACGATGTGTGCAGAAGAATTATTCTCGAGGGTAAGTCGAAATACAATAGTTTCTTTTTTCGAATTGTACTGCGGTCGAAGTCGAAGTTCTGTCCGTGCGATTTTATGAAATTTTGAAAATAATGTCCTTTTTTCAACCTTTAATAGTAAGTAAGCAATACCTTACATCTCGCCTTATATTATGTTATTAGCTAGGAAAACGTATATGAAAATGAAGGGTGATATTTGGGTGGAACAGACAACGAACTTCGGTAATTGTTAAAGGAACTTGTAGCCTTTGCTATATTTTCCAACTATCTATATGCCATCTTGCCTACAAGCATTAACAGGTCCTTTTTGAATCAATAAAAGTGGACGTGCTACAAGTTTTAGCGAGGAGTGACGGATATCCTTATGTTCTTAAATATCCCTACTATATACTTGTAGCCACGGATCTGCGCTCCGTCGTCATTGATTTGTGAATCAATTTCAGACAAGTTTTTGATCAATTTCGCACACTTGACAGATGTTACAGTGTTGTAACGTATGTTTGAGTATGTCTGAAATTGATTCATAAATCAATGACTCGGGCACCGATTAACTACCAGTTTAAAAGAAATACGAAAATGGTAAAATTGGTCATAAAAGACATTTTCATGAGTCTTTATGTCTAATTGAAGGACTTATTTCAAGAAATCTAAATTTCCTATACTTATCCGTGGTGCCAAACGAAATGTCGGAAAAAAGTTACGTAGTATAGCTTTTGCCACATTATAGATGAGTTCAAAATTCATATAAATTTCTAACCTCAAAGGCGAAATTCATACTAACCTCAAAGTGAACCATAACATTTGAGCGATGGTAAGTTTTTTAAAAAGGTATTAATTGTTGACAAATCGACGTTTTTCTTAAGGGTAAAGCGAGAAAAACTCGGAAAATTGCGGAAAAACGATTCGCTAAAATGAAAGCAATGATAAGTCCTAGCGATCCACGAATTAAAGCATCCCAAAGAGCACCCCCTCGACATAAGAAAAAGGAGGACCCGCACGCTTTAAAAGTGAACGAAGCTCCGCAAGCAAGTTCTGCCCTCTTCTTTCAATATAACACCCAACTGGGACCACCTTATCATATATTGATAGATACGAACTTTATTAACTTCTCCATTAAAAACAAACTGGATATAATTCAAAGTATGATGGACTGCTTGTATGCAAAATGTGTACCTTATATAACCGATTGTGTGTTGGGGGAATTAGAAAAACTAGGGCAGAAGTACAAGGTGGCCTTACGTATAATCAAAGATCCTCGTTTTGAACGAATACATTGTATGCACAAAGGAACATACGCCGACGATTGTTTAGTGCAGCGTGTAACACAACACAAGTGCTATATAGTTGCTACAAATGACAAAGATTTGAAAAGACGTATACGAAAAATTCCAGGTGTCCCAATTATGTACGTTGCTCAACACAGGTACACAATTGAAAGAATGCCAGATGCATATGGGGCACCGAGGGAGTAATTTTGTAATATTCAATAAATAAAGTTTTTATAAAAGCGTTTATTAGTTTCATAGTTTCAGTTAATAATACATAGAACGGAAAGCTGTGATTGAACAAAAATTAATAAATACACGCACTCGCAGGCTTTATGTGTAGGTGTTAACCTAAAAACGCAATGCATGATTAATAGAAATAAATTCATTATACTTACAATGTCATCAATTTTTAATATGGACCGCACAGTCTCGGTGGCCAATGTCATAGCGCTGATTGACACCAACAATGGTTGTACTACATGTTCTTCTAATATATCAGATATAGCGCCTTTGCGTACGTTAATTCCCGCTGATGTTTCACCTTTGGCATGTCTGTTACGTAACTCTGTAACGGTCTGTATTGGATTTAACCCTGCATTTTCGGCCAGAGTGAATGGAACAATTTCCAGGGCATTTGCATATGCTCTTAAACAAATTGAATCGACGCCCTCTGTCTGATCGGCAATTGCAGCTAGTTTTAATGCAACTTCGATTTCTGGAGCACCACCGCCCGCGATTAACGCACGTTTGCGCACCAAACAGCGTACTACACACAGAGCATCGTGAAGGGAACGATCCGCCTCCTCCAACACCAACTTATTAGAGCCACGTACTAAAAGCGTCACAGTCTTGCCCGCATTCTGGGCGCCTGTGATTTTTATTAGACGATTTCCGCCTATTCCCACTTCTTCCACTAATTCAGCGCTGCTCAAATTCTCGGAAGTGAAGTGATCCAAAGAAGCGATTGGACGACAATTAAGTGATTTACACACAAATTCAACGTCTTCCCTTTCCACATCTTTAATAACCAACACCTTGATTTTATCCAAGAAATGGAGTGCTAAATCAGAGACTGCATCTCGAAGTATAGATTTTTGAATCTATAAAACAAAATGGACAGAAAATTATTACCATTTCCCCACTGTACACTGCAACTTACCAATAAAACGTTGCAGCCTGCCTTCTTAATTTGCTTAACAATGTTGAGTATGTAAGCGCGTTCTTCCTTCAGTACGCGATCCATTGCTGCGTAATCGGACACAATAACATTGTGATCCATATCGGTTTTCGGGGGCGAAATACAGAACTGGATAAAACCAATTTTAGCCTTCTCAATACGTTTGGGCCCGTTTAAGTTGGCGGCCCTCTGCGAAAATACGATTCCGTCAATTAGTTCGGTATCTTCAACAGTTCCGCCCAGTTGTTTGATCACTTTAATATCTGAGAGATTCACAGCTCCTTCACGACCTGTAACAATCTATGAGCAACAAACACGAATAAGTAATAGGTAACGAACCGGGTTCGACCACTTTAAGTACAGCCTCTACAGCTAAAGGTGCAAGTAAACTCGATTGTTGCGAGACCACTTTGGAATTTAAAGAGGTAGATGCACTTCTTACCAGCTGCTCGTGATTTTGAAGCTCAACGGGCGTAGAAATGTTGGTTAAAATCTACAAAGAACCTGATTAAAACTGACTTTGGGAGAAATACAGTACTTCGACTGCGTGTGTAGATGCTCGTTGGAAAGCCTCAGAGATGGCAGTTGGATGAATACCACGGGCCAGGAGTTTTTCGGCAGCGTTCAGTAATGCTCCAGCAATAATGACAACAGTCGTGGTACCATCACCAGCTTCAATATCTTGAGCACGTGACAATTCTACTAACTGAAACCACAATCCGTAATACAAATCTCAAGAACACGACTTACCATTTTCGCAGCCGGATGTATGACGTTTATTTGTTTCAAAATCGTAGCACCGTCATTTGTTATTGTCACTTCGCCATTACCCGCTTGAATCTGAACAACTACTGTAAGAGAAGCATTGATAACTGACCAACTTACCATTTTGTCCATTCCTCGAGGTCCCAAACTAGTACGAATCGCATCACTGACAGCTGAAATTTTAAGTACCATTTTAATATAGCTCAATTGCTCGACAACAAAATGCAATGAATTCATTGCGCGTATCGAGTGTAAAATTACTTGCCATGCATTACAAAAGTTAGTAACAATTAGTAAAGACGTTTATTTACCTTTAGCGGCATTGATATTGCTCAATCGTATATCGGTAGGTTTACTTTTATCTTTATACGCGACACTAGCACTTTTATATCCATCTCCAGAGGCAGTTGGGGCCGTCATTATTTCGGAAATGTCTTAAGTTTTGCAAAAAGTAATATTATCGGGCGGATGATTTGAGATTTTTTCAAAATCGCCAAACCCAAATCTATCAACTTGACGTTTGATGCGAAACGAAAGAGATGGCGCTGTGGTGCAAAATCTACTCTAGAAATGAGAAAAAGGATAATTTTATTATTTCCAGTAAAATTTAAATTGCAAATTGTGAAATGCTTCCACAGACTATTATGAAATAATAATTACAATAAAAGTAAATATCACATGAGTTGTTATGGTAACCAGCCAGTCGATGACGGTTGTGGCTACTTATTATATCTAAAAATTTAAAAAAATCACCTTATTGCCGATGCGATGGCTGCTTGACTTGCAGATGTGATGCACATTGACTCCCTCGGTACTGCACATACGCAAGCGCGCTTAAATTTGAATTTGATTTAACGCACTCGAAATGAATAAAGCCTTCGGTCATCACTGTGAATTCCATTTACATTATAGCCCCAACAACCATCATGATCCTTTACAGCATAATATGGAATAAACAACAAGAATTGTAACGTTATTATTTATTATAATCAAAACCCTTCTACCATCATGGTGTACGGAAAATAAATTAACATATTCTACCAGATAAATCACTATAAACCAAGCTATAAACTATTGTGCTCCATTTTTTATAGATGTGATGATGATAGATGTATATGAGTGTTGGGGAAACAAGGAGTAGCTTTTTGCAATAGTTTACTCACCGTGGTGCCACAGTGTCGATCAACCTCATAATCACATGTTATGTTAGTAGCTTTCATTTCTTTCTAATTATCCAATATAAATAATATTTTTTTTTCGAAAGCTACCCGAGACGTGAGATTGTAATTTCTAATCAAGTGAGATCTCGACTCAAGATTGCATTCACTAGATGGTAGTAGGCGAGGTAGCGAATTGAAATTTGTATATGGCCTTTGTTATTTATTTTATTGGACTGCAAGTGGTAGAAGTCTAGAGCAGCGACAATAGGTCTTGGTCAGCTTAAAGTAGAACTTGTGTGTAGGTACTTTCGTTTCGGTGTACATACTTAGGGTACTGAGGTAGCACTATGTAGGTTTATTGCGAGAGCGATGGAAAAAAATAATAAAGATATTGCAAATGTTTCTTAAAGAGCCCTTTACCACATTTTGTAACCCTGTGTTGGAATCGGTCTCTGGGTAGCCTAGGAGTCGCCCTTATAAATGAACATCTGCAGACGTTCAATTGTCCTTTTAATAACTAATTTTCATTTTTTCCTGAAGGCTCTGGATTCCCTGGCGGTTACACCATTGCAAATAACGCCTTATAATTTCCGTCTTTTTTTTTAAAATATGATGCCCAAATTTAATAACTAA
>NW_022170511.1:45472364-45555608 GCF_008802855.1 Photinus pyralis
TACTCTCATTTCTGGTTTTTCGCTTTAAATTAGAATTCCAAAAAACGTTACTAATTTACATCTTTACCTAAACTTCGTGCAGCCTTGATCCTGCTCTTGAGAATCGGCATTTGTATCGTCAAAAGGCACATAAAACGTACACCAACACCGCCACCACGCATTTTCAAGTCCACTTTAACTTTTTGTATGGAATTCTAGCAAAACTCTCTAGTGTCGATCGAAATTGCAGTGGAAAACTGGGCATGTCGCAGTCTCTTCCAAAAATGTTACAAACTTTAGAACCGCCACCAAGATAAAAAATCCGCACTACATATAATCTACAATTTATTGATTTATGATAACAAACAAATTTAATATTAACCATTCTGCGCAACGTCTCATGTACCTTTTCTAGTAATACTCCAGAACTAGTCGGAGATTGCGTACGGATATTTCCTTCTTCGGTTAAAGGCGATTAAAATCAAATTGCTTGAAAATGAAAACAATCTATACTATTTCTGCCAGCAGCTACTACCATAACAAATATAAATGGCGACAATTAATTTTTACTTTTTTTCGTCTATTCGAGACCTTTTGACCATTTTCTCAAGGAAACAATTGGCATCGTGGACTGCAATTTTCACTCTTGGCCATCGACTTTTTGACCCTTACCCGACGTGATTGTAGATTATTGCACTATAAAACTAGCGTCCTACCAAAACAGTAATGATTACGCATCCTCTTTTGCCTGGTGCTGAAGTCAAAGCTGCAGTACCTGAATTCAGGACATGTCTTAATTCGACGGGCGAAAATGTCCAGCCAAAAAACTCACCATCACGATTCCAGTATTCACATCATTCATCAAAGGTATCGATTAAATCGTCCTCCACCTTAAGCCAAACCAAGTATTTACAGCAAAATTGGTGGGCGAACTACTACTAACCTCGACATTAATTCTGCCGCATTGGTCATTAACGTCCACAACTCATCTTCTGTAGCTTTATGGTAGTTTGAAGAGATTGTGGGTTTTTTAGAACGGGAAAAATTCATTTCATAACACTCTCCCCCTTAAAATCAGTTATCGATTGAAATCTATTTCACTTCTTAGTTAACAACAAATGGCTTCCCGGTACAAGGTAAGCATCTATGAGAAGACGTTTGCGTAAATTACGCCAAACTCGACTCGGTATAATGGTCGTTTCATGCCTTAAGAAAAATGTACCAAGGGACTTTCTGACTTGGAATTTTTGGTTTTTAGGGGCGTTGCACGTACTTAAGAATTTTTCATTTTGGTTGCTTTCATTGCATAACAGCTGTGAATGCGAGCTGCTGAATGTTAGTGACATCAGCAGCCAAACGCTTGTTATCTTTTAACTTTTTAAATAATACATTGGGCTCAACTCATGTTACAAGAATAGACTACACATTTTTGGTCCTACTAGCTAAAGGCTTAATTGTAATATTGATTTCTTGCGACTCTTGTACACGCGGCTCTTTTTCTTTTTAATCCGCTGACGGTCTAGAGACGATGAAACCCAACAAATCAATAAATTGATCTCGTTTTATTACACCGTTACCTCCCAGAACGTTCTACTGCCATGCCAATCTTAAGAAATCGTGATCTCCAATGATCCCTTTGGTGCTTGTACGTACCTACACATTTATGAAAGCTGCCAGTTTAGGTCATTCGTAGAAGCTGCACGTATGAAGGGCTGCCTCTCATTTACGGTTTTTCCAAAGACTTGCAGTCATTTCGCTTCCCATAATTTCTTAATAGTTCGTTTGATTATGTCATCAGGGCTGTATACCTTCACTGACGTCCACTGTTTATAAATTAAAAGAAGCTATGATGACCGACTGTCTCCTTAGCATTCCTCATCAGCTATTGCACTCTTCTTATTCTTTGCGTCATATCCTCCTGACAACACCCTATGGTGAGCAAAGTATTAACACGTGCAGAACCTTGATCATCCACAGAATCCTGTCAGTGGTTAGAAATTCTGTCACCGTGTCCGCTTGGGATCCACGGCCTCGGATCTGACACGAGGGTTTTTTGTTTCGCACTCTCCCTCGTCAAACGTCCAGCGTGTCGCTTGTGCTTCCCCCTGCCTTCTTCCCTCGAGCACCCCTGGTAACCCTTTAAATCGTAACACAATAGTTTCCTTTCTTCGCGATTAAAAGAATTCGTATATTAGAAGAGATCTATTACTTTCCGTCGTTGCTTAATTACTGAGTAAAAAACTCACTTTACTGCACAATGGTAGCTGACAGACCCTGTACATAGTTTCGTTAATGTTGGTCATCCTGTTAGATTGGTAGCCCCGTTTGAAAGGTGGCTCCATCTTAGCGCTGTCAGTGTCAATGGAAATTTTCAAAATGGGCGATTTGCGATGAAAATTATATTGTTGGTTATGGTTTGGTTAATGTAATCCTATTATTTACGATTAATGCGTAATAATCTATTTTTGGTTTACCAATTAATTATGATGGCGTGGAGATCCCACGGAAAGTCGAACTCTGACATGGTACAACAATTAAGAGGTATGGTTTCCAATAAAAGGAAATGAGAATTAATTAAACAAATTTAAGCAAATGGCATTATTAAAAGTGATACGGTGGAGAGTGCGATGTTGGGGGTGGATCGTGGTAATTTTTGTTTAAATAATCCTTACATGGACGCACCACAAGGTATCGGGTATGGTGTCACTATTAGCGCTCCTCATATGCACGCACACGCTCTAGAGTTGTTAAAAGATAAGTTAGTTGAAGGCGAACAAGCTCTCGATGTCGGTTCCGGTAGTGGTTATCTTACGTCATGTATGGCGATTATGCTTGGCAAAACTGGGTAAAAATCATACATTTTCGAGAGCAAGGTTTATATTTTGCCTTTCAGTTTGGCAGTTGGTGTAGAGCATATTCCAGAGTTGGTAACAGTCGCGCTAAGAAATATTGAAAAGAATAACAAGGATTTGTTAGATTCAAATCGTGTAGTCTTAAAAGTAGGCGATGGTCGACTTGGTGTGCCCGATTTGGGACCTTATAATGCTATACACGTAGGTGCGGCTGCACAAACAGTACCACAACCATTAATCGATCAATTAAAGGTAGCTAATTAGAGTTTGCGCACTAATAATGGAGATACCGTTGTAGATTGGCGGACGTTTAATCGTACCTGTAGGCCCCGCAGGAGGAGATCAACAACTCGAACAAATTGATAAACTAGAAGATGGCAGCATAAGACGTACACCACTTATGGGGGTTATTTATGTACCACTCACCGATAAATCCAAACAGTGGGCGCCTTGGCGTTGACTGGTTTTTACCCCAACCGTCGCTTTTATCTTATATTTTAAACTCTAGTCAGTTATATGAAACTCCTGTATTAAATTGCTGTGAATTTTAAGGAATGACAAATTTTATTTTAACGTTATTGAATGAACCGTTTTTGTGTAATAAAATTAACCATAAGTATGATCTTTGCTTTGAGAAGTGGGTAGCGAATATGTTTGTTTAATGGTGAAAATTGTGCTAAAACTAATTTTAAGGCATCATTTGATTAACCACCTTAGTCGTTCTCCATTATAACGTTATAAACGCCATCAAAGCCTTTTGACTCTGATTGTGCATCTCTTGGTGCCTTCAGAGCTTTTGGCTGAAAAGATGGCAAGAAAAAAATTTATGCCTAAGCAGCCAAGTGTGACACAGAAAAGGCTAGGTGTCACCATGCTGCATTTAACGTCATCATACTCTGCTAATGTGCTTTTCACAGTCTTCCAAGCAACGTATGTCTTGTAGACACCTTCAAAATTCTCTAGGTAGTAGGTACTGTCTCTATTTGGGGTTATATTGCTGTTTTTTTCGACACCTGAGTGCATATTAGCTGTCATGGTCGAGAATGGGCGTTATGTGAAGTGAGGAAGAGACTAAAAGTAGATGTGGGCACGTTTTATTACTAGATGTTGAACTGGAGGCCCACCGTGATGTTGCTCGATCTTTAGTTAAAAGCAAATTTTCTGTGGTTAGCATGACCCACTCGGGCATCCGCAGTTTTACTCAAAAACTTTTTAAGAATATGTGTAGGTACCAAATTTGTGTGTCAATTGGTTCAGCTGTTTAGCTGGAAATGAGAGTACAGACAGACAGACCAACATAATCGCGATTTTGTTTGATTTGTTACTCCCATGCAATACCTCCCTTACAAACGTGCGGGTGGTAAAAATTGGATTTTCTTCTTAGCTCTATCAAAACGTTTCTTACCTGATCATTATACTCTAATATTGTGTGCTATTCCTGACGCCATTATCAGAGTTATAAGTATTAATCACAGTATTTTTCACTTGATCCGAGTGCTTTGACAAAATTTAAAGAATTTAACGACTTTTATCGTTTTGGAATGGGCGCAACAAATTTTCCAGGACTGTAGATAAAGCGAGTGTTAATTATTTGTTTTCAAAAGTCTTTTATCGTCGCGTAAAAAAATAAAAACGCCGGTTTCGCCTGTTAATGTAATATTCAAAATCTATAGTAATTTTGATCGTTTTTTTTGTTACAGAGTGCCCAAATGACCCTATCATACGATGTGTGCAGAAGAATTATTCTCGAGGGTAAGTCGAAATACAATAGTTTCTTTTTTCGAATTGTACTGCGGTCGAAGTCGAAGTTCTGTCCGTGCGATTTTATGAAATTTTGAAAATAATGTCCTTTTTTCAACCTTTAATAGTAAGTAAGCAATACCTTACATCTCGCCTTATATTATGTTATTAGCTAGGAAAACGTATATGAAAATGAAGGGTGATATTTGGGTGGAACAGACAACGAACTTCGGTAATTGTTAAAGGAACTTGTAGCCTTTGCTATATTTTCCAACTATCTATATGCCATCTTGCCTACAAGCATTAACAGGTCCTTTTTGAATCAATAAAAGTGGACGTGCTACAAGTTTTAGCGAGGAGTGACGGATATCCTTATGTTCTTAAATATCCCTACTATATACTTGTAGCCACGGATCTGCGCTCCGTCGTCATTGATTTGTGAATCAATTTCAGACAAGTTTTTGATCAATTTCGCACACTTGACAGATGTTACAGTGTTGTAACGTATGTTTGAGTATGTCTGAAATTGATTCATAAATCAATGACTCGGGCACCGATTAACTACCAGTTTAAAAGAAATACGAAAATGGTAAAATTGGTCATAAAAGACATTTTCATGAGTCTTTATGTCTAATTGAAGGACTTATTTCAAGAAATCTAAATTTCCTATAATACTTATCCGTGGTGCCAAACGAAATGTCGGAAAAAAGTTACGTAGTATAGCTTTTGCCACATTATAGATGAGTTCAAAATTCATATAAATTTCTAACCTCAAAGGCGAAATTCATACTAACCTCAAAGTGAACCATAACATTTGAGCGATGGTAAGTTTTTTAAAAAGGTATTAATTGTTGACAAATCGACGTTTTTCTTAAGGGTAAAGCGAGAAAAACTCGGAAAATTGCGGAAAAACGATTCGCTAAAATGAAAGCAATGATAAGTCCTAGCGATCCACGAATTAAAGCATCCCAAAGAGCACCCCCTCGACATAAGAAAAAGGAGGACCCGCACGCTTTAAAAGTGAACGAAGCTCCGCAAGCAAGTTCTGCCCTCTTCTTTCAATATAACACCCAACTGGGACCACCTTATCATATATTGATAGATACGAACTTTATTAACTTCTCCATTAAAAACAAACTGGATATAATTCAAAGTATGATGGACTGCTTGTATGCAAAATGTGTACCTTATATAACCGATTGTGTGTTGGGGGAATTAGAAAAACTAGGGCAGAAGTACAAGGTGGCCTTACGTATAATCAAAGATCCTCGTTTTGAACGAATACATTGTATGCACAAAGGAACATACGCCGACGATTGTTTAGTGCAGCGTGTAACACAACACAAGTGCTATATAGTTGCTACAAATGACAAAGATTTGAAAAGACGTATACGAAAAATTCCAGGTGTCCCAATTATGTACGTTGCTCAACACAGGTACACAATTGAAAGAATGCCAGATGCATATGGGGCACCGAGGGAGTAATTTTGTAATATTCAATAAATAAAGTTTTTATAAAAGCGTTTATTAGTTTCATAGTTTCAGTTAATAATACATAGAACGGAAAGCTGTGATTGAACAAAAATTAATAAATACACGCACTCGCAGGCTTTATGTGTAGGTGTTAACCTAAAAACGCAATGCATGATTAATAGAAATAAATTCATTATACTTACAATGTCATCAATTTTTAATATGGACCGCACAGTCTCGGTGGCCAATGTCATAGCGCTGATTGACACCAACAATGGTTGTACTACATGTTCTTCTAATATATCAGATATAGCGCCTTTGCGTACGTTAATTCCCGCTGATGTTTCACCTTTGGCATGTCTGTTACGTAACTCTGTAACGGTCTGTATTGGATTTAACCCTGCATTTTCGGCCAGAGTGAATGGAACAATTTCCAGGGCATTTGCATATGCTCTTAAACAAATTGAATCGACGCCCTCTGTCTGATCGGCAATTGCAGCTAGTTTTAATGCAACTTCGATTTCTGGAGCACCACCGCCCGCGATTAACGCACGTTTGCGCACCAAACAGCGTACTACACACAGAGCATCGTGAAGGGAACGATCCGCCTCCTCCAACACCAACTTATTAGAGCCACGTACTAAAAGCGTCACAGTCTTGCCCGCATTCTGGGCGCCTGTGATTTTTATTAGACGATTTCCGCCTATTCCCACTTCTTCCACTAATTCAGCGCTGCTCAAATTCTCGGAAGTGAAGTGATCCAAAGAAGCGATTGGACGACAATTAAGTGATTTACACACAAATTCAACGTCTTCCCTTTCCACATCTTTAATAACCAACACCTTGATTTTATCCAAGAAATGGAGTGCTAAATCAGAGACTGCATCTCGAAGTATAGATTTTTGAATCTATAAAACAAAATGGACAGAAAATTATTACCATTTCCCCACTGTACACTGCAACTTACCAATAAAACGTTGCAGCCTGCCTTCTTAATTTGCTTAACAATGTTGAGTATGTAAGCGCGTTCTTCCTTCAGTACGCGATCCATTGCTGCGTAATCGGACACAATAACATTGTGATCCATATCGGTTTTCGGGGGCGAAATACAGAACTGGATAAAACCAATTTTAGCCTTCTCAATACGTTTGGGCCCGTTTAAGTTGGCGGCCCTCTGCGAAAATACGATTCCGTCAATTAGTTCGGTATCTTCAACAGTTCCGCCCAGTTGTTTGATCACTTTAATATCTGAGAGATTCACAGCTCCTTCACGACCTGTAACAATCTATGAGCAACAAACACGAATAAGTAATAGGTAACGAACCGGGTTCGACCACTTTAAGTACAGCCTCTACAGCTAAAGGTGCAAGTAAACTCGATTGTTGCGAGACCACTTTGGAATTTAAAGAGGTAGATGCACTTCTTACCAGCTGCTCGTGATTTTGAAGCTCAACGGGCGTAGAAATGTTGGTTAAAATCTACAAAGAACCTGATTAAAACTGACTTTGGGAGAAATACAGTACTTCGACTGCGTGTGTAGATGCTCGTTGGAAAGCCTCAGAGATGGCAGTTGGATGAATACCACGGGCCAGGAGTTTTTCGGCAGCGTTCAGTAATGCTCCAGCAATAATGACAACAGTCGTGGTACCATCACCAGCTTCAATATCTTGAGCACGTGACAATTCTACTAACTGAAACCACAATCCGTAATACAAATCTCAAGAACACGACTTACCATTTTCGCAGCCGGATGTATGACGTTTATTTGTTTCAAAATCGTAGCACCGTCATTTGTTATTGTCACTTCGCCATTACCCGCTTGAATCTGAACAACTACTGTAAGAGAAGCATTGATAACTGACCAACTTACCATTTTGTCCATTCCTCGAGGTCCCAAACTAGTACGAATCGCATCACTGACAGCTGAAATTTTAAGTACCATTTTAATATAGCTCAATTGCTCGACAACAAAATGCAATGAATTCATTGCGCGTATCGAGTGTAAAATTACTTGCCATGCATTACAAAAGTTAGTAACAATTAGTAAAGACGTTTATTTACCTTTAGCGGCATTGATATTGCTCAATCGTATATCGGTAGGTTTACTTTTATCTTTATACGCGACACTAGCACTTTTATATCCATCTCCAGAGGCAGTTGGGGCCGTCATTATTTCGGAAATGTCTTAAGTTTTGCAAAAAGTAATATTATCGGGCGGATGATTTGAGATTTTTTCAAAATCGCCAAACCCAAATCTATCAACTTGACGTTTGATGCGAAACGAAAGAGATGGCGCTGTGGTGCAAAATCTACTCTAGAAATGAGAAAAAGGATAATTTTATTATTTCCAGTAAAATTTAAATTGCAAATTGTGAAATGCTTCCACAGACTATTATGAAATAATAATTACAATAAAAGTAAATATCACATGAGTTGTTATGGTAACCAGCCAGTCGATGACGGTTGTGGCTACTTATTATATCTAAAAATTTAAAAAAATCACCTTATTGCCGATGCGATGGCTGCTTGACTTGCAGATGTGATGCACATTGACTCCCTCGGTACTGCGCAAACGCAAGCGCGCTGTAAATTTGAATTTGCTTTAACGCGCTCTAATTAATAAAGCCTTCGGTCATCACTGTGAATTCCAGTTACATTATAGCCCCAACGTCATGATCCTTTACAGCATAATATGGAATAAACAACAAGAATTGTAACGTTATTATTTATTATAATCAAAACCCTTCTACCATCATGGTGTACGGAAAATAAATTAATATATTCTACCAGATAAATCACTATAAACTATTGTGCTCCATTTTTTATAGATGTGATGATGATAGATGTATATGAGTGTTGGGAAACAAGGAGTAGCTTTTTGCAATAGTTTACTCACCCTGGTGCCATAGTGGTAATCAACCTCATAATCACATGTTATGTTAGTAGCTTTCATTTCTTTCTAATTATCCAATATAAACAATATTTTTTGTTTCGAAAACTACCCGAGACGTGAGATTGTAATTTCTAATCAAGTGAGATCTCGACTCAAGATTGCATTCACTAGATGTTAGTAGGCGAGGTAGCGAATTGAAATTTGTGTATGGCCTGTGTTATTTATTTTATTGGACTGCAAGTGGTAGAAGTCTAGAGCAGCTACAATAGGTCTTGGTCAGCTTAAAGTAGAACTTATGTGTACTTTCGTTTCGGTGTACATACCTAGAGGACTGCGGTAGCAGTAGGTATGTAGGTTTATTGCGAGAGTGATGGAAAAAATTAATTAAGATATTGCAAATGTTTCTTAAAGAGCCCTTTACCACATTTTGTAACCCTGTGTTGGAATCGGTCTGGGTAGCCTAGGAGTCGCCCTTATACATGAACATCTGCAGACGTTCAATTGTCCTTTTAGAATTCAACCCTACGGCATCTGTTCCAAACTGTGGGACCTTTAGTAACTATTTTCATTTTTTCCTGAAGGCTCTGGATTCACATCATACACCATTGCAAATTTCCTTCTTTTTTTTTCAAATCTGATGCCCAAATTTAATAACTAAATCATAAACAAATTATCTTTTTTTACTATGAATCATCATGCTCCTAAAATTTGTAGGGGTTACTTTTAAGATGGCAATTTCCGTCAACGGAATTTATAATTTGTTCTGTGCATTTCATTCTAGGAATCACTGATTAGTTTTTGACAAAAGAATAGTTTTCTCCTAAATTGTGTGAAATCCGTGATAAATAAACAATGCCAAATTTTGTTTTAAAAGCGCTGTGATTGGACCATTTTCTAAAATCAGTCACGTGCGTACCTACTACGTCATCGCGTAATGTCACGTGACCCAGTTTTTAGTTTATCGTTGAAGCCGCTTACGCGTCCTATGCAGCTTTTTTCCGTTTTCTTTGAAAATAAGAACGATCATAACAAAATCAACGCCAGAAAATTAAAACTAAACACTTGGAAAATTGTGGCACGTCGTTAAATAAATCGGTGTTTTTAAACGTTTCAATGTTCCTCCAGAAATTCGTAGCCATGTACTTGAAATGTAGATAACCAAATTCATCTTGATAATACCTACTACACCTACTTACAATCAGGGGCGGACTGGCACGGGGGGGCGGGTGGCGATTGCCACCTGGCCTGTAGATCATAATGGCCCGTTGGAAATTTATATAAGTATGTGCTGTATTTAGTTTCTTGCACTATTAATAAATTATTAACACGTTTCTCTAATTGGGGTTGATGTTAGGTTGTTAAAAAATTCTGTTTTAATTGAAGTGTCCGCCCCTGTGTATAACCTTCCTTTTTTTTTACCAAAAATCGACTACACCAAAATTTCTCGGGAAAACACTTTTTCTTATTAATTTGAGTGCGTAGAATTCAAATCAATTCGTACTTTTGCGATCAAACTTCTCAATCAAAAGTTATAGACTAGAAACCAATTTCGAAAAAAAATTCAAAGGGCTGTAACTTTTGAACTAGTAGCCCAATCTTGGAACTGTTTGAAATTATGGATTCTATGATCATTTTCTCATATTGCGATTGATTATATTTTACTTTTCAGTTCTTGACGAACGAGGAGTGCCGGGGAAGTGTGCAGTGTTTCCATCATTACTTTGGTTGATATGGTTCTTCCCAGGACAGACTGAATTATTGAGGCTAAAGGGTAAGTGTCCATTCCTTTTTATTGCCAGTGTTTATTGCTCAATTTCTTTAAGAAAACGGTCAAACAAACAAACGCTTGACTACAAATAACTGTCCCAGTCAAAATTTTCAATTGTTTTAAACTATACATATTTTAATATCATTTCTAACGTAAGTCTTCTCTTTGTTACAGATTGCAGAAAGGCGGCCTCATAAGGTAGGATTTTTCTTTTTATGCATGGTGTATTGCATGTCATTTTTTGTACGGGGGGCAAAAGTGAATAGTGAATATCAACCAGAAGGAAGACCAATAATTGTTCTGAGCATGAGCTTCGTGTGTATTTTCCCTGTCTGTCATCCTAGTGACGTACGATTGACTGCAATGATTCTTAGAATAGACTTTTTCGCAGCGTCCATCTGTTTCCTCCACATTGGCGAGTGTGACTGTGAATTCACAGCCATACCAGCTCTGTGATGCAAACAGATTTTCTCTGCGAATAAGCCTAAAGAATCATTGGTGCCGTTTTTTCCGTTCCCAAGCTGAGGGACTTTGAGGATTATTACATTTTCATTTATTATTGCACGAAGTTCATCTTAGAGGAAGGTAAGTGCGTGGTCATAATATAATAATGGATTACAGTAAGTACATCAACTAAAAACTTTATGTGGTTACCTAGCTACGTACTAATCTCATCGATTGTTACAGGCGCCATCGACGTCGCTCAACCTGCTGGTGAGGATTATGCTGACCGCCAGTGCCGGATTAAGTTTTCCGAAAGCCCCCCTCCCCCCCCCCCCCTTATCAAAAATTTCAGTTCCAACTTTTACCTTTCAAGACTGTCAACAAGCAATTGAACGAGAAACTAAATTTTTTGGTCCTCTGATTATTGAGATTATTGTTTGTAGCATCCAATTATTTTGAAATTATACCTGCTTGCCACACTCTGTGGTATTTTTTAATGGTCAATAAGAAGTTACAGATATTTCCAAATTTTACGGGAACATTCGTATTACTTGTAGTCCCCCCGGGTTTCCAGGGCTGTAGCCCCATTGTCTCCCTCTTAATCCAGCGCTGCCAACGACCTCTGCGATGGATCAGCTCGAATTCAAGCCTGCTTTCGACTCAGTTCAACGATTATATGGAGATGGATCACGCAAACGAGGTGAGTTTTTCACTGCCCATAGCAGAAACACAAAACTTCATATAATTTTTTTTTAGTTATTGGTAATGGCGTTCGAGGAGAATCCATGCTAGTAGCTCGAGGTGATCGTGAAGGCCTACGGTGATGGTGCCAGACTGTATTAATAAGGTTAAGGTAAATTTTCACAGTAATAGCAACGCAAAAGTGCCTCACATCTAGGGTGTCTCCTTCAATAAAGAAACCCCTCCCCTCCCGCCAACATTACTTTTTTTGATTAATTTTAGATAAATTTCTATTATTTTATTTTTTAACTTATTTTTCTTCTTGTTTCAGATTGTAGAAGTGCAGCCTTATAAAGGTAGGATTTTTCTTTTCTATGCATGGTTGTATTATTTTGCAGCAGTGGGGGAAAACTGAAGTGTGTAGTGCAACTAAAAGTGATCTTTAGTGACTTGTGGAAATCGGCTCAGTTTTTCAACTGGGTTGACTATTTCTAAGGTCTCTCTCGCGGCATCAATCAGTTTGTATCGATCGGTATGACTATGACTTCATAGCCATATCGATTTTACGAAGCGAAGTGATTTTTTTCTGCGAATCTCACTGTGATAAAAGATATAAGACATACCTGTGCGCTTTCGTCAACTCGTTTCTATTAACAGCATCTGTAGATAGTTCGACTTGTGGTAAAGAAATAATTTTGTCTCATAGTGTTCATTTGCGGAAAATTCTCCCTCTTTTCTTCTCAAGAGAATTCAATGCAGGAATTCTTCTATAAATAATGCCATGCGGCATTTTAACGGTAATTTATTGAATTGTAACAGTTAGTGCGTATAGGTAGTTTTTTTTCTGGTCTAAAGGCGCCTTTAGCCTCCCATTCTATGCCTTGATCTTGAAGTATTCTTGCTACTTAAGTACATATCCCATGTTGTCTTTATGCTTATGCTTCCCCTTTTCTTCCTAATTTGAATTCCGGTGTTCCATATGTGTTTCGCAAGCCGACTGTTTTCCATTCGTCCAAGGCGTCCAAATAAGTATTTTAATTTTTGCCTACCAAAGGCCTCTATCAGAGCATCCACTTCTTTTTTATCTTCTTACTAGGAATTCCACCAACTCCCCTTTTCCTTCGCAAGTACTTCATTTCTGTAGCTTGTAGTCTGGTTTTTTGTGATTCGTTCAGCACCAAACTCTCTCTCTACCGTAGGTCAATATTGGTCTGTAAGTAGATTTCAAATTAACTGTTACAGTACTTACCGAAATAGTTTCTTTCTATCGCCTTTGGCATATTCTAGTCTAGGAATTCCTCGAGGAATTCAAAGTCATTTACTTGAAATGTAGATAACAACAAAATTAATCTTGATAAGATGGCAGTAATATACAGGATGGTGACTTTCGTAACCCATCATAGGGATTTCAATGTAAAATTCATAACATGCGATTATTGGCTCCCCAAATTATTTTAGAGTAAAAATGTATTAAGGTTTTTTGTAGGGAAAAATTTTTTACGTCAATCAACCGTATTAGTTTTCAACTTTTTGCATAATAAAGACGGAAAATTGGAAAAATAAAACCCGCATCTTTTTCAATAATCTGCGATGCCATGGAATTTTCTAAAACAAAAAGATATCCAGTTATCAATTAGCGGCAGTTCGAAATGGCTTTTATGATCGACTTGGTTACTGTATTGCAGTTAATGGTGACTTATTCGAACATTTATTGTAAATTGTTATATTAGGAAACCGTTTTTAGTAATTTGGTCGTTCTTTATGTTGAATTCGCAGTTCTAAATATAATACTTTTTGATAGAATTTGATTTGTTTTATAGCAGACATTCCATGGCATGAGGGATATTGGCGTAGTGTTGTATTATAAAATTCCATGGCATCACAGATTATTGAAAAAGATAGGGGTTTTATTTTTCCAATTTTCCGTCTTTATTGTGAAAAACATTGAACATTGATACGGTTGATTGACGTAAAAAAATTTTTCTACAACAAATCTTAATACATTTTTGCTCTAAAATAATTTGGGGAGCCAATAATCGCATGTTATGAATTTTACATTGAAATCCCTATGATGCGTTACGCAAGTCACCACCCTGTATACCTACTACACCTACTTACAATAGGTAAGCAGGTAAGCTAAATTATCTTCATTATAACGTTTGCAGGTTATGTGTATTATTTACTTACCCCTTACAATTGACAATTCTACCCAAATTCCAATTTTAGCGCGCTTGCGGTTGCGCAGTATTGAAGGAGTCAATGTGCAACACATCTGCAAGTCGGCTGCTTGATGTTGAGTGTGTAACATGCATGTAGGACGTGTTGTCTACGTGTTACGTGTAAGCGAGTATCGGCTCACAAATGACGATTTATGTATATTTTCTTCGGTTTAAAAATTGATGTTTTCATGAATGTCTTCATCAGTAGATGAAATGTGAAGATAATTTTTTCTTGTCATTACACTGATATTTATTTCTACAAAATAATGAAAAAACTAAACATTTTGCTCATAAAAATAAACTTAGAAACTTCTACTTACAGTTAAAAAATGGTATACATCCTTGTGAACAACTGAGCTTCTTCAGTCTGGTTAGTTTCATGATTTTTTCGTATTGTTTTTAACAATGGCACTTCTTCAATGATAATGCTAGGAATTTCTTGTAGGGGTGGCAATGCAATGTGTATGTAGGTGGTATGGCTATGGAATGATAATGTGAGGAGGATGAAGTTTTTTTGAAACATTTTTGATTAAGCCACTTTGCATTAGGCAATTGTCATGCAAGTTAAAGGTACACTAGCAAGTTTTCGTCCTTTTTTTAATAGCTAATACATTCTCAAACATTTTGAACACATGGATTGTTGTCATACTGTCACATTTTATTAAACTTACTCAATAATTGCGACAAAATTGTACTAATGTAAAATCTTAAAAATGGCATAGAACAGAACTTGTACTAAAATTGCATAATGTGAAGCTAAAGCGGCTTGCGACTTTCACATTGCAATAGAATTGCATTTTCATTTCGTTAGAAAAAAGTATTTGCCGTACCTTCAGATTACGCAAATTCTCGCAAATTTTCAGATTACGTCACTGTAAAGTGTCAACTGAAGAGTTTCCTCTTTAAAACTTTAGTCATAGCCACTTAATAATTAGGTACCTACTTCTAATACTTTGTCCTTTACATACTTTTTCTACAGTCCAAATTAACAAATTCAACAAATATAAATCAAATTTTAATCCAGTAACGTGGCGTATCTCTAATTTTTGGAAATAGTGTTAGTGTTGGGGGCGTAGAAATAATTTTGACGCAGGTTTTTAAGAAATTAACACAACGTTTTACTAGAAGCGGTGTTTCTTTTTGTCATTATTTTTCCCATTTAACTATAACATTGTATCCCTAGAGAATTCGCTTAAAGAGTAATTGTTGCTATCGATCGTAAGAACTATCATAGCTTCAGAAGGTGTTATAGCAACGGTTGAAGTTGAAGTTTGTCGGATTATACCAAAATATGAGTTATATTTTTGCTTTTTGGGCAGGATATGTTCGAGCTTTAATCAAAGTTTGAAAGTTTCTATAGTTCCTAAGAGTCGTCAGAATCAGGGGCGGACTGGCCCGGGGGGGGGGCGGGGGGCGATTGCCACCTGGCCTGTACGTCATAATGGCCCGTTGGAAATTTATAAGTATGTGCTGTATTTAGTTTCTTGCACTATTAATAAGTTATTAACACGTTTCTCTAATTGGGGTTGATGTTAGGTTGTTAAAAAATTTAAAAATTCTGTTTTAATTGAAGTGTTTTACAATGAATTTATCATTTTTTGTCGTAGCATGAATCTGATGAAATACAATGATAGGCGACGCGCCTCGTTTGGATTGTATATTTTGTTACTTGTTATTATCAGCTGCAATTTAAAAAAAAACCTGTATTGTAATTGATTTCCGGAAAAGGAGTACTTTAAAATGAAGCAAAAAATGTTTTTGTGATGCACCGCAGAGCTACCCCCCCCCCCCCGCCACCTCCATTACTACACTAATACTTTAATGGCCCGTAACCTATGCAATTCCACCTGGCCCGTAAGTACCCAGTCCGCCCCTGGTCAGGATAGTTTCCGGCGTCGTTGTAGGTGCTTCAGCTTAACGTTCCGTATCTGTTGATTTTCAATTTCTTTTGCCTGGTGAATAAAAAACCCAGGTGTTATAGGAGTGTCAGTATTTTGTTCTGCCATTGAAGTATTTTCAAAGTGTAATTTGGTTTGAATCTTTCCTAAATGTGACAGTTTTAAGTACTTAATTTCTATGGAAATGAAGGAAAGTGCAGTTATTGATTTTAAAGAACTTGTCCAAACATTTATTGAGCGAAATTTCAGGTGGTGATCTCAAAAACGGGACAGCTTGATGGGTCTTATTATTGACTACTGGTTAATAATCATTTCATTGTAAACCACTTTCAAAATCTGACTTTACAAGTGGAAAAAAAATGTGTTATTCACAAAGTTGATGAATTGCGAACCTGGGACACGATCCCAGCCAAGCTTTTATGCTTTTTTTTGTTGTTTTTCTTTCAGTTACAAGTTTGTGGCTTAAAATATTCGGTCGCAGTTACAGAACTTTATTGACAACAATTCGTAACTCCCCCGACTAAATACCACGTGATTTAAAAAGTTATGTGGAAATTCCTTTGTTAAATTTATTACATTATGCCTAATATCATCCATAATTTACCTACTTATACTTTAAAAAATGAAACGAAAAATGAAAAAATACACTGCTCAGAAATGAGTAAATCTGCAACTCGCTTCCTTTCATAGATACCAAAACTGTTTATTTCCCTTACACTGTAATATCTGTTATTAAAAGAGAATTGACATACTTATTGGGAATAGTAGCGATCTTTGAAAGACTACGTATTATATAATCCAAGGGTAGCGCTATAGCGATTTAAAAATATACCACGGTGTAGTATAATAAGGCGAAATTTTTTCCTTGTCCTCGAAATACGCATGAATAACAAACTACTTTTTGAGGAAGCTAAAAATATCCACGCGAAGATTTATCTGCCCAAAAAAAGCGTCAACGGATCGAGGAAGAAACACACCGTTCCATACTGTTAAAAAATGTTAATGAAGTTGATTTAATGCAAAAATTTTAATTGCTTTAATTAGCTTACGGCGTAATGGTACATAACTTTTAACCTTTGATAGATCTTCGCGCTGCGGAGAACCCCGCGTGAGGCGTCCGACAACTAAAAAAATCGTTCGCGGGAAACTTTTATGAAACATATATTGCGAAATTCTCATTGCCATATCGATTTAAGATAAATACCTGCTTCTGTACACATCAAAGTGTCTTATTATAGTTAAACTGCAGTGGCAGTAATGATCGTAGTTTCATGGCCGTCCAGGTCTGTAACATTTACACTTGAAATTCCAATCTGAAGATGTTATGTTTTGCTTTGGAAAGGGACCGATTATTGCTTCTTGAAAGCAGCAGGATTTTTTTGTGCCGAAAAGTTCGGGTATTGCCATGAAAATCTCAATTAAGTACGATGACGCATTCCCAATTTTTTCCAAATAGGTACCTTTTTTTGAAATCGCACTTGGTACAACAACAAGTTTTCGGTACGAAAATAAAAATATACTAGACCGAGTCACGAATTGTTATAATAAAGTAATTTATTAATGGTTAGTAAATACTGCGGAAACCGAATGTTTGAGTGCTCACGTTTTTTTAACGTTACCTTGTAGGAATAATTTTGTTTGTAAATAAAGAAGACGTTATGTAACGAAGAATTTCATCTACTTAAAGTGATCTTCTCGTACGAAATTTGCATATAAATAAATCTATCAATCAACTACGGTAAGGATTTCCAGCTGAGAGGCTGTTTTAATAATTATAACTGCAGACCATAAAAAATTAAAATTCGCACAGCGCTATTTACATATTCTAAGCATGAAAAGTGCCACCTTGTTTTTCGAATTCAAAACAAGTGAGGAAGACCGACTCCCACTGACCACGACCAAGTTTTTTATTAACAACAATCAATCGCGTTAAATTCTCATTTTGCTCGCGAGGAACTTTAGTAACAATTGAAACGTTCACTGCCACAATGCTTAACGTTATTTTATTACTGGTCGAAGTTACGTTAGCATATGCGCTTATCGAAAAGAACCCTTATTGTGAACTAGGTTGTGATTTTGGTGATGGTGTTCCACTCACTCACACCGTGTGCCAGCGAGGCATTAACGTACGTATACAATTTTTTTTGATAATTTCGGGGAATTTACTGTGACTTCTTAGAAATGCGGGCCCGCCACTGCTTGTGGTCCAAACTTCAAAGTGATCAGACTGACCGACCAACAGAGACAAATGATTTTAAATATGCACAACGCCCTCAGGTGTAGGGTGACTCTTGGCAGTGAGATGCGAGGAAAGCAACCGCCGGCCAAGAATATGCGAGTGATGGTGAGTTTGAGGGGCTGCTCCAATTTGAAAGTTCAGCACCTCGCTTTCAGACCTACGACAGGGAATTGGAGTTTATAGCCCAATGCTGGGCGAACGCCTGTGAGGGTACCGCCTTAAAGCACGACAAGTGCAGAAGAACGCGGAAGCACGAGCACAACGGTCAAAATTTGGGCTACATTAACAGTTCGGTTAACAACATCAACTTTACACTCGCCATGCAGCAGTTAATTACGCATTGGTACGACGAAGTTGCGCTATTCAACAATCAATGGGTGTACGATACCCGAGACAGGTGAGCTCCCAAAAAAATCATTTGCAAACGTTCACCTTATAATTTAGAGGCGTAAAGGTGGGACATTACACTCAGATGGTTTGGGCCGACACCCATAAAATTGGGTGCGCTGCAGTGTACTACACCGTTAACAAACCGGACGGGTCCAAGTGGCACGAGTTTCTATTCGTGTGCAATTACGGCCCTGGAGGCAATTACCTAGGGGAGGCGGTCTACAAGCCCGGATCCCCAGGGTCGGCTTGTCCCGATAAGTTGAACTCGAACAATTCGTGCGGAATGTGCGGGAAATTTATTAATGTTATAGAGGGCGATGGTTATCGGCCGTTTTTCAAGTTGTAATAAATTTATTGTTTTAAATAAAGGAGTTACAAAAACAGCTTGCCAATTTGATTAACCTGAAGTCAATTTTCGAATCGAAAGGTTAACGAGTGCATCGGAGGCTACATTATCGGGTGCCCTGTGCTGCAAATAATTTGTTGACAATTTCTTTTGTTTTTATTAAACTGGAAATTGCACCTGGAAAACTGTATCTTAAAAATGCCTTCCACGGTAAACTTTCCCTCTTTTAACTCCTTTGGTTTACGTAACAAATCTCCTGTCCTTTATCTGAAAACTTGCTGTAAATGGGTTCTTTGGCAAACTGACAATTCACTGTATGTTGATACAAATCGGAAAATGTTAACGGAATGCACTTCTCTTTTTTTCATTGGCTAAAAATCCAAAGGGCTGTAACTTTTGAACTAGTAGCCCAATCTCGGAACTGTTTGAAATTATGGATTCTACAGGCCACGTTCCATAAGAAAATTTTTTTTTCCGAGTCGATCTGAGACAATTTTTTCTTCGAGCCTCAAAAAAAGGCAGGTTGTAACCTTCCTTTTTTTACCAAAAATCGTCTGCACCAAAATTTCTCGGGAAAACACTTTTTCTTATTAATTTTGGTGCGTAGAATCCAAAACAATTCGTACTTTTTCGATCAGACTTCTCAATTAAAAGTTATAGACTAGAAACCAATTTCGAAAGAAAATTCAAAGGGCTGTAACTTTTGAACTAGTAGCCCAATCTTGGAACTGTTTGAAATTATGGATTCTACAGGCCACATTCATAAGAAAATTTTTTTCCGAGTCGATCTGAGACAATTTTTTTTTCGAGCCTCAAAAAAAGGCAGTGTATAACCTTCCTTTTTTACCAAAAATCGACTGCACCAAAATTTCTCGGGAAAACACTTTTTCTTATTAATTTTGGTGCGTAGAATCCAAAACAATTCGTACTTTTTCGATCAGACTTCTCAATCAAAAGTTATAGACTAGAAACCAATTTCGAAAGAAAATTCAAAGGGCTGTAACTTTTGAACTAGTAGCCCAATCTTGGAACTGTTTGAAATTATGGATTCTACAGGCCACGTTCCATAAGAAAAATTTTTTTTCCGAGTCGATCTGAGACAATTTTTTCTTCGGGCCTCAAAAAAAGGCAGTGTATAACCTTCCTTTTTTACCAAAAATCGACTACACCAAAATTTCTCGGGAAAACACTTTTTCTTATTAATTTGGGTGCGTAGAATCCAAATCAATTCGTACTTTTTCGATCAGACTTCTCAATCAAAAGTTATAGACTAGAAACCAATTTCGAAAAAAAATTCAAAGGGCTGTAACTTTTGAACTAGTAGCCCAATCTTGGAACTGTTTGAAATTATGGATTCTACAGGCCACGTTCCATAAGAAAAATTTTTTTTCCGAGTCGATCTGAGACAATTTTTTCTTCGAGCCTCAAAAAAAGGCAGGTTGTAACCTTCCTTTTTTTACCAAAAATCGTCTGCACCAAAATTTCTCGGGAAAACACTTTTTCTTATTAATTTTGGTGCGTAGAATCCAAAACAATTCGTACTTTTTCGATCAGACTTCTCAATCAAAAGTTATAGACTAGAAACCAATTTCGAAAGAAAATTCAAAGGGCTGTAACTTTTGAACTAGTAGCCCAATCTTGGAACTGTTTGAAATTATGGATTCTACAGGCCACATTCTATAAGAAAAATTTTTTTCCGGGTCGATCTGACAATTTTTTTTCGGGGCTCAAAAAAAGGCAGTGTATAACCTTCCTTTTTTACCAAAAATCGACTGCACCAAAATTTCTCGGGAAAACACTTTTTCTTATTAATTTTGGTGCGTAGAATCCAAAACAATTCGTACTTTTTCGATCAGACTTCTCAAAGTTATAGACTAGAAAGAAATCAATTTCGAAAGAAAATTCAAAGGGCTGTAACTTTTGAACTAGGAGCCCAATCTTGGAACTGTTTGAAATTATGGATTCTACAGGCCACGTTCTATAAGAAACCTGTCACAATTTGGGATCTCTTTATAGCTTAATCCTTTAATTTAAATTTCGGCTAATTATATGAGTACTGTTACACCTTCACCAAACTTCAAATTGTGGTTACGGTTACTGCCCTATAGCAGAGTGTTTCCTCAAACCTTCTGCAAGTATCATGAGACGCCTTTAAATACTGCTGATGGCAGGTTTTAATTTAATTTTTCCTACTTTCAATAACAAAACAAAAATTTACAACCTGAAAAAAAATAAGGTAAATAAATAAACCAATGGAAATATTGAAAATGAAAATTTGTTTATTAAGTGACAAAGTAAATAAATTTCAGTCACTGATCGGCACATGGCAGATTGGCATTGACTTTTGACCTTAGCGTAAGTTTTTTTACATTCAATTACTCAATCTTTCTGCTGTTATTCTGCTTTGGAGGGTTACTGTGACAAATTATATAATAAATAACCCTTGAACTTGGTTTCATTCGCAGTGAAACCCTTTGGTTTCGAAAAAGAAATTGTGATTAGAACTGACACCAAATTCAGTGGGTGCTTTAAATTAAAAAGACAAAATTTTCACTTTTTTCGATTCCTTTATTAAGATCTCTTATTAACGAGCGAGCGAGTGTATAATTTTACTGTGTTTGTCCGTCTGTCAGTCCGTCCGTTAGTAGATACGATATTTCGAAAAAGAGTGGACCGATTACGATGAAATTTTGCACGTGGATTCTTTATCATATTTGTCGATTGGAGATCGTGAATTGGCAATGTAGGCCAAAAAATAATTAAGGCTCTTTTCGGTCCTCTTTACTTATTACTCTGTAGTTTATTTGAGTAGATTGTAAATTTGCAATTACAATTAAAAAAAAAAACTTGTTTACTTTTTGGTATTCTTTTGTTTTTTTTATTATAGCAGCCTACTCCGATGTATAAACACGTAATTAATTAATTAGGTACTTTTGTGAAAAATATTGAATAACATAAAAACTGCGGGGTTTAAGCACAGCACAATCGAATAGCGAAATAAAATAGTTGTAGTTCCATTTGAAAAAGAATAGTTATAGCACTTTGAACAAATGTCAATTGAAACAAGTAAAAATATGCAGGATGTTCTATTTAAAAAGATCAGTTATTTATTGACGTCGTAAAAATGAGACACCCTGTACATTCAAAAATAATTCTGTAGATCCACAACCACCAATATTTTTTACCGGGTATCAGCTATGTAGGAAAAACCGGCGCACTGTTCAAAAATTTTTTGTGGCCCTTTAAAAACTGGGAAATGTAAATTGTAATTTTTGGCTTTTCCGTGTCAATAGGTTGCCGACCCCTGCCCTATACTAATCGCAAATATCCTCGGCTTTATTGCAAAAGTAATTCTCATTGCAATATTATAATTTTAAAGTTTTTTTTACTAATGGAGTGATTTAAGCTTTGCGCACTTTATTTAACACTATAATTTGCTAGTCTTGCAGTCAAATAAAAAGAGAAGAAATTTTCTATTCGAAAAAATTAGGTTAACTCAAAGTTTGGCGTTAGTTTCGTTTCGTAAAAAATTAAAATTTTCGTTAGGGCTAGAACATTAACTGGTTTGCATTTAAATAAAACTAGTTGCATAGTTTTGTGCTAATTTATGCGCATATTCTTAAACTTTGTGTCATGCGTCTCGTTTCCGAGAAAATTGGATTTATCCGTTGGGGCCCATCTCAAAGCTGCACCTTTTCTCTTGGGAAATCAGTTTGGAATGCATGTTATCACTCTTTCATACTCCAAATTTTGCGAGTCTTGTGTTTCACAGGAAATTAACTCTTCTTAATGTAACATTTTGTTCGCTCAATTCTCAAGAATGTTGTGCCTTTCAATTCAACTTCTATAGCACGTATTACGGTACTAAGAGCAACTGTTATGTCCTACTTATGGCGTTGATGTCTGCGTTCATTCAGTGCTACATTTTGGCAAAAGATTCCAGCAATAACCAAACCTCGTCTCAAGGAAAGACCACTTTGCCACTCAGCCCGCATTCGGAATTCGACTCATACTCAATAGCACTGATCCTTGAACTCGTAGAAGATTTGACATCGCTGTATCTTTTCGTTCTCGAGTTAGACCAGACGAACGGATAGGCTTCCTCCGAACAATTTCTCTAATAAAAAGGGAATGTTGGTGCTGTTTTTTCGTTTTATAGGTGTTGTCAATAAAAGTGTTGTTTGTGATATTGGTTTTGCTGTTGATCTTCCAATTGCTGTCAGTGGCTATTTTTACTTTTGTTGGCTAAAGGCGTAAAGACTTCCGGATTGGTATACACAAATCACTACAAGACTAGCGATTTGGGGCCGATTTAGGAGCATGAACTTATAATCTCTCTATACTCACGAACGGTAATTCAGTGAGTAAAACATGAACTTGTGTAATGTCATAATCCAAAGTAATTTAGACTATTTACTACTTCAATTAGCAGCAGAGTATACTACTTTTAAAGAGTATGCTTACTCCATCCAAACACATCTTTTAAGTTGCGTAGTGAAATACTGCCGAAGGCTGTACTTCAACTATTCTAATTCAGTTCCGATAAAGTACGGATGGCAACAGGTTTTTTAATGTATGGGACAACTGACCTTTCACTTTTAACCTGTATTTGAATAGGAAGATGACGTACCAGTTGGTTCATTCATTGCGACATCTTTAATACCGCACAGTAACAGTTGTGAATGGACCAGCTAAACGTCTGTCTTGGTCAGGGCCAAATACGTTTTTCACAGAGCCATATAGCCAGTTATTTAGGGCTCTAAACGATCTTTCAAATGGCAATCGATCAAGTCGAGCATTAGTTATCACTTCGCATGTATGACTAATCCGATCTTCTATGTGGCCAACATTTGACTAGTAGTTCACTGTGGGGCAAGTTCGCCTAAAATCTTACCATGCGACCTGGTATGACTGGCAGGCATCAACTGATGCAGGCGGGGGATGGGGGGGGGGGGGTGGTGGTGGTTTAAACCAAGCGCATTTTAGCTTTAAACAAACAATTATAATCATAGACCAGAAGAAGATGAATCCGCTATTTAATATTTTATTCAAGTTTATTGACAATTTACTTAATAGGTATAATAATGTCAGACGTTGAAATTTTCCTTTTTACAAGTATTTTTGTAATATAGCTTTGTATCTGTTAGGCTTATTTGGGCACTGTCCGTCCCCATTTATTATTATTCACATCTATTGATAAAATGTTATAGTATGGAATCTATTTCTTCGATAACCCTGATCGTTTATGATCGAGGTTCATCACCTTTACCTTCAACATATTCATATTCATGTAAATGATCATCCAAACTGGGTCTCCTATTTGTAAACTGTGTAAATCTTGTAACGATGACTGTCAATTTTAAACTTTAAACAAATGTTAATCATTCGACTTGTAATTTCGCTGGTTTCGTCACTTTAGTTCAGTATACAGGGTAGTGATTTGCGTAACGCATCATAGGGATTTCAATGTAAAATTCATTACATGCGATTATTGGCTCTCCAAATTATTTTAGAGCAAAAATGTATTAAGGTTTTTTGTAGAACAAAATTTTTTATGTCAATCAACCGTATTAGCACAGATTTAAGTATATATTTAAATCTGTGGTATTAGTTTTCAATTTTTTGCATAATAAAGACGGAAAATTGGAAAGTATGGATTTTGGATTTTAGTAATTTGGTCTTTCTTTATGTTGAATTCGCTGTTCTAAATTATAATACTTTTTGATAGAATTTCATTTGTTTTATAGCAGACATTCCATGGCATGACGGATATTGGCGTAGTTTTTGTATTATAAAATTCCATGGCATCACAGATTATTGAAAAAGATGCGGGTTTTATTTTTCCAATTTTCCGTCTTTATTATGCAAAAAATTGAAAACTAATACGGTTGATTGACGTAAAAAATTTTTTTCTACAAAAAACCTTCATACATTTTTGCTCTAAAATAATTTGGGGAGCCAATAATGGCATGTTATGAATTTTACATTGAAATCCCCATGATGCGTGACGCAAGTCACCAACCACCCTGTATGCGGACAGTCAGAAGGGCCGGTTCCTGCAAAAGGGGTGTAAACGATTTTATCGTTTTAAATGGTCCATTTGTGTCGAAATAACATGTATTTGATCACCAATTTTTTCCCGGCACAACTTTTGGCAGCCAAAAAACTTCAAAATGTTCGGACTTTTTTTAGTTTTTCGCTTAAAACTCGAAAACCTAGTCGAAAACGGTCCATATTTTATGAATAACACTTCTTGAGTAAATTAAAGAAAACACAATTCTGATGCGTCGATCAAAAGATGAACAAACACTATCGGTCCAATAGAAAAATTTTTACAAGCGATCAAACAAATCCCTTAAGGCTGGACAGTACACCCCGAAAATGCTTTATTTCGTTCCACGATATCTGAATTCTGAGTGAAGATGCGAAAGGGGTCGAATATTCCTGTGAAAGGTGAATGCTAGACAATAACGCCGGGATTTCTTAAAATGTTTTCAAATAATCTTTTTTTTAAGAGTAACGTCGAGGGCTGTTAGGGTGCCATATTTTGAAAAAGAAAAAAGGGAAGAAATTTTCCTGGCGTTATTGCCTAGATATTAACTTTACGAACTTATAGCAATTTTGGAAATTGTTCCAACTTCATTTATAGATTTATCTTGGAAAACGACTTAAAAGTTTACCTCAAGAGAGCGAAAATATAGCTTTCACCGCGCGGCTTGTTTTATACAGATAGAAAATGTGCATTATGTTTATACCATCGAAAACAAATTAATATTAACCAAATTTGGGGATTGACAATAGGCAACTGCTAAAATTCCTTATAAATCCTCAGAAATCCTTTCGAAATCTTCTTAAATTCTTCCCCATACTTGCTTTTGACACTCCATTCCAATACTTTACTAATACCGCCGCTTTCATATAGAAAATCCTACGCTTCGTCACGCACCCGCTCACAGATATTGTATAAATTAATAACAATATTTGCGATTGTTATATTTCAAATACTGCGTGGCAATATTGAGTAAAACAATTAGAAGGTAAAGTTTCTTTTTGAACGAGCCAAGGAAAACTATTTCAGTGACAAAATGCAATTGGAATGTAGACAAGGAAAATCAGATTATGACTTTTTCCATGTGAGAATGAAAATTAATTTAGAACACAATCTCATGGGTTAAAAAATTGTAGTTCACATGTCATATTTTATCAGGAACGACTTCATTCGGTACCGATAAACAATTATTGAAAGGTAAAAGTGACCGCATGTGCAGATAAGCGCATCAGGTGATTAATCTCTACCTGCTTACGTTACCGCCCCTCCATCAAAAATATAACTTATGACCAAATCATTCGATCGTGTTAAGGCGAAGTGCAGTGCATCTTGTGCGGAATGGTCTCCAAAAATTTCAAATGGTTCGTAGGAGGGTGCCTAGTACCGAAAGCAAGAATGCTAAGGGTGAATTTTGACAAGCACAGATTAGGTACCGCGTAAAATGCAGTAAGTAATTTGGATTTTTACATTTAAACATTGGGCATACAATGCAAAATGATTTTTGAGTTGGACAATAGGCGAAGGGTGACTAAATATTAAGTATGAAAATTTACTTCCGCACATGTAACTGCCGTTAGTTTCAATCAATTATTTTCCAAATCAAAAATTTATACACGACAAATACAATCATCTTATCTATCCATGTCTAAAATTGGAAACACATGTGTAGTCCATTGCGTCGGCGGCGTCGGCGTTTTAAACAGGTGTTTAGAAGTCTGTTGATAGGAACCGCACTTGCCTTTTTATTAGCTTTAATAATAATTGTCGCAGAGTTTACTAATTTTGAATTAATTTGATACGAATGAACCAAATACCTTCGCAAAATGAAATCTTGAAATCGAAACATGCAACTCGAAATTATTTGTGTCACCTCATGCCTAAAAACTGTACGAAAAGGGTGACTAGCAATTTCAATTCTCTATGTATTCATGTTAAATCCGGGTCCTTATTAGAGGCATTTAATTGGTCCAAAAATTCATTCAATATATCCACGCATTCACTAAATTCGTTAGAGTTGGAGAATCGGAAAGAGGATTTCCATTTTTTGCATATTCAGAACAGATAATTTTGTCTTGAACTTGTATTATTACCTCTTGCATATGATTGTTTAATGGCATTTGTCTCAGCAACGATGACAAATGGAACGATTGAACTGACTTGTAAAATTCCTACTCAAGGAGGTGCTTTTTTGATCCCCAAACGACGCCCTTAGGGATGTTATAAAGCACATTAGAAATGCTGTAGAAAATTCAAATTCATTAGCCCATTGCGTTTGGGTAAGTGTAACATCTAAAACGGTTTTAGAGATGTTTTAAATTTCGGGGGCCATCTATCGAACCAAGCTCATTAAGCGTGTTAGTTAAGGAATTGCGAAAATGAAATTATTATGGTGGTAACTTAACCATAAACGATATCATTTTTAATAGAAGTTTTGGTGTATTTTTTTAAAGACAAGTACTTTACAATTTAGAAATAACTTCAAATAATGTAGAAGGTCGAAATTGTCCAAAATCATTAATAACTTGAACAAAAGACGTGGATTTGGCAAGGATTACACCCAAAACAATGTTCTTAGGGACAAGTTTGGGGTTGCTGTTTTCGTGACGCAGCACCTTACAATTTATATGAAAATGAAATACACTTTCGCTTGCGTTATTAGATAAGGGGTAAGGCGGACTGACCTTTATGGCTTAAGCGTCACAAATGCCGCTGCTTAGTGACATGAGGGCATCAGTTGTAGTGAAAGGGTGGTGTTGGGAGAGCCATTCAAGCAATTTGGATGAGCCTTGTTCATTCTGCATCCTTCAATAATTTCCAACAAATTTCAAAAATTGGTCCAATTTTAAATTTTTGGTACTTTTTGAACTCGGATTTCCTACAATCTTTAGGAAAGGAGTAGTGAATTTTATCGTTCTTTTAGGAGCCTCAACGCATTAAAAAAAGGTTTTTTAGTTTTTCAGTTTTTTAGAAAAGTTGGAAAAAATGGGAGTTTATCGATAGCTTTTAACAATTTTTCTATTGGACCAATTTTGTTTGTTCATCCTTTGATCGACGCAGGTTTTTGTTTCCTTTTTTTAACCTATATTTTAATATTTATTTTAAAGCAGAAAAGTTCCTAAAAGCATGTGCTCAATTCTCAAAGGTAATTGAGATACACCCAGAACTGATATCACGCACGGCTGTTGTCAATGTTGGACATTTAACATTATTTGGTTGACGTGTCGACCAAGTCGTTCATAATGCCACATGTACTGACTAATGAAGAATATGCTGATATGGAGTTTTGTTACGGTTTCTACAATGAAAATGGGTAACTTTCTTATTAGCGCAGATAAAGGAAAACGACATTCGTGGCTTCTTTTTTCATGATTATCCCAATACCGGTACCAGAAATAAGTTGCCGTCTTTTGTTTTTTTCCCTGAAAAATGGCAGCAAAATCTACAGCTGTCAAGTATTTTTCATAGGCGACCATTTTTTTGTTATTTAATAAGCAAAATTTATTGCAGAGAACTTATTATTGAAAATAAGTAAGTATGACATATTACATATTTCCGGAAACCTCGTACAACGAGGAATTTTTTTAAACCATGGGCCAACTATAATTTCCATTAAAAAAATGAACTTCGAGTTGCAGCGTAGTTACTAAAAGGACTAGAAACAAAACACTGGCGGCATTGATTTCTACGTTAAAAAGTGCCTGAATAATGCTCAACCAAATTTGCTCTAACTTCAAAAATAAAGGAGTTACAGCAAATTGAAGGAATCGGTCATTTTTCAGCTTGTCTCTCTATGGAAAGAACAAAAGACGACTGTTAATTTTTGGTAATCGAATGGAATAAGCATGAAAAAAGAGGTCACGAGTTCCCAAGCGATTTTCGTTTATCTGCGCTAATAAGAAAGTTACCCATTTAATCCCATCGAAATTGGACCACACTGTACACATTTAAATAAATCAGTTCATCTATTAACTGGCTGTTGTACCTCAGTTACCTTTGAGAATTGAGCACGTTTTTAGGAACTTTTCTGCTTAAAATTCGTTAATGTTATAGATTTGTTCCTTAAAAGGATTAATTAATAAATAATCCAAATCAGTAATGTTCAAAGCTCGGTTCAAAGAGAAAGGCTTCGTTTTTTGCAGAGATTACTGCATTAACGAAAAAACGCCCAACCGCGAATATAATTATAGTAGTTTTTAGCCCGTTTTTTAAGAATTAAAAAATAAGGGGGGGGGGGTAGACAGTAATTTTATTTTTCTTATATTAACACAATACAAAATCACAATTTTAGATTAAAGACCTTATGTAAGTAAATCAAAACAATACAAAAGCTTTGTGGTGTATAATTTTAAGGAATTTAAGTCTATTTTTCAAATAATTTATAGTGTTCGTCGTGAAAATGTAACCTGCAAACTTTTTACCACCCGCACGTTAGTATATAAAGGAGGTATTGCATTGGGGTAAAAATGACCCCCCACTTTTTTTAACGGAAATACACGTTTTGACGCACCAGAAATCCGAATGAAACAAAATGTCATTTTCGAGAATGCGTTAGCGTCCATTTATTTTCAAAGATATCAAAAAATAACCTTTGTGAATTTTTCTCAACGGTGCTAAAAAATTGTTATAACCCATAAAATATTATGTTTTTCAATCAAGTTGGATATTGCAGCCATAACATCAAAGGCATTTGAGGTCGTTTTAGTTCATTCCAGATCTCTTCTTTTATAGCACCATCAAATATCGCACATAGACTATCATCTGGCAACATTGGTGCAACATCGATGCTTTCATCAGCATAAAAAAGCGCCTTCTTGTTTGTGTAAGAATTTCTTTTCTTACAATTCCACTACTCAAATAGTTTGCTGGAAAATCGGTCCTCTAAATTTCAACATTCGGTAATTTTTCTATGATAAGCCTACTCTAGCCCTTGAAATCCAAAAAATTTTGACTTTACTTATCTCGATAGAATTCGAAAATTCAAAAATGCTTCTCAACGGTAGGAATTACGGGGTTCTATTGTGAAAAATGTCAATTAACGAGCTAAATCAAATAAATTCAAATATACCATCATGTTTTATCACGTGTTTCTAAGTGTTACCTAGGCACTGATTGAAAAAGGGAATAATGCGAAATATGCACTCCAGAAAATGTCAAACAACCAAATGTCTGGTAATGGGTTGCGAAAAAGCAATCAATCAAGTATATTGGTCTACGTATCTTTGAATTATACAGCTACTGGGGAACGAAAGCTCGGGGGTGTTCTCCATAAATATTACCACGATTGGTGGCTGTTGTGCACATGCTTTGAGATTAAGGGTTCAAAGTTGGTTAAGCTGGTTCGACTGATCAAAGATAAGGGAGAAATATTTTCTCTGAAATGAAAAATGAGGATAATCCCCCGTTTATGTGTTACGACTGTAAAGGAATATGCATCAATCACGACGGGTTCATACATACATTCCCGTAATTGTGTGTTTGTTTTTCTTTCTCTGGAGACTGGAAGTTCAATAAACAGAAGAAATTGCGAGGTCGTGTACTGAATTTCGAATGAGGCGTCGTATCGCAAAACCAATTGCAATATAATGGCGCAAATTAATAAAACGTATAGGCCAATACGTCCCGACCAAAGCGGGAAGGTCGCGGTCCTATAACAAATTAAACAACAGTTAATAAACTGTTGCCCGAGCACGCGCTGGGGGATGCTGAGCGTCTCGAAACTTCGAAAATCGGACGCCTCTCAGTGCGTTCCACGCTTTCCGTTCGCCAGCATTTAGTTTAGGGGATGCAATTTGACGTCTCCCGATACGATCGCCAATGTCCGATTTTAACGAGAACGACTTTAATCTGTACGACGACCAATTTTTATTGGAGCGCCTCAACGATTCCGAGACGGAATTATCGTGTGAATTAAAAAAATCTCTTCAACCGATTGCGACCGGATGCGGAATAGATTTCGATAGAGTTCTATGTTGGCCGCAAACGTCGCCAAATACATTAGCTGTCCTACCCTGTCTTTCCCAATTAAATGGAATTCGCTATGACACGACGCGTAAGTACTCCACATTATTTTCAATGACGTTCGATTGACGGATTTAATAATATTCAAACTATTAAATTCCATTAAAATTTGCCTTTCGGGAGACGCGAATGGAAGGTGGTGAAAGGAGGAACGAATGCCTCTTATAGGGAAGAGTTTGAAAGCTTTTACGCGCTTTGTTTTTAATATAGCGACCGTTAAAGGATACTTTATAGCGGCCGCCATTCAGCATAGTTTGTGACGATAATCGAAATTTGCATACCGACCATTTTTTTTGGAATAAATTTCAAATATACATTTAGATGAGTAGACCCTTCGGGAAAAAAAACAAAGAAATCCACCACTCGAAGTACCAAAAAATATGCATAAACATATCCAATAGCTTACGGTGTGGAAAATAATAAAATCCTTCATATACTTTTCAGTTTATATAAAAAGTGCTTTGCGCCACCAGACATTCATTTGTACTTCAAATTATTTATGAAATATCATACCAACCATCCCTTGCTTGTTTATAAATACCTTCACGAAATTTTAATGCAATGAATTTGAAAATAAAATGACGTATGCTTTTATATAGCGCTGAAATTGCATATGAGCTTTACTGAAGTAAATAAAAATAAATACCAAAACTTTTACTGAGCATTCCGTATACATATGTTAAATTTTCTTAGGTACTGAACTAATAAATATTGTAGAATTGTCATCATGAAGCTGCCTGTTTAATATTGGTCCATAGAAAATTTGAACAGTACATCAAATCGGTACACTTTGCCATTCTCTAGAAGCAATTTACCAAGCTCTTTTTCAGAAGCAAGTACTACTAACGGGCGATCAAAAATGAGTTGCTGTCGAGTCGCCTTTGGAAATTTAAGTTAAGTACAATTTACCATGTAAACAAAAATTCCAAAGGTAACTCGACAGCAACTCATTTTTGATCGCATAGTACTAGTTTCAGCTACTACGACTAAAATCTTTCACTAACGCATTTTAATTTTGTTGTTTGCAAATAGTCAGTGAATAAGGATAATGGATGATTAATTTGACAGTTTTGCTGGCATATCAACCCCCTTAATCGGAACCGAGTGAGGAGAGGGGGATTGTGTAGCATTGAAAATTTAGTAATAAGTCAACTCAATGCAATTAATTGAGCATTATCTACAACTGTTACCTTTTACTGGTCGATTTTCTTCCAAAGTTCGGGACCCGCAAAGGGAATAATTCTCACAATCTAAAACTGTACCGGTATAAAAGGACTTTACGTTCACCGTCGTCGTTCACACTAGGAAACCGGAAAAAGTCCGCTTCTATTACAAGTAATAGTTTTTCGAACCCACCAGGGATGGGATTCTAGTAAAAGTTCGAGTTCAATTCAGTTGTGAATATTGAGAGAAAAGGTCCGGAACGCCGTAAAAGAAAATCAAATACATTTTTGAGTAACGTAGGTGTAATAAATCTTGGATCGAAGAGGGCGCGACTGAGAATCCAAATTTCTCTTCGGGCTCGCAAACGCAATTAATGTGAGTGCGAGTGCGGCATTGTTTAGGGATGATTTAGCAAAAATGCGATCCGATACGTAAACGGAGCGGGTTATGAGGAGTGTCTAGAAAAGATCGGCCGTAATCGCCATATAAACCCAAATAAAACAAATTTTGGAAGCAATCGTTAGATAAGTCTGAACGTGGTAATGGCTACCAGGGGGTTTCAGTAAGCCCTTCCTTTGTGCCATAGAATGGAATGTTGTTTTTTGATGCGTTCTCTTTCGGAAAGGTCGTTTTATCAAATAAGTAATTTAGAAGACTCGAACATTACAATTCTCTCGACTGTATGGGGGCGAGAATGAAATTGGGGGTTGTGCGGATATATTATACAGAGAGGTTCTCGATGTACTTACAGTACAGTAGTTGATCATAAAACCGGCAACAATTTAGTTTTATGGGCCGGTTTGTAAGTGTCGTTTCTTTTAAGTCTGCGTTTGATGGTCATGTTATCAATTCTTTTTCTACACTTTATTCTCTGGAAACAAACACAATACCTTTGGGTAATCGAAATTACGAAAGTACCTTTCTGTGAGGAGTTTTTTCTGTATGTTTTGCGCGCATAGCGTTTTTTTGAAAAAAAATTTGTGCTTGGATGGAAAGTTTGAAATATTTTGGACTGCATAATGGTCAAAAATATTAATTTCTTAGGTATAATTGTGATAACATTCATAAGCCACGGTGAAATAGATGAAGCAAAATGTCTTTTGCAGACATTTTTCAAAAATTACACGTATTAAGCAGTTGTTATTCCAACTGGTACTTCCGTACCAATAAAATGACCGCATCAAAATAATATTTATTTTTTTATTTTATAGCAAATGTTAAATTGACATTTTAATAGGTTTGAATGAGTAGGTTAAGTCGCTTTTTAACCGTAAGGGTAGATAAAGTGAAACATCTGATTCGAAAGACATCAATCATTCTTATTTCAAATGTGACGCGGCACACGAAATAAAATGAAGTCCATAACAGAATACAACATGCTGTTTTAAATTATATTTTGAACCGAGCGATTGTTGCTCCCATGGCTCAAAATCCAATCAATCTACTTCCCTTCTCCTTGACGCACCCCTACCTAATTTTTTAATTAATCAACGTCTTAAATTGGCGCTTTATTAATTAGTTCGACCATTTTGAATCATTAATTCATTTAATTTGTTAAAAATTAAAACGCGCATTCTTTCTCAAGATTTTGTAGACCGAATTAAGTTAATCTAATCTACTCTAACAGACAGGTTCAATGACGCATAAAAAAAAGATCGTAATTTTATCAAGACCCACGGACTTTGAAAACTAACCTTTTGGAAATATCGACCCTCCAATTTTGACAATCTTTAAAAATCTCCAAAAATTCAACAACAATAAATCACTGTTATATTCAGAAAGCTTTGTTGCATTAAATTGCGTGAAGTCCAAAAATGAAGTCGGTTTTGAGTTTTAGGACCGAAAAATGGCCAAAACTCAAATAAAAAATTCACAAATCGAGATTGTTGAGTTATCGAGTTGCGTTTGTTTTTGTTGGACATTCGAAAATGAGAGCGTGTTCTGAAACGCATTTACCTCAAACCTTTCTCAGGAACCGTAGTTGATACGTACACTACACATCTCATCCATTCTCTGCCGAACGTCAAAATCTGCAAGCCGATGTCTCAAAAGGAAAGAGGTCTGATCTTTTTTTGAGCACTAAGGCAGGGCACGGAAAGGAATCCATGGCCAACTTTGGATTCTATCACCCGATTTACTATACAGTCAATTCAATGTAAAATTCATAACATGCGATTATTGGCGCCCCAAATTATTTTAGAGCAAAAATGTATTAAAGTTTATTGTACGCCAATCAACCGTATTATAGTTTTCAATTTTTTGCATAATAAAGACGGAAAATTGGAAAAATTCAACCCCCATCTTTTTCAATAATCTGCGATGCCATGGAATTTTCTAAAACAAAAAGATATCCAGTTATCAATTAGCAGTAGTCCGAAATGGATTTTATGATCCACTTGGTTACTGTCTTGCAGTTAATGGTGACTTATTCGAACATTTATTGTAAATTGTTATATTAGAAAACCGTTTTTAGTAATTTGGCATTTCTTTTTGTTGAATTCGCTGTTCTAAATATAATACTTTTTGATAGAATTTGATTTGTTTTATAGCAAACATTCCATGGCAAGATGGATATTGGCGTAGTTTTTGTATTATAAATTCCATGGCATCACAGATTATTGAAAAAGATGCGGGTTTTATTTTTCCAATTTTTCGTCTTTATTATGCAAAAAATTTAAAACCAATACGGTTGATTGGCGAAAAAAATTTGTTCTACAAAAAACTTTAATACATTTTTGCTCTAAAATAATTTGGGGAGCCAATAATCGCATGTTATGAATTTTACATTGAAATCCCTATGATGCGTTACGCAAGTCACCACCAAGATGTATTTCTTTTGCGATTACGAGAATATTGCTGAACTTTCACTTTTTTATCTATTGGGAAAATGGACATGGATTTTCACTCTCAGGCAACTTCTTTGGAAAGAATTTGTTTTTGAAGCTTTACTTTCTTAGTCGTCTGGCGTGGTGAAGTTGAAGCTCCTCCACGGAATTAAATACGAACTCGAACATTGATATTTCCATATGTACCTTGGGTAGACGTTGAGACACTTTGTGGGCTTCTTGTTTCTTCAGGCTATAGGAAAAATGAAAGGTAACATTTTTCCATTTAGGTCATACTTTTAACATTATTTTGGGAAAAGTGTTACACCAAAACGCCTGAATTTAATCCTCTGCAGGGGCGGACTGGGTAACTGCGGGCCAGGTGGAATTGCATAGGTTACGGGCCATTAAAGTATTAGTGTATTTCAGCACTTTCATGCTACGACAAAAAATGATAAATTCATTGTAAAACACTTCAATTAAAACTGAATTTTTTAACAACCTAACATCAACCCCAATTAGAGAAACGTGTTAATAACTTATTAATAGTGCAAGAAACTAAATACAGCACATACTTATAAATTTCCAACGGGCCATTATGATCTACAGGCCAGGTGGCAATCGCCACCCGCCCCCCCGGGCCAGTGCGCCCCTGGTTATACACTGCCTTTTTTTGAGCCCTGAAAAAAACATTGTCTCAGATCGCCCGGAAAAAAAATTTTCTTATAGAATGTGGCCTGTAGAATCCATAATTTCAAACAGTTCCAAGATTGGGCTACTAGTTCAAAAGTTACAGCCCTTTGAATTTTTTTTTCGAAATTGGTTTCTAGTCTATAACTTTTGATTGAGAAACTTGATCGAAAAAGTACGAATTGTTTTGGATTCTACGTACCAAAATTAATAAGAAAAAGTGTTTTCCCGAGAAATTTTGGTGTAGTCGAATTTTGGTAAAAAAGGAAGGTTATATGCAAAAAAAATTGGAACTACTTCTCGTTTTGCAGGAAATGGTCCATTTTCAGTCTCTATTTCCCGGACTATAAAGTGACCTCAACTGAAATCATTTAATCATAGTAGGTATAGGCCCCGGTATATCCTATGAAATACAGAACAGAAATATGTAATTTTTTGAGGCTTTTCTCTTTTCAGAATTCGTAATTGCATTTGCTAAACACTTAAATCGTAATCTTGTTAAAAAGGTTTAACCAAAATGAATTTTAATTCACAAAATGGAATTAGCTCTCGAATTAATTCCTGCCGTGCGCTTAAAAGTAACAGGGTTGTTATAATTATAATCTCTACATGAAAGTTACATGGTAGTTTGGGAAGTATCGCACATCGTTACATCCGCAGTTTTTGTGTGCCGTAAAGTAACGCAATCAAAAGGAGGTAGAAGGCGAACCAATACGGTCTCAAGAGAAATTACAAGCGTATACCATACCCCGACGAGTGCGTAAGAGCAAAGTTTTTAATCATCTTTGCTGTGCTCGTGAGCGTTATTATCAAAAAAATAATGCCTCTAACGAAATTAATCTTCCCTAATTAAACGTATTCATTCGCGAAATATAGGTCATCATAATTTACCCCTCGCTTCTTATATTGACGGGAAGCACAGAGCGGGGCTTAAAACTAATTATAGATGGACGTTTCCTAAAAATACCATTCAGTTACGAACGTTAAAAAATACCGCTCATCCACATTTTATAATTAATTGCCCCATATTTCTTATTTTCCTCGTTGCCATAAAAACTACGTGCAATTTACCCCGATCGCGCGAAATCGTTTCTTGCGTCCGCTTCTTCAATAAGATATTTTTTGTCTCGTCGTCAATCAGTATCACAATAAAAAAGGAAACTACATACTTTCATTTTCGCGGACAAATGCAATAAGCCATCAAGAGAAAAGTCTCAAAACTCGAGAAGCTATTTACTTTTAGGATCAAATTCTGATGAATAAATTCTAATCACGTTTCGAAAGGGCAAAACAGCTCTCTGCGGGATGGTTTATCTGCACAAAAAGAGATTAAAACGGCATGATCCTAAAATCAGAGGGAAATGAGGTTCCATTATGTAACGTCCACAAGGCATAGGAATAGGAAGTACCCGTAAAATCATTCGTTATTGCTTGTCATTATTTCTAATCCCGACTCATTCGTTACATTCATACTATATCTTTCTATACGGGATCAAATTGATATTTATTTCAAAATTGAATTACTATCTCCGCAGAATACAGGATTTTTTTAATATAATTACCATATTTGTATCTCCTAGGTACGCATATTTTGTATTTTAGAATTCATTCGTGAATGGGGTCCTTTCAAAAAATTGAAATGAGGTATAAAAGCTAAAATTTAAAAAAAATGAATTTCAAAACCCTGACCTGCCCATATATTGTAGCGAATATTCCAGAAATCTCGATAGACATCGAGGTGCCATGAAAGTAGTCATCGATAAAGAGGGAAGGCAGATGTGACGTAATCGAGAAATATGACGTGTTTGTTCGAGAACATTCTGAAGTGTCCGTGGCTCGATACCAGTCTAGAAATAATGTTGTTTGCTGTATAAGCAAATCGAATCGTGTTTCGAGTTTAGTTCGAACATAGGCGATAAATTGTAACTGCTGTTATAAATTAATCTATTTTAAGACTGTTGTTAATTAATTATAAATAATTAAACGACGTAATTAAATTTACGGTTATTTATTCCGTTTCAATGTTGCACATTTATATTGTAAAGTTAGTGTAACACATTAATTATGGGGATAATAATATGTAATTATAAGCAGGATAATAATATCTCATTCTCAACGGTATCGGTTTCAATATTATTCGGACAACCTCCCCAGCTAGGTACATAAGAAAAGTTTTACCTAATTGAATAACACGCACCGACAAAGCATTTAAAGTGAAACTAATGGGTAGTTCTGGAAATCAACAATTAATTTTGGCCGTCGGTACCTACCCTTTTAGGTAAGGGCATATATGCTGCCGATTTATCGTATCGATTGACGTAAGAGCATTTTAGGCCAATAATATTTTAATCAAATTACCGGGCACGTTTTTATCTAGCATAAAAAATCTATATAACGCCACCGTAGTAACTTACATAACGCGGAAGGTAAGTCGCCCTTTAGCAAAGCTTATAAAAAAGCTTTTAAATTTTTGATCTAATAAAAAGCTCTTCTAGCATCACCACAAGATGGTCGCCCTTATATTTATAACCTGTGAAGGTCTTTCTGACAGCCGTAAAATTCAATTTACGCAGGAAATTTGTCAAAGTCAGCATAACTCTCGTTTTTTTTGCCTTTCTAATTGCTGCCGTTTTTAACTTAATTTGTGCAAAAATCTGTTTGGCGCGCATCTGGCACGATGCGGAACGCCATTCGGGGATACTAATCGTAAATTGGCACTCAATTAAACGTTCCTTTTTCCAACTATTATTTCATATTCTGCTAATGAAATTGCGGACTGATTGACAATTTATCAATTATGTGGAGCCTTTCCGACATCCTACCCTAACATCAGCCATCGCAGTTCCTTAAACGGAAAAGATCTGCCATCTTTTATAGATAAGCAACATTAGGGCAAAAGGATTTACCGGGGTTGGGGTTGAGGTTGTAATTCATAAAATACTGTCGAATATTTACGTGCGCCAATGTTAGATACATTTTTGTGGAAGTATGATTGAATCCAAGATTGATGGTATATTCGTGAGTGCAAGCTGAGTCAAATAGAATAATCACATGGTACATTGTTTGATGTTCTGGTGGGAAAATAGAAATAGAAAGGAAGATGGAATTAAAGTGATTTTCACGAAAGCGATTTTCGTAAAAAGAACACCACCCTAAACTGCATCCCTCAAACTAGAAGCTTGGGGTTACTTACGAGTCTCTTTATCTTAATTTTCACCTTAATTGGAAGTAGATACTGTAATCGATACATACTCGTTAGCGAATATTGAAAGTGAAATTGCTTTGATTACCACGCCGCCGCCTTAAACCACTCATTGCGGATAAAAGGTATGGGCCGCTATTATTACAGAAAAGTCGTAGGCTACATGTATTTTTTAAACCACGCAAAGGTTTAACATTGTACTTATCTAATTAAATTTAACTACCAACTAATTGATCGCAAGCTCTTTAATTAGTCTTCTGTGAATTTAATTTGTATGTTGTTCGGTCCTTTATAATTTTCCGCACCTTTTGGCAATTCCTATTGTCCTTCGTCTCCTCGACTGAAGTGCATTAGGGATTTTTTCACATGATTACTATTTCCTCTATATGTATACAGGGTGGTGACTTGCGTAACGCATCATAGGGATTTCAATGTACAATTCATAAGATGCGATTATTAGCTCCCCAAATTATTTTAGAGCAAAAATGTATTAAGGTTTTTGTAGAAAAAAATTTTTTACGTCAATCAACCGTATTAGTATTCAATGTTTTTCATAATAAAGGCGGAAAATTGGAAACCCCCATCTTTTTCAATAATCTTGATGCCATGGAATTTTATCATACAAAAACTACGGCAACATCCGTCATGCCATGGAATGTCTGATAAAAAACAAATCAAATTCTATCAAAAAGTATTATATTTAGAACAGCGAATTCAACATAAAGAAAGACCAAATTACTAAAAACGTTTTCCTAATATAACAATTTACAATAAATAATGTTCGAATAAGTCACCATTAACTGCAAGACACTAACCAAGTCGGTCATAAAATTCATTTCGAACTGCTGCTAATTGATAACTGGATATCTTTTTGTTTTAGAAAATTCCATGGCATAGCAGATTATTGAAAAAGATGCGGGTTTTATTTTTCCTATTTTCCGTCTTTATTATGAAAATCATTAAAAACTAATACGGTTTATTGGCGAAAAAATTTTTTTCTACAAGAAACTTTAATACATTTTTGCTCTAAAATAAAATTGGGGGGGCCAATAATCGCACGTTATGAATTTTACATTGAAATCCCTATGATGCGTTACGCAAGTCACCACCCTGTATATATAATGATTTCCAGATGAAAGAAACAAATTGACTTAAAATTCTTGTTTTTGTGCCCTGGAATAGTCCTGGAACACGTCGACTGAAACTGTCAAGGAAGTAATTTTTATTTTAATGAATACTTTATTATTCAACGATACATGCTGGGTGCGGGTGCTGGGGATTTTAAAAATCTTAGCGAGTAGTCTTTTATTACATAAATCGGTTTATACCTGAACGTACGTTTGGCAAAATTAACGCGGTTTTTCGGACTATTTTCTGTGATTTTCGGTCAGGATTATCAAGGAAACCGTTTGAGATTTTTATAAACTGATTTCTGTGCATTGTTGTTGTTGTTGTTGATCTGCACTAAAAATTCTACGAAATCCATGAACTATTTTTTACCTTCACGTTATTGGCGTGGGTAAACCTATGCTAACTAATACCTATTTCTTCAAATTTGAACCTTTTATAAAATGGAGAGGTGAGGATAGTAGAGAGTGATATTTCATTCACCTACAGATCTATGCCTTACGTATTTATTTACACTCTTATTCAATTTAGAAAAATATTTCAAATTATAATTATATACACGGTGTCCATTTTTCGAGTGCCACTATGGGGATCTCGCTTACCTTAAGAGATAGAAAGTTGGTTAAATGGGGGCAAAGTTGCGAATTTCCTTGCTGAATAACCATCTGAAAAGAAATTTAAAATATCATCAATAGTTCTAAAAATATCACAAAAAACCGAAACTTTCCGATTTTCGTTTCTAATTTTTTCATGATAAACTAGTCGTGCTAGACATTTCTAATTAACACATTAACACTTTTCAATGGAGATTTCGAATGTGACATCTCGGTTTAAATAACTTTTAAGATGACAGAGAAATACGTGGCAATTTTGGTTTTTTTTATGGGTGCCATTTTTAATTTTGAGATTTTAAGATTACGTCTTTTTTTCTCTTTACGACGATATATCACACATGGTGGTTCAGTATCACATTTTTCCTAAAATACAATTTTTAATTTTTTGGGAAGAGTGCTTTGGAAAAACAAAACGTTCTTTTGTTAGTAAACAAAAGTTTGACAGTTTGATGCATATGGCCGGTTGCAGCGTTGGCATCAGGGAACTAGATGTGTTTTCGATTTAAATATGAACAGAATTGAACCTTCGTTTTGCAAGAAAATTATAATTCAAAATAGAACAAAATACATAAGAATAAATAATATTTTAGCAATAAAACTAGCACAAACGTAAATTACACTGCTTGAAATAGGTCAACATTTTGTTCACAACAAAAGAACGACTCCTTCAGTATAGTGCCGTATTTTATCATTTCCTGTAACGTAAGGAAATGCTTTTTAGTTGGGCACGTGTCGCTACCTTTACACTTTTCTAATATTTTTCACTTCACGCTAATGGTATTAAATGTGTGTACCTAAATAGCGAGTTAAAAATTCTCTTCACTTTTTTTTAAATTAATTGCCTTATTACGCTCTCCATTTAGATTTAATTGGTTCATATTTTCACCAAAGCGTACCTACCTAGGAAACTACACACATTTCGTTTGCCTGCGTAATTGCCCTTAAAAGCGTATGGTAGTAGCGAGAAATGGTTCCCCTTTTTCTCCTTTGACGTAGCAAACTTGTAAGAATACATATTTGTGAATACAAATTGAATTCGACGGTACTCGTATACAGGTAGCGAAATTGAGACGTTTTTGTTGACTCAATTTCTCCTGCGAATACGAAATTAATCTTGTCTTTATTTACAGAAAACGCGAGTCGGTGGTGCTTTCCAAATGGTACTTGGGATCAATACACCGATTACAGTCGATGCAAGGAGTTATATCTGGAAAATCACGTTCCCGGCGTCGAAATTACGACCACAATTTACTTCATTGGATATTCGATCAGCTTGATTGCACTAACCGTCGCCGTTTTCATTTTTTGGAAATTCAAGTAAGTGAGGGTTTTTATCTCGCATTTACAACGATTTTTATGGTTAAGATCTTTATTTTACAAAAACGATTACGTACAACAACTAAAACTAAAACACTGCGAATGGAAACCAGCTCTAGTCGGTCTGACTTTGCAAAATAAGTTGGAGGAGTTGAATCTCACTAATCGTAATAAAGTGATGAGACCACTTCTCCACTCATTTTTGAAAAGCTTTTATGTCACCGGAACGGGCCAACACTTTGGTGGGTCGGTCTAAAGGCATCCCATCACATGGAAGAGTTAGATCTGGCATTGTTCAAATAAAATGTCAAAGATCTAAGCTTCCACCTAATGATTCACCTCTTTTTCGGTGCACGAAATTGAAACAAAATCGGATTTGTACTAAATTTTAAAGTGGTTAAGATCGATTTTATAACCTACAGCCCATCCCGATCCGTTATCGGTATCAATAACCAATAAGATCGCTACGATTAAAGCCGCAAGTACTTAAGGTGCAAGTTACGTAACTTCGACACAGGTCGTCACGTTTCTTCGCGTTATTTTTTTAAAGCGTTGCTTGTTTTGTGCAAAATAATTATAGGCTTCCATAATCACGATTTTTGCCACCGTTTTTATTAAAACCGTTCAATTGCCCAATTTATCGTATTTGGTTACTGATAACGGTCCACATTTGTAATTTTCACTTTATCTACGTTTCAAACTTAACTGAAGAAAATCGGAACGGATCGAGGTTTGAAGGAGAGATTTAATTAGACGAAATTGTCCCACCCTCTTCTGTTAAGGGTTTAATAAGCATACCGGCCCTTTTCTCTGCTTATATCTTGCACCAAACAATCATTTTTTGTGCATAATTCTGAAACGGTCAGGTTTTATTTGTACACACTATAGTTCATTAAAACGGCCAAGAAATTACAGTATTCATCATTATCGCTTAGCTATCAGTGTGAGTGCTACTTTGTGAAAAACAGGATTTGCGATAAATTCAGTCATTTATTGATAACATCAAGAATGTTTCTCGGTAGAAATCGAGGAAAAAAAATTCAGAACACATTATACGTTGATAATATCTATATAAATAAACGTTCTTTTAGCAATAATTTGATAAATGTACCCCAATTTGGTACCTATATTCTACGTATCAAAATTGCGTATTATGTCTTATTCTAACGAAACTGTTGTAAGAAACGTTGAAAATAAGTAGATAAATAAACGTCTTTTTAATATTAATCTGACAAACGTATATAATACGTTTTTAATTTACCGTATACTGATATATTGGGTTGCTTACTTGCTCTACAAATAGGAATATAAATGACACGAATTGTATTTGTTAAAATTAAAATTACTACTGAAACTGGTACAAGGAATACGTACTTTATACCATCTTTATTCTTTCGTGTTATATACGACCCTTTTATGCATACATATATTTCTACAGACATTTTAAAACTGTTTATTTTGCATATTATTTACGTATGCAATTGCATATGAGTGTCAGGGTTATGGCTTCATCCAAAAACGTTGCGGTATATGGTAAGTTGACAATAATAGAAATTATATTTGCTGATATTCTTCTTTATTAGGACGTGGTAAATCAGTATTCTGGAATGGAACCTGAATCTACTGCGCAAAGTTGACCACAGCTACTTTCAACAGGTCCTAGTTTAAACTTGGCTTTTTTTATCCTATAGGGGGACGCTTCTTCGACGCCAATCGGCAAGAATAATTAAAACGCCTCCGTACGGATGCTCAGGACGTCTAGCGACACCACTTACCGGTGCGAAGGCAGCAGGCGCCAGGTTTACAAATAGGCATTGAATAAAATGGACCCTGATTGTTCGTGATGGGCTTTGTAATTATTATATAATTCAGACCGTTTGATTTGATTAAATATACAATCTACCAAACCCATATATTGCATTTATTATAAACGTTTATTACCAGTACATTTTCGACGAATTTAATACGAATAACGCGTAAGGATATTACTACATATTCCCTTTGAATATAAAATTTTATAATCAGATATTCCATTTGCGAAATTTAAACGTATTCTGTAATAAATCGTATATCAATAGAAATAATAAACGCATAATATTCTACAAGAATATAACAATATCCGCCGGACATATACAGGGTGGTGACTTGCGTAACGCATCATAGGGATTTCAATGTAAAATTCATAACATGCGATTATTGGCTCCCCAAATTATTCTAGAGCAAAAATGTATTAAGGTTTTTTGTAGAAACAAATTTTTACGTCAATAAACCGTATTAGTTTTCAATTTTTACATAATAAAGACGGAAAATTGGAAAAATAAAACCCGCATCTTTTTCAATAATCTGTGATGCCATGGAATTTTCTAAAACAAAAAGATATCCAGTTATCAATTAGCAGCAGTTCGAAATGGATTTTATGATCGACTTGGTTACTGTCTTGCAGTTAATGGTGACTTATTCGAACATTTATTGTAAATTGTTATATTAGGAAACCGTTTTTAGTAATTTGGTATTTATTTATGTTGAATTCGCTGTTCTAAATATAATACTTTTTGATAGAATTTCATTTGTTTTATAGCAGACATTCCATGGCATGACGGATATTGGCGTAGTTTTTGTATTATAAAATTCCATGGCATCACAGATTATTGAAGAAGATGGGGGTTTTATTTTTCCAATTTTCCGTCTTTATTATGCAAAAAAATGAAAACTAATACAGTTGATTGACGTAAAAAAATTTTTTCTACAAAAAACCTTAATACATGTTTGCTCTAGAATAATTTGGGGAGCCAATAATGGCATGTTATGAATTTTACATTGAAATCCCTATGATGCGTTACGCAAGTCACCACCCTGTATGTGTACTATATACTAGTATATGATTACGTTTTTTAAACGTAGGGTTTTAGTCTACTATAAACGCATTTTATACGGAACTGTGTTGCTTGGGTAGTTTTAAAGAAACTCTCTTTCGTACTCACACTATTTTATTGGGATGATCCAACTCTTAATTGGGATGAATAATTAATATTAACCTATAGTATTGGTATTTCCCAAATTTTTCGTGTAAACCCTTTCCTTTGCGTTTCTTTTCCTGTTTGGAGGGTCAACATTAAATAATGAATTCAAATTTAATTCTCAAATGTTTAGTTCATTAAATATGAGAATTAAATCGTATTTTCAGAGCTGTTTCTAGTGTTTCAAAATATTTGCATTGCTCAGCCATTAGTTAATTTAATTGTTAAATTTTCAAAAATTCATTGAAATCAAAAAAATTGTTGCGCAAAGTTTTTGGGGATATTTTCAAAGACTTAAGTTCAAATATTAATGGATGCAGAGGTAGTATAATTGAAGTGTGAGGGAGTACGGTATTTTACTTGATAAAACTGGCTGCTTCATTTGTTATTTTTCAGCCTCTAAGAAATGAAAAAAACCATGGTTTGATAACCTCAATGTAAAAAATCGTGATTGTGGAAATAATCGATTAGACGTGACGCGGAAGCGCACAGGATCTATTTCCACACACATGTCGTCTGAATTTTTCCAGAAGGGTATATTAATTTTGTGCCTTCGTGCATCACAAATGTTTAAACGAGGCCAAAACGGGGGATCTATTTACGGGCCCGCCGCTACAATCCATGCCTGGCCGCCTTCACCGTCAGCCAAATAGAGCACGCCTCGATAAGTTTAATTTGCTTAAATCTATAGTAACGTCGGTTGGTCCTTCGAGGCGGATGGAAATTCCTTTCATTAGCGAAAAGATTGAATTCCATGATTTGATCCATATTTAGAATTTACGTTATGACTTTCCAACATTGTTTAGTAAATCGAAGTGTATTGTCTTCTATTCAATTCATTGTAACTTGCGTCGGCGGTTGTTTTGAGGTTGCATATTATTGTATGCCATCGATTTTATACCTTATATAAACGGAAGCAGAATTTTACCTTTTCAATGCCGTAATAATAACAAAAACATTTTATTTTATTATATTGGAGCAAATATTCCAGAAATCCCGATAGACCTCGAGGCGCCCTGAAAGATTGGCCATAGGTGATAAAGAACGAAGGTGGATGTGATGTAATTGTTCGAGAACATTTTAGAATAGTCGGATGCGTTCAAGATCTTTCGAGAAAGAGGGCATGTTTGTTGGCAAATCAAATTGCGTTTCAGTCAGTTCCAACTTCGAAGTCGAAGTATTGAATAATTGGCGTTGTTATAAATTGTGTATTGTGATAAATGATATTTTATATGTTTATACATCAATTCATTTCAAGACTGCTATAAATTTATTGTTTATTAATTCTAAATTAATTAAGCACGTATATAATTAAATGACCCATGCCCATTATTTATCGAGTGGTAAAACTGCTTGGACGGCGTATATATCACCCCTAATCATTGGACTATTTGAAAAGATATGCGAACTACTTATACTTATACCCTTCTCTGATATCGTATGAATCGGGATTTTTATCACCTGTTATCGGTTCATTTTTATTACATTGATCTACAACAATCTTTACTAGTTGTCGATTGCAAATATTTTTGATTTTCTCATTTGAAGTCAGGTTGTATAAGAGTACTATATGCTTGTCAGTGGTTTAATTTTATATTTCCTTGATTAGGGGTGTATAAATCCCGTTTCGCGTTTTTCTCCACAAAATCGAAACTTGTGCAATTTAAACAATCATCCTAAAGTAGTTCCTTGCCGGAATTGATTCGATTGAGTATATAATTAGTTCTCTTTGTGCATTACGTTCAAGGTTCGCCAAGTTATTTCAATTAATTTTTACACCACACACAAATTTAGTTAGGTACGTGTGATATACAATGAAGGTCGTAGATAAAATCTGGTCGTGACTGGGAAAAATGTACAAGGCGTGTGACAAAACGTGCCAAGGTCGCCCGAATGTGTTTTGGATACCTGAAGTCTTGCACCTGACTATCGGGGTATATGTAGAAATGTTTGCCATTACGTGACAAGTAGGTTATCAGTCTTGAAAGTCAACAGTATGATCTAACGCAATTATCAATTGCAATATTGCTTACATAAAATCTTGTCGGTAAATATACGATAAGACTAAGCGTGTCTTTTTCGGGAATGAAAAATTTCCAGAATGGCAAAAAAAGATGCGGCCATAAGTATTTTCCAGTACCCACTCGGCGATTCGTTATCGAAGATGATTTATCTACGTAAATATGTCAAGTGTGTGGGCTTGGTTTGTCAGTTAAATAAAATAATTTGGATGATTTTGCGCAATTTTTTGAGTCAAGATCCACAAAATGAAAGTCATCACCCTGGTGGTTTCGGTCTAGTCTAAGTAGTCACTCAATATTTGGGGACGTTTATTCTGTTATTTATATGGCATTTTAAATATCTAAAAACGACTAGAGCGCTTTTATACAGGGTGGTGACTTGCGTAGCGCATCATTGGGATTTCAATGTAAAATTCATAACATGCGGTTACTGGCCCCCCAAATTATTTTAGAGTAAAAATGTTTTTAATTTTAGTTTTTAATTTTTTGCATAATAAAGACGGAAAATTGGAAAATAAAGCCCGCATCTTTTTCAATAATCATTTTATAATACAAAAACTGCGCCAATATCCGCCTTGCCATGGAATGCCTGCTATAAAACAAATCAAAATCTATCAAAAATTATTATATTTAGAACAGCGAATTCAACATAAAGAAAGACCAAATTACTAAAAACGGTTTCCTAATATAACAATTTACAATAAATGTTCGAATAAGTCATCATTAACTGCAAGACAGTAACACCATTTTTCTATATGCAAGTGGTTTAACATTTTATTTCCCATAATAATCTCATAATATTCAGTTGTTTTTATTTCAGAAAACAAATGAGTACCGAAAAACAATTGATTTTTTTTAAATGGCTGACATTCACTACAGTAATTGACAAGGTGAGAAACATCTTAGTAGCGAGGATGTTGCTTTGATTATTTTGTTCCAACATTTTTAACTATTTGCCGTGTGTTTGGGGAAATTGAGAAAGGGCGAAGTGCTAGCAATCGCGTTTATGCCAGGATGCAAAATTTGTATACATAGGGATGTTGTGAAATAGTTATCCTTATCACACTCTTGCCTTGCTTTTCAAAGAAAATTCGATTGCCGCTTAATATACACGAGGTGTATAGGTAACGTCGATCTGAGTTGTTTATTCTACGGGGAACTAATATGAATTTCTGAAAAGTTGTGCATGTTTACTAACACTACGTTATAGGATAGGTACTCTAGTTTATACGCATCTTTTAAATCTACGTAAAATTGGTAATAAATTTGATATGAAACTATAAACCTAAATCGAACGGTTATTGAAATATTAAAGTTTTTATGATAAACTAATCATAGTAGACATTTCTAATTAACACATTATTCGGACACTATTTAATGGAGATTTTAAATATGGCATTCTGTTTTTAATAACTTTCAAGATGACGGAGAAACACGTGGCAACTTTAGTTTTTCTTATGAGCGCCATATTGAATTTTGACATTTTGGGATTATGTCTTTTTTTCTCTTTACAACGATATATCACACATGGTGGTTCAGTAACACATTTTTCCTAAAAATACAATTTTTAATTTTTTTGAGAAGAGTGCTTTGGAAAAACAAAACGTTCTTTTGTTGTAAACAAAAGTTTGACAGTTTGATCCATCTGTCTGGTTGCAGCGTTGTCAGAGAAGTAGAAATTCGATTTTCATCTGAACAGAATTGAACCTTCGGTTTGTAAAAAATTATAATTCAAATTAGAACAAAATACATCACAACATGTGTTCAAATTGCCCACCCCCTAATTCTGAGCACAGTGTCACTATGGCTCTTGACACATCCCTTCTTCTAATCTTGTGCCTGAGAGTGCTCACAATTCTATGACGAAGTTCATCAAGGTCGGCTGGCAATGTTTTGTAAATTCAGTTGGGCTGCAACTTCTTTTGAGGAGACAAATGGATTGTTTTATTGCACCTAATTAACAATTATTAAATGATGAATAGATCAGTAAATTGCCTACTCATATTCATTGAGTCTATCACCATATTGCGGTCTACATCTTTTAAAAGAACCATATTCGCCCAAGTTTTTATACAGCAAAGAAAAATACCTCAAACTAGGTTATTGCCGCTCTGGATAACGCTGCAAGTATAAACCTAAATGACACTACATGAAATAAGTCAACCTCTTTAGTTCACAACAAAAGAACGTTTTGTTTTTCCAAAGCACTCTTCTCATAAAATTAAAAATTGTATTTTTAGGAAAAATGTGGTACTGAACCACTATGTGTGATATATCGTTGTAAAGAGAAAAAAAAACGTAATCTCAAAATGTGAAAATTCAAAATGGTGCACATAAGAAAAACTAAAGTTGCCACGTGTTTCTCCGTCATCTTGAAAGTTATAAAAAACAGGATGCCATATTTGAAATCTCCATTAAAAAGTGTCCGAATAATGTGTTAATTAGAAATTGGTACTACGATTAGTTTATCATAAAAAAATTAAAAACGAAAATCAGAAATTTTCGTTTTTTTGCGATATCTTCAAAACTATTAAAGATATTTCAAATTTCTCTTCAGATTCTTATTCAGCACGAAGATTGGCAACTTTTCCCCCATTTAACCAACTTTCTAGATAAATGAGATCCCCATAGTGGCACTCGAAAAATGGACACCGTGTATATGAGATTTTGTAAATTGAAAATTTTTTTGAGAAACTTCCTTTTTTCTGCTTACGAATGGCGATGGTACTGTTAGTTTATCATTATACACTGTGTTCAAGACAAGGATGTCTATCATGGGGATCTTGGACATATTTTTCATTCTGGAAATTGCCAATAGGCATCCTCGCCCGATTAGGCCATTATGTGGAAGTGCACCATCCTGTTGAAATCAAAAGTTTTCAAATTTTGTTTTTCTTGTGTAACGTACATTAATTGTACTCGTAACAAAAAAATGCTATTCAATACAGTATGTATTTTTTTCTGGGCCATAGAAAAAAATGATACTGCTGATGATGCTTGAAAGTTCGATCTGCCACCTCCCTCTAGGCTAGGTTGAGGGTCCAAATGCATCACGTGGGATTTACGCCTCCAATAGTCGAATAAACTTTGTAGCAAATATAGCAAACGAGCTCTTGGGTCACTGAACATTTAATCAGTTCTTCCTTGGGTGATGATAAACAAAATACTGAAACAGAATTGGAAAATTCAAAACTGTAAAGGAGTTATCTTGTTCACGAATGGACGGACGCACAGAATCATGAACTCGCTAGGAGCTCGTTAATAATTAGCGTTTTTGGTAACAATTTGATGTAAAAAAATTAATTCCCGCAATACTCAGGCGATTCCGACATTATAATACCCCCCCCCCCCTTGAATTAAGCTAGTTCCATCTGCGTAATTTTTATGTTGTGAAGGTGGAAATAAATTAATTAATCTATAAACCAAACAGTCAAACAGATATTTTGGCTGTATTCAGTAAGTCGAATCTTTAGTTAGATATGAGATAATAAGTGTCGGAAAGTCTCATTCCATTGTACTTTTAAATTCTGTTTCGAAAGTAAATTTGATCGAGGTGTTCAAATTAACAAAGTTTCAGGGCGATCAAATTTTGTAATCGAGAATGGAAAAATCATCATCCATATAACGAAGAACATAAGCTTGTAGATCAATTTCAAATTTACCCATAAAAAGGTTTGCTATAAACGGAGATGAGCAGAAGTAAGTATAAAAATAATCGCTCAACTTCTGTTTTCTCGCGAATCCCTTTGACTACACGCGGAATTAATTTACACACCCCCACACTTTCGAGGAGGCGATAAGATGAAACTTTATCCGATCCGATGCCTTAAACTACCTTGCAATGACAAAAATGTCAAAGGGCGCCTAAATTTATACGTAAAGTTTTAATATCAAGTTGAACTAATGTCCGCCCTTTCGTCTTTTCAGGGATCTGAAATGTTTACGCAACACGATCCACATGAATCTGATGTGCACCTACATCCTGGCGGACTTCATGTGGACTTTGACGTATACGCTGCAGGTAAGGGTTATTGATGAACTTTATTGAGGCGTAAAGCAATTTCCGCGATTTCTTAACTACGCAAAGCCACGTAAGCCAAATTGAAAGTTTTTTTTACTTAACAAAAAAAACACACCAATCAATCGAACGTTCGTATCGATCAGGTGACTGTTTACAAATCGTATTTATTTAGTGATAGGAACCTCATTTTTAATTGAACAAATACGCGATAAAGATTTGAAATGTGTACAGGTAGATGTTTGCACTCACGTTTTTGTCAATTTAACCTGGACTTAAATTACGTTACCTATTTCCTTAAAGTTCCCAGAATGAAAATTTGTATACGCAGCCGAGGGAAATTAAGAAAATATTTCGATTTCATTTCTTGAATGAATAAATACGAAACTGCTAATTTTGGAATATCTTAAAAAAAAATAATAATGAATCTATCGCGCTCGGTTTCGCTAACGCAATTAGTGAATCGCAAATTAATCTGCTTTGTGAAATAGAGCACTACAATGGGGGCTATTTATACTCTCTGTCCCAAATTCGATGCGTGCACCAAAAGCGTTTACTGTTTCCCACCTCTAAAATTTCTATAAGAAAAGCACCCTCGGACGGCATCTTTCATTGTTTTCGTGAATTTGCCACGTTTTAAATTCAAACAATGGCTTTGCTGATGGTCCAAACCGCACATAAAGTGCTAGGTTGTGTACCTACATGATATGGTTCAAAAGCACTTTAACAAATCACTATTGTAGAAGCGTTTCAATCAAATTTCAATCGAAGGAGGAAAAAGTAAGTGCGTATTATTTCCATTTTGGGTTGACAGTTTTCAAAAACCCATTAGACGACGTTTGAAAACGAATGGAAAAAGTAATCAGCCAGAATACACTTACAGTTCTCGCCGAACGATTCCCTATATCGAAAAATAGAGTCGAGGGCACTTTGATTCGAATCTCCTTTGTTATTAACAATCAATTTTATATTACGTCATAATTATGTTAGGTACCTACTTCAGTGTTTATGATAATTGACGTTGTTTTCAGGGTAATGAATTGATTTTACTCATATAATTAAATGAGTATATCGCTGCAACATTTGTGCGAAATAAATTGTGAACGTGTTATCGAAATCAGGGGCGGACTGGGTACTTACGGGCCAGGTGGAATTGCATATGTTACGGGCCATTAAAGTATTAGTGTAGTAATGAAGGTGGCCGGGGGGGGGGGGGGGGGGATCTCTGCGGTGCACCACAAAAACATTTTTTTGCTTCATTTTAGTAGAGCTCCGACAAAAAAATTGTCTCAGATCGACCCGGAAAATTTTTTTTTATAGAATGTGGCCTGTAGAATCCATAATTTCAAACAGTTCCAAGATTGGGCTTCTAGTTCAAAAGTTACAGCCCTTTGAATTTTCTTACGAAATTGGTTTCTAGTCCATAACTTTTGATTGAGAAGTCCGATCGAAAAAGTACGAATTGCTTTAGATTCTACGCACCAAAATTAATAAGAAAAAGTGTTTTCCCGAGAAATTTTGGTGCAGTCAATTTTTGGTAAAAAAGGAAGGTTATACACTGTCTTTTTTTGAGCCCCGAAAAAAAAATTGTCTCAGATCGACCCGGAAAAAAAATGTTCTTATAGAATGTGGCCTGTAGAATCCATAATTTCAAACAGTTCCAAGATTGGGCTACTAGTTCAAAAGTTACAGCCCTTTGAATTTTCTTTCGAAATTGGTTTCTAGTTCATAACTTTTGATTGAGAAGTCTAATCGAAAAAGTACGAATTGTTTTGGATTCTACGCACCAAAATTAATAAGAAAAAGTGTTTTCCCGAGAAATTTTGGTGCAGTCAATTTTTGGTAAAAAAGGAAGGTTATACACTGCCTTTTTTTGAGCCCCGAAAAAAAATTGTCTCAGATCGACCCGGAAAAAAAATTTTTTATAGAATGTGGCCTGTAGAATCCATAATTTCAAACAGTTCCAAGATTGGGCTACTAGTTCAAAAGTTACAGCCCTTTGAATTTTCTTACGAAATTGGTTTCTAGTCCATAACTTTTGATTGAGAAGTCCGATCGAAAAAGTACGAATTGTTTTAGATTATACGCACCAAAATTAATAAGAAAAAGTGTTTTCCCGAGAAATTTTGGTGCAGTCAATTTTTGGTAAAAAAGGAAGGTTATACACTGCCTTTTTTGAGCCCCGAAAAAAAAATTGTCTCAGATCGACCCGGAAAAAAAATTTTCTTATAGAATGTGGCCTGTAGAATCCATAATTTCAAACAGTTCCAAGATTGGGCTTCTAGTTCAAAAGTTACAGCCCTTTGAATTTTCTTTCGAAATTGGTTTCTAGTCAGGGGCGGGCCAGGTGGAATTGCATAGGTTACGGGCCATTAAAGTATTAGTGTAGTAATGAAGGTGGCGGGGGGGTAGCTCTGCGGTGCACCACAAAAACATTTTTTACTTCATTTTAAAGTACTCCTTTAAGTGACAGCAAATTAAATTCTTTCTTTCTATTCCCATAGCAACAAATAAGTGATATTTTCGTTTGTTTTTGTTTTCTATTTGAACCAATTAAGATAGCTCGATTAGATAAATTAAATAAAGATCAATCCCATAGAAGATTTTTTCAATTTCTCTTTTTGCGGTAGCTAAAGGAAGGTAGGATATATCATCTTTGATTGGAGGTACAAATCCATTATTTCGTCTTAAGTTCAAATAAGATCGTTTACATACAAATGACCTAAGGTAAACTGTCTTGTAAATTTGTCGGTACAGATTTATGGGTGCAAATTCCACTGGAATTTTACACATTATAAATGGGCCTGTGTCAAAAAACTGATTCAAGTAAATATTTGAATAAGTTTGTAATTTGTGTGTTTGCACAATTATTGCCAATGTGCACTTGAAGATATCATGGAACTATTATCTATCCAATTAGCAAACATGAGTTGCTTCCAACGGTAATTATGTAAATATTACCTTTATTGTATCAATTAGTTTGGGTACTCAAAATGAACCACCACCGGGGCCATGTCAATTTAACTCTAGAACTGAACATGAACACCCAGAAAAAAGATTACGCCTGTAGAAAAGAAGAGATGGTCCTCTACAAGATGCGAACTCCATTCCAAACATATTTCTTTTCCTACAATTATTTTTCGGAGTTCAAGACGCAACTCAGAATTTGAGTCCTTTCCTCCTTTTCTACACTTTTCCCTTATGCTTGCTTTAAATTTTTCAATTCCGCCGATTTTTGTGATCACGTCCCCATCTGTTAGTTTTGATCCTTGCTTAAATTTTTGTCCGCCTTTGAATTGTTATTCGAGGAAATCCTTTTCTGACTTCCCTCCCGTACAAAATACTCTTCACCTTGTCAGAAATTGCCTCGGTTAGTTTACTTACGTCTTCTTTCCCTTTACACTCAATAACAACCCCTAATTTTGTTTATCTTACTCCATTAATTTGTACCCCGTGATCAATAGGATTGATTTTTTCCTTTAATTATTTATTGGCTTCTGATGCTAAAACCTTTTCATTAACTGGAAGAAAACTTACGATACAATTAACTTTTGGTTCCGAAACTCTACTGTTTATAGCACTTTTTTCCGTTAAAGACGCGATAGTATAAAACTAATTGATTTTATCTGGAATGGGCTATTTATTCATAGGTATTTACTAATTAAGGTATACCTACTTCGTACTTCCCTACCCTTATTTTTTACCCGAATATTGATGAAAGAAAATTATGTTTTTCAAAAAAGAGAATGTAGACGTTAAGTAAATGGAAGATTCGACAATTTTCAGAGCATCCCCCAAGGTGTTGGCAGTTCTTCGCATAATTCCATGAAGGAGTTCCTGCATGTTTGTTCCATATTCTTCTTCTATGTACTATCATTGATTATTAATCAATGGTACTATGCACAAGTGCTATTGCATTGGTTTAAACTATCGCTATCATACTTTTCATGGTCCTCATGTTGTATAAGCGTACGCTGTGAAGATTGCCCTAATTAACACACAAAAATATAATTAACGTTGGAAATTGCTTCTGGGAACATTTCATTTATTTCTTCCTCATACTAAAATTGTCTTGTCTGCTTCTAATTTCAGTACCACTTCCTTGAATTATCTTCTCCCCGTTCTCGACAATTATCATGTCAGCTGATTGCACTATCATTTATAAAACACAAACGATATTGTATCTTTTTGCGTAAAGAAATTAGCATTCCGTATGTGTTATTGGTGGTTATTGTGATAATTATTCTAAAATTCTGCATTTCATTGAAAAAATGCTACACATACTACAACGAGAAAGAAAAGAAAAGCGTATGTTCAACGGATTTATTATACTTTTTTATAAAATACTATACGAGTAGGTACGCGGAAAGGATCCAATGAGCGAGTATTCATTTCGCTTTTGTTAATTAATTTAAAAAATTAACACAAATTCAAGAGATTGTACATTCTAATAATTTCGAGGTGTAGAGGATAGTGTTTTAGAAAACATTTTTTATCTGTAAAGTATTTAGGAAGAAGGAAATCACAAGAAGAAATCCATATAGAAACGGTAATTCGATAATGGCAATTCATATAATTTTGACCGGGAAAAGGTCAAGCCCTTGTATTTACTTTCACTTGAACGGATATTAAATTACCATTTTCTATTAGATTTTGCGACGAGGAAATTTCAATTAAGTGCGGGAACATCGCGTAGGCTGCGTAGAAAGCTAATGACTTCTTTCGAGAAGTCAGAACGAATATCTGCAGCCTTTTCTTCGTACCCGTACGAGTTCATAGATAAAGGGATTTGCATTGCACTTTAGGACACAAAGTAGAGGGTATTCTATCGGGAAATCTAATCTGTTTATTAGAAGTTCTCGAAGGGAGATGACGCACCCCTCATGAATACCAACATATCGTAAAATCTGCAATTGTGCTTGTATCATATCCTGAAGCTTTTAGATTTTATCAGTATACACAAAGATGATGTATGCCCTAGTGCGGAAGACCTGCATTTTATAATTTTCCGCTTTTATTTCAGATGTCACTACAAAGCAACAAGGGATTATGCATTCTGCTCACAATTCTCCTGCACTACTTTCATCTAACCAACTTTTTTTGGATGTTCGTCGAAGGTAAGTAGTTTGAACATTTCTCACGTATGCCTGCGACGCAAATCAAAATTATCCACCCCAATCGTTGAGTGTTAATATATGACCGCAATTGGAAATTTTTACGATCTGTAAATGTAAAATACAGAACATCTCTTACAATTTGTACACATCTGCCTCAACGTTTCACCAAATGTGTTTAATTGAGGATGCCTTCAAATTTAACATTGATGAATGTTAGGTAATGGGAATGGAAGACAAGTAGATTAAATAAGGTCTTCAGATTCAAGCGAACGACGTGCGATGCTGCAGTTATTGCAAAAAATGAACTTTATTCATTTTGTACTAATTAATACCCTTAGTACCCTCCTTTAACTATATTGAGCCCAAATCTATTTTGCAACTACAGGTATAATTTTGTACCCATTTTGTAGAAGCGGTACGCTAAGGAGAACTTAAAATGTATGAGAACATCGTTTTCAAGCATTTGCATCTGTTTGTGATGGTGTGCTTAAAGCAAAACTCAATTAATAAATTTATAATTTATGCATGAATTGTGGTTTAATGAAGCTTTCCACAGAATCCTAAAAAATTCAGTTCTGAAAATAAGTGGCTTCGTTTATACCACAAACTTAATTTATTTTCAGAGCGGATAGAAATGCTAAAAGTTTCTAAACATTCAAAACCTCGTATCAAAATTCAATTTTAACGTAGAGTTACGAAAAATTTTGACCTTCTACTTAAAGTATAGATCCGGGGTGGTATTTAAATAACTTGTATGCAGACATTTTCAAAAAAATTAATTAAATTATTAAAATTTGAAATGGAATGTGATAACGTCACGCGGTTTTTACCCCAATCCAGGGTGTCCCGGTGATGATTTCTATCCCTATCATACCATACTGTAGAATCTTAAATGGCATTCTACAGGGTGGGCCATTAGTATGTGGGTGGAAGATGTGGGTTTATTTAACGCACATATTTAAAATTCATTGTCGGGCAATGTTGAAGGACCCTGTATATTATTGCATATTTTGATTCCTTGGTCAATTTTCGTGTGACTTTATGCATTACACATGATATCTAAAATGAGTCGTTTAGCCGCAATTCGTCGTTTGTTCAAAAAGTAGGTGCTCAATAAAAATTGAATATCCCAGTTGTCATAAAACTTAGAAGGCCGTGACTCGACAGCAGTGTTAATAATCATCAAATGCATACTAACATACGCCGAACGGCTATAAAGTTAAACTTCTTTTGCGTTAAAAGAAATCACTCCGTCAATTTTCAAAATTTCAGTCAAAGGTAACTTGACTTTTTAAATGGAACTACCAAGTTTTTTTATTGCATGAAATTTAAGGATTTGAGTTTGATTTAAGCACACCATTGACAATTAACATTCGGGTTTTTCGAAAATAAGGGCAAAATGTTTGTTGCGAATAGTTTTATTTTGCCTATTTTTAACGATCCTTTATAATTTTATATTGCTGTCGGTCTGTCTGTCCTTGTCCATAATAACTTCGTTCAGAAACGTTCGATCGCTCTGAAAATTAGTACACATGTTCCTAAGGATATAAGGTCAGCTACGTAGTTGATGGATGCGTAAAGGTCTCGAGAATCGTTCAGTATTCCGTTGTATCGGATTTTTGTTCAATGGATTTTACGTTTACATGCAATCGCATCTTTCTTTTGATTTCTGATATTGAACTTTTCAAGAACCAACCAGAAGGTTACGATGATGAGTAACCTATACCGTGTCGAATTCTGACTTGGTACTTCAATACAGACTTCTAAACGCTGCAAAACAAAATGAGTCCAAAATTATGGTACAAAAATTTGTGGATGTGGATCTGTATACTTGAGAAATCCGAATGTATACACGGTGTCCATTTTTCGAGTGCCACTATGGGGATCTCACTTATCTTAAGAGATAGAAAGTTGGTTAAATGGGGGCAAAGTTGCAAATTTCCGTGCTGAATAAGAATCTGAAAAGAAATTTGAAATATCTTCAATACTTTTGAAGATATCACAAAAAAACGAAAATTTCTGATTTTCGTTTTTAATTTTTTTATGATAATCGTAGTAGACATTTCTAATTAGCACATTATTCGGACACTTTTTAATGGAGATTTCAAATATGGCATCCTGTTTTTAACTACGTTCAAGATGACGGAGAAACACTTGGCAACTTTAGTTTTTCTTATGGGCGCCATATTGAATTTTGACATTTTGGGATTACGTCTTTTTTTCTCTTTACCGTTGTATATCACACACAGTGGTTCAGTATCACATTTTTCCTAAAAATACAATTTTTCATTTTTTGAGAAGAGTGCTTTGGAAAAACAAAACGTTCTTTTGTTGTCAACAAAAGTTTGACAGTTTGATGCATCTGTCTGGTTGCAGCGTTGTCAGAGAAGTAGAAATTCGATTTTCATCTCAACCGTTTGCAAAATTGCCTGCTCACATTCATTGGGTCTATGACCATATTGCTGTCTACATCTTTTAAAAGAACCATATTCGCCCAAGTTTTTATGCAGCAAAGAAAAATACCTCAAACTAGGTTGTTGTCGCTCTGGATAATGCTGCAAGTATGTTGCAGTCATGTGGTAAATTTGGATCATAACTCTTTGTTCTGCACTTGAAAAAGGCATTTTCGCATTGCAACTAGCATAAACCTAAATGACACTACATGAAATAAGTCAACCTTTTGTTCACAACAAAAGAACGTTTTGTTTTTCCAAAGCACTCTTCTCAAAAAATTAAAAATTATATTTTTAGGAAAAATGTGATACTGAACCACCATGTGTGGTGATATATCGTTGTAAAGAGAAAAAAAGACGTAATCTCAAAAGAATAAGAATAAGAAAAACTAAAGTTGCCACGTGTTTCTCCGTCATCTGGGAGTTATTATAAACAGGATGCCATATTTGAAATCTCCATTAAAAAGTGTCCGAATAATGTGTTAATTAGAAATGTCTACTACGATTAGTTTATCATAAAAAAAATAAAAACGAAAATCAGAAATTTTTGTTTTTTTGAGATATCTTCAAAACTATTGAAGATATTTGAAATGTCTTTTCAGATTCTTATTCAGCACGAAAATTGGCAACTTTGCCCCCATTTAACCAACTTTCTATCTCTTAAGATAAGTGAGATCCCCATAGTGGCACTCGAAAAATGGACACCGTGTAGATTTGGTGATAAGGTGAAAAAGTAGTGGTACAAAATTTGACATCTGCTGTATAAATACTTTTCCAAAACTTATCCAAAATGAAACTTAATAGTTTTTCTAGATGGGCCTGGTCATTTAGGCAAGTCGGAACCGTTTCAATTGATCAGTTTTAACGTTCGTCGTTTGACATAAGTTTGTCACTTCCGCGCCTTAAAACCTGCATTGTTACGATAAAGATGAGTAATACCACATAAACTTTTGCATATAATTTCAGACAAAACCGATAAATATTGAGCACAATCTGAAGGAAGCATACTCTCTTTTAAAACCTTGCCAAGTTCGAGAAGTCACTCGACTTTTGTTCCCCCATTTTATCTAATGCGATTCTGCCATTTTATGCTTCGTAAGCACGCCGCCGTATGCAGAGATGAATGTTTGTTAGATACAAATCAAATGAAATGATAGATGAGTTCTGCTGTTTGCATAAAAATCGCATCATTTGATACGGAAATCGTAGCGGAATGTTGCCGGCATTATAATAAATCTCAAAAGAAATGTATGGGTAAACATTTACAAATGGTCGCCTTTTTGCACTCGACCGAAAGAAGTTAATTAATCACTTACTTTGATTGCAGGTTTATATTTGCACATTCTCGTCGTGAAAACCTTCACGGGGGACAATATTAAATTACCAGTCTACGCTATAATCGGTTGGGGTGAGTATATTTGTTAACAACCCCTTCGCTTAATTATAAACCTATTAGAATACCGCATGTTAATGTGTTTTAATTAACTGACAAACTTTATTGATTATTTGTATAACATACCACGCCTCGTATTCGATTAAAATTTAAGGGTTCTTCTCGCTTTAGGTTGTCCAATGGTCTTTGTGCTAATTTGGGGGATTACAAGGAGCTTTTCGCCGACTGAGAACGATAGAAAGGTAATTGTTAAACGAGAATGTAATTAAAACTTTAATTTCTTGTTAATACAGCGGTCAATTTTCAATTAGAGTTTCGTTCACGTTTTATTGACAGGAAACTTAGTGATGTTGCTTAATCGGATAAGGTTTTCGTTTCGTTTACAGGCCGGAGAAATTATAAGAAGTTGCCCCTGGACACCGCACGTTTCCGATTGGATTTATCAGGTACCGGCGATGGCAGTTCTTCTATCAAACGTCGTCTTTATGGGGGTAATCATGTGGGTACGTAACAACGGTTTCATTTTCGAAAACAATCGGTTAAACATTTTAAGATCAAGCGAAGACATAATAAATCTCTTTTAAAATAGCACGTTTCCGATTTCAAAATCGTTAAACGAATTTTATAAAGGTAACATAAATCCGCCGATACTCCCGCGTTAAGAAGCTTTTATGACGGTCTCTTTCGCGTTTTATGGTTTTCCTAAACAGGGAAAGTCAACGGATTTTTTCCTTTCTAAAAAATTGTTCCATTTTCAAGTTAATATGCTTACAAGAAACGAGGGTGTTATATCTTATGTAGGTGGATAGATATACGTAATTTATTCGGGACACCGTGAAATTTAACGAGTTTTTCTTCTGTAAATGTACACTTGGCTATATCTAAACCAGAATTAACTCCTCACGCTCTCTGCTTGTCGTACGTTGTTATTTCTGAGATTCTTTTATTTTTGATTAAGACGGGGTACCTATTTTGTGAAAGCTGTTTTTTTTGCAAATTCCCACGTACGTTCAGACTTATAAATTGTACACTCGCCAGCTCAAAAGGACAATACGCTGCTATTTAAATTTGTATTGCAGTTTGCAGTTCTGTTTTGATCGATTTTGGAATTTAAAAAGGTCAGTTCAAGTGGCTTATTTTCAGTAAATTATGCTAATCTCAAGATGGAAATGAACCTTCTAAATCCTTGATAAACGAACTCGTCCAAGCTCTCGGCCTTCTATCTGTTGTCGAAAACAGAATTGCCACTTCGTTTTTGAGTTATCGTGCGGAACGACGGGCGGTCGGACACACAAACACAACGAAATCAATAGTAGGTGTGCTAATTGTTGTTGCTCGGTATATACTAAACATTGTTCAACACTTCCTGCTGTTTAAGCATATAGTCCAGTTTCAACTTGTCAAATATTGGAACCTGTTTGCAGATTAGTGATACAATACTGTGCAATACTTCAAAATTTTCAGAAATCCTGGTAGAATATGAGTATTGATGGGTCGCCTCTAGCAAATATGCCCGAGAATAACTCACTCCCTTAACATCCCTAAAGGAACAAAAATGACATAACAAATTTATGTACTCTTATAAAAATTGTTATTAAAAAATAAAAAGAGAGAGTATGGCTTAAAAAGTGACATAGGAGTAAGTTTTACCCCTTAATGTCGGAAAAGGTAACCTTCAATCTATGTATAACTTGACAATGACTACCTATACCTATATTCTTTTCTAAGAATTTTTCCGGGAATAACAGTTGGATGAAACTCACCCATACCCTCACCCCTAAAATACAAAAGTTTTTTTTTTATAAATAAATATAAATAAAGAAGCTAGTAGTTTTCTTGTCCTTTAACCCCATTTCTTAAATAAATAATTGTAAATACATACAAATGTAGTTTTCTTACCAACCCCATTTTCTTAATAAGTTATTATAAAGTAAGCGACGTGTATTATTTTTTATTATTAAGTTGAACCACGTAGATTTTATAAGAGCTAGCAGCTCCCAATATTTGAATGTTTCGGTTTTCAATATAATTTATTTTCTCTTGTTACATATTTAGGTAATTATGTCAGAAGGCGAAAAGGGACAGTGACTTAAGATAATGGATCTTTAGCCAAAAACAAAGGTCCAGTGATAATATGCCACCCACTCTGGCAGCTTTAAAACCAGCAATACAGCAATCTTCCTTGTGCTCCTGACGAAGTATTAAATTTAGTAAGATGCTCATGTTCGAAGAATAATTGCTCCCAGCCCTGAAACAGTGCCACTTTCAATGATGGTGTTCTGTGCTCATGTGAAGGTAATGTTGATTTTTGTGCGAATGTCGGGGAAATCAACTTGGATTCAGAAGATTCATCGGATAAAGCATCTTTGGACTGACGGATGAATCTTTGAAGGATGTTTCTTTAAACGCGGTTTGTTTATATCTATTTTATTTGTACTAAACATTAATAAAAATCTATAAACATTCATGAGTCTTGTTGCTTTTTTAAAAATGTGTTTGCTTTTTTACTATTTTGAAAAATATTAACATTTATAGCCCTTTATTTTCCATCTTATTTTTAAAATGACAACTTTAGCGCTTCGGCATCTAATATAATATATGACTTATTTGAATGTTTTCAACCCCTAATAACCTAAGGGTTGGAACTAGTTGAAGTCTTTACAAGTTTTGAACGTTTTTGTATTAATAAATACTACTCTTTAAATTTAAAATATATTCGAAAATATTTTACGAAGCCAATTCACAATTTTAATAAGGGGTGGCTAGAGGGGTTTGTTTCTGCCCTCAGACGCACTTGCGGCCCATCCATTCTCGCAATCTGCCAGGTATTTTGAAAATGTTAAGGTATCGCCCAATATTGTATCAGAAATCTGCAAACGGGATACAAATTGAGGCCGGACACCGCTTTATTTTGGTTACTTAAGGTGTATCATTAAGGTGTACATACGTATGGAAATGCTAGCATTAAGTAACGCCGGTTTCAGTTCAGTCCTTTTGTTCTATCAAAAGGTTCGTTTTACAATTTTCATATAGACGAAAAGCCAGTGATCAATTTTAGGTTGACAAGTCAAAAGTCGTGAAAATTCACACAGTAAATAGTCTATACCTATGCCAGGCTTAACTGCCCTAAAATTTTAAGGAGGGTTAAAGTATCAGCCATAAAATTTTGATAATATTCTGTATTCATATTATTTCCTATGCACAGATATGGCGAAAATACGCACATTCGCAAATTTAAATTGCAATATTTATCTTCATCCAAGTTGGCTTGGAAACAAAAGAACATAACAAGCGATAATTAAAATAATAATTAAATTTAACGTTCAATGTAAGTTTTTACATTATCGGCTTGACCTGGAACAATACAACGCGCAAGAAGTTACAAGGTCTAAGCATTGCATTGTATTTGACGTGGTGTAATTCTATTTTAATCCAATGCAATTCAGTTTTCAATTGCCACATGTCTGCCAACAGAAGAAAACATGGATTTTTCAAGAAAGTTGCTAACTTCAAATAAAAATCAAATTTTGATTGCATGAAGAAACATGAAAATTACAAAAATAAATAAGATTAATAAAAAAAGTAATCAGTGCGTCCCTCAGCACCACAGTTGTCACCGCTATATTTTATTAGGTTGGTGACACAAAAACAACTAGATTTATCCATAGAATTGCGCGGTTCATGCAAGGAAAATCGCTTTGAACTGCGTATGCCTTTCCACAATTTCTATTGTATGCAATTGCAATTTTTATTGTTCCATGTCAAGCAGGCTTTAGATAAAAAACGAAGTTCCTAGCAAGGTAGCTTTTTACGTGACAGTGTTTTTCTTTTGTTTCAAAGCCAACTTGGATGAATATTGCAACTTAAATTTGCGAATGCCTGTATTTTCATCATTTCTCGGCTTAGGAAACAGATATCAAAATGCGGTTTTCACTGATAGTTTAATTTTTGCATTTTATTTGATAATATGTAATAATATCGTTCCATGTAAAATTTTCAAGAAAATCTGCAAAGTTTATGTTAATGTCAAACCGCGCCCTCAACCATTTAATTAACCAGATTAATTTTTGTGCAATAAAAAGGTTCAATACGAGGGCAGTTTGATATATATGTCAGTGACTTTTTGAATGAAAGATATTTTTTTTAGGTATAAAACCGTTTTATTACTCTCCTTTTAGCTCGGTACCTTTAGTCCACCGTTTTTCTCAAGTCCCTTAAAATAGGCGTTTGTTTCAGTAATGACCTCTTCAATGGACCCAAATCTCTTGCCATGGATACGTTTTTCATGTCCAAATATTTATGTAAAATGTAACGTGTCCGATCAGTTGAGATACCTACAGCTACCTCGCGCACTTTTGTTCTCCGATCTTCCAATAGCATTCCATGAATTGTATCGACGATTTCCCTCGTGACGAGCTCTTTTGGGCAACCTGAACTCTGGTTAAAATTCAGGTTGTCGACTTTTACTAGCTGTCCAACACGAACTAAATGGCGTAGCTTGCCCAAAATTGTACAGTAGTACGCACAGTGCTTCAATTTAGAACAGTGACGATAACCGTTTTTGATTGGTTGTTGGTTCCGGTCGCCATATTGGGACTAAAATACTATACTTCGGTGTAGGAGTTTAAAGTGTCACCTTTTTTTTTTTCCGAAAAACAGCTTTCATAGCAATCAGTCGTTTAACCCTGCTCACATCCCAGCCCATGTTCTGTATTGTCTAAGGAAATGTATCAAATGTGTTTTACAATTTTTCTTTTTTTTTTAAATGAAAATTACAACCTACAATCGGTGGTTCGTTTTGTAATGAAAGCCCTGGGTACACACTACTTAAAGGTTTCTATACTTAGGGCGGATAATTAATATTTATAAACCTTGAAAAAGTTTTATCTCGTGAAACTAGAATACACGTATGTGGGTCTGAGATTTCTCCAAATATTAAATTTCCGAAATAAAGTTTCCCTTCAATTTTTTTCCTGTCCCACAAACTTTTTCGTGGCATTCTATTATAAAGTAGAAAATATGTGACAATGTTGTCGTGTTCCCGTTTAAAACTTGATCGATCTGTTTGCAAAGAAAAAGTTAATGCAGTTCATCTTGTGTGTATATCCGTAAAAGCAGCAGTGTAGAGTTCTTCGAACGAGTTTTTGGTTGTGCCACTTTTGACAAATGAACATTACATGCCCTTTAATTACTATATGAAGGGAACTCAACTCACTCGGTTGCGAATTCAATTGTTAGCAATGTAAGCGAATTTTCCAGGTCCTGATCACAAAGTTGCGTAGCGCCAACAGCGCCGAAACTCAACAGTACAGAAAAGCGGCGAAAGCTCTGCTCGTCCTGATTCCATTACTCGGCATCACATACATTCTTGTCATAGTCGGACCGGCTGAAGATGGACTATTCAAAAGCGTTTACGACATCGTCAGGGCCGTTTTATTGTCCACCCAGGTTTGTCCCTTGTTATCTTTAGTAAATACTAACGCGGAAACGTTTTAGGGTTTCACCGTCGCCCTCTTCTACTGTTTCCTTAACACGGAAGTGAAAAATACGGTGAGGCATCGCTTTAATAGTTGGCACGCCAGACGCACCGTTGGATCTCAAAGGGAGTCGAGATATAGTGGCAGAGATTGGTCGCAGAGATCGAATCGTTCGAGGGGAGAAAGCTTACGGTAAGTTGAATCTGATCTTTACTAATAAAATCTGACAACCCCTATATTGCGAGACGTTTATGAACATCGTGCAGATGTAAATCGTTTCCGCCCTAATTCGCGATATGTAAATGTCGCGAGTCTCAATTGCTTGCAAACGCTTCCAATGCTTTTCTTACAAAAAATTCAGTAGCGGGAACTGCAAGTGGTTTGTGTGTCGGTTGATTGCGTCACCTCTTTACTCTCTCTCACCACAGCTCCTCAATGATTTTGAACTTTCTGTCCGTCCGTCTGTTTTGTCGCTAGTGGTCTATGTTTGTTTGAAACAGTTTATTCTGTTTCTGAACACACTGACACTCTGGTGGCCGTTAAAGTAACAAAAACTGAAAAAAAATCACTAATAAACCAACAGTAAAACTTTTATAAAACGGACGCGTTTTGAGCAAAGCTCTCTCATCAGATTCTGTTTAATCTAATTAAAGTGGAAGTAAACGTCCTGAAGGACCTAAAGGGCGCCCCTGGTGATTATTCAATAGATAAACGTTTGTTCTTGCAATAATGTTGAAATTTTCATAACGATCTAATTCACTCTTTTTATCTATCCCAAGGATTGAGCCATGTTCTTTTTAAAAAGCTGTTATTTAGCATATTTCATGCCAATATTCTCTGTTCAAGATCATTTCTTAATACTTAAATTATTGACTATCGTACATTAAATTGTACACGTGAATTAAGTGTAGGTAATTGCATTTGAATCATTCAAGGTTTTATTATCTGAATTTCCAAATTGGTTGTGCAACAGAATATTACATATAATAGTATATTAAGAGACAAGTGTATAATCAAGTCTTTAAAAAGCACCACTTTCCTCTCTAGTGAGGAAAGTAAAAAACAATTGCTGCTTTAATTTTAATAATGACATTTAAAATTGAAACATAGCTAAATCTAGATTGCTATGTGTCAAACTTCATTATTGCATAAGATAATTTTTCAGTTTTGATTGTAGTTTCAGAAAAAACTTGAGAAGAAAGTGTTCTTCAACTCTCGTTCAATTGACACATATGAGCGTAGCGACTTTGAACTCGAGTTGAAAAACTCCACTTTCTTCTCTAGTTGTACAAATAACTATTATTTTACATCCGTTGTTTCTCGTGAAGAACTGGAAGTTAGGGTGAGATGAGCTTTTGATATAATGGAATGGGAATTCTAACGGAGTTAATTGGAGGGTGCTACCACTGCCGTCTCAGTTTAGATTGAGACGGCAGTGGTACTACTATGTATTGAAGAAAGCGGAGGGGCGTAGAACAAAACCTCAATTCATGTGTGTTTTTTATTTTGTCGTTTGTTTTGTCGACCTGTTTCTGTTTATTGTCTCATCTTTATTGAACTTTGTATTTATCAATTTTTTTTTCATATTTAGTGATAACGGGCGATCAAAAAAGGATTGACGTCAAGTCGCCTCTGGAAGTTCAAGTTAAATATGTTTTCCCATGTAAACAAAAATTCCAAAGGTGACTCGACAGCAACTCTTTTTTCATCGCATAGTACAATGCGATCAAAAATGAGTTGCTGTCGAGTCACCTTTGGAATTTTTGTTTCCATGGAAATCGTACTTAACTTGAACTTCCAAAGGCGACTCGACAGCAACTCATTTTTGATCGCCCGTTATAAACTACCGCGAACAACAATTAACCATAAAAATATTTGTCTGACAGTTCTGACAACGCGTTTACTTCAAGGCCTACTAAAAGAAAATTATGCACAATGGTCCCAATTTTAGAGAATCTAAAATACAACGAAAAGCATAACAGATAGTTATAGGGAATGTAATAACTAATCGATGTAGAATTTTTTTCGACATTTGAAAATGCAAAAAAAATCACGTTCCATTTGAAAAAATCAACTTTTTAAGGTTTCAAGTTATTAAACTTGACCATTAGTTTTAAAACACCCTGCAGAAGGGCGATCAAAATTTAAATCATTCGCATGTATCATCACGTCAATTTGTTGATTTTGGAAGTCTTTTTAAAATTCAGGTTAACGAAGCCATAGAGGTACCTACAGGTCGCTAAAGAAAAGCAGTCAAACGTCGCCTATTTTGAAAAATCTTGAATAGCTTGAAAACCTTAGATGCTGGGCATAGGGAAATGTGGTAACAGGCGATGTAGATTTTCATGTAGATTTGGAAAATGCGATAAAATACAGGGTGTTCTATTTAAAATAAGAAAATGGCTATCCACATCCAACAAATCCGGAAGTGAAGCGATCTTGATAATATTTTCATTCGATAGATCATGAAAAACTATGCTCGTATGCAAACTTTCAGATTTAAATTGTTAATGGGAGTTTCAATACTTTTAGGTAACGGTTTGCGTGAAACTGCCTGTATACTTTGCTCTGTTATCAATGATAGGCAAATCGTTTACGTATATTATGAACGGTAGCGGTCCTTGTGGTACACCTCGACTTAGTTGTCTGTAATTTTTGAATTAAGATGAATAGTTTGTCGTCTGGCATGAAGAAAATAATATAGCAAACTGCAGCTTTTGCCTTACAAGCATTTTGGTAACTTTAAGCATTCTGAAGAAGACTCGTAAGCACTTTCTGACAATTCAAAAATTGTAGAACAACAGAGGTTAGGTTTCCAGCCCTAACTATCAAGTTACCTTATTGCTCAAGCCTCTAAGGTTGCTTTACTCAGCTTACCAGGGGCTTAGACTTAGAAGAACATATAGTTGTTAAATAATTGCCATAAACTATGCTTGAATAACTTGTACTGTACTGTTGCATTTTTCGGAGTTGACATGCTATTAAGTTAACTTCTGTTCGCAGCTTGTACAATCAGAGTGGCAACATGTATCGAAAACGAGAGTCGACTTGCTCGGACGCAACCACAACCACCGTCGTAACAGTCGCAACCACCGGTAAGCAAACTCCTCAAATTCGCAGCCCTCTGCTGCCGCCGCCGGGTGAACTGGGCTGAGAAAAAGTGCCACGAGAGGAACGACGGTAATACCACTCTCATTTTCATTTCCGAAAGTGCCATCCTCTTATTTTATAGAGCCACAATGGACACTCTTTTGGAAGAAGACGGAGTCGGTCCATGTGGTGGCTACTCTCGTGGCAACTCAATGTTAAATTTGCATAAGTCGCAATGAAAAACCTTTATATGTGTAACATGTACCATACTACTAACAGTTTGTTGTAAAGATGTGTTTGAATGTTTTTATTTTGTTGTTAGTGACCTTATTTCCCCATATACCTACCTAGTCTGATTCTATAAAACATGTGGGCCATTATTACCATTAATTCTTGCTCGTGTTGTAACGGCTGTATAATTATTTTGACAGGTAACTGAGAGAGCCTATGTGTAATTTGTAATTTTATCAATTTAACGTAGGTACGTACATTAGTAGCACGTTCAGCCTCATCACATCACAAAACAATTGTTTCAATATCAGCTCTCACTAATATACACTAATACAAAATAGGTATGTATGAACTCCTTACCTTTATAAAGCTAATGGATACGAACAAAAATTCCTGCACCACCCGCACACTTGCGTATGCGCGATTCTGCCCTTTCATGTCTAACAATATGTGTACCAAATTTGGTTCCAATCCCTTCAGGAAATGAGAGTACAGACGGACCGACAAACCGACAATATTGAGATTTTGTTTGAATCGGATTCCTTGTGCTTCAAAACGTGTATTTACGTCAAAAAAGTGCGACGGTAAAAAACCTTTTCTTGATATAAAATTTTGTATTGCTTTAATTTCGTTTCTTTAATTTGACCATAATAACATTTAATTCAAAGATTATTTTTTATTTTAAGAGATCTAGTTTATTTAACAGTAAAGTATTATTTCTTTAGTTAAATTTTTTTAATGTAAAGCAATATCGTAAAAGTAAACATACATGTCGTTAGTTGAAATGTAGGAAAAATTTAAAGAGAACCTTTTTGAATGATAACGTCAAAATAATCCTATGTTCGGCTTGAAGCTTTTATTTGTGGAAAAATAATAGTGGATTTGTTTTAAAGATACATTATGTTTAATCCGAAAGGGAGAGTCTAAAACTAAAGAAACACTCGTTTTCTTTGTTCATTATTTGGCTACATTTAAATGTATTAAATACTTAAGACAAGCATTTCTTTATTTGAACTTATGCTTATATTTTTCATTTAATGCGTGCTTCTTTATAAGCAGAATATTAAACGTGCAAATTGCAGTTGCAAACCCACTGAATATACAGGAATACGCCATAACTGTCCAGTGTCTTGTCATGTTCGTATAGCGGTATCAGTTCAGTATATCCCGTGAATTTGCAGTTTTTAGTTTCTTTAATAGTGCTACTGGATGAAGTGAAAATGTATGCTGATGTTGAAAGTTTACTCGAGGATTGGGGACTGCCTCAATTAATTGAAACCTTTAAAAGTAAGTATTTAGTATATAGTTACTTATGTACCTACCTTTTATGTACCTACCTAAAGTCAAATCAAGTAGTGGTAGGTACTTGTTACTTTTATTTTAATTATAATTATTATTGGTGTAATTGAATTACATCGGATTATGTGATTAGGTCACCTGTTACTTTTTGCTTTATTTGGAAAAATAAGTTGGGTGAATTTTGAGATTTGCACGCATACATGGCAAGCATTTCAAATTTCGATTATGGTATTTCTTAATGGTTTTACTTGGTGTAGGTATAAATCAACAATTTGTGTGATTCTGTAGGTCACCGACATGAAATTTAATACATTATTAAATTATTTCCTACCAGCATTTCTTCATAACTTATGCTCTATATACATATAGAGATTATTGTTAATCCGCGAGAAACTGAGTGTATAGCAGATTTTTCATTCCGTAATCTAATTTCTCATTTCATGTTGCTTACAATCCGAGTTACAATTTTGTGTTTATTTTTTTAATTAGAATTTAGATCACTAGGTAACTATATTTCTAAAATTATTATAATTTTTAGACAACGACATAGATCTCTCAAACTTCTTTTTATTAGAAGAATCTTTAATAAAGGAACTTATTCCCAGCATTGGGATCAGGGCAAAGTTTTTATCTCTATTTAAAAGAGCAAAAGAACTGGAGAATTCTAGTATTGTAGTCCACGAAGTAGTCCAGGTATGCTGTATACATACTACACCTTCCAGATTTTCTTAATTGTACAAATTTAAGGCGGTTGACGACGAAACATCAAATCTTATCCAGGCGAACATGGAGTTTGAGTCAAACTCAGAAAATAGGGTAAAATGCATCATGCATGCCGTAAGTTTAATTGAATCTGAATTTTAATACTTATTTAAAGGAGAGAAACGAGCAATACTTTATCATACCCCAACAACATCGGCCGGCTGCTGAAATCGGACTCGAAAACATGCTTAAAAAAATTCAACTACCGGAATTTGATCTAAAAACTCTTTTATGTACCAGCGTATTTGGATCAGAAATTTTGGAATATTACAATAAAAATAAATTTTTGGATATGAAACGGAGAAACAAATTAACAGAAATAATTATTAAGCACGTTTTTGATTATGTTGCAAAATAGTGAGTTTACATCATATGAAGTCGTACCTTTACCAATACCTACCAAATTTTTAGTCGACTAACACCAGAGGATTACAATGTCCTAGCATCAAAAATAATAACGCTTTTCCCAAAGGAAACTGCTAGTACTTACTATGTTCCAGCCATTCGCAAGAGAGACTCTATAACTCGCAAACCTATACTGGCACGCGGTAAATTGGTAGACAAATGTCGAAACCTTTTACATGACTGTGGACCGAGTGTCATTATTAGGAAAAGGAAAAGTAGTTATTTGGATGAAGATGACAGTTATGGTCACACTAAAGAAAGGCAAATAGTGTTAGAAAGTGGTTAGTAAATAAATATCGATTGCTTATAAAATGTTTATAAAAATATAACTTACAGATGAGCTAAAAAATGATATGATATGGCTGCAAAATAGGCATGAGCCCTGGGATGAAGTTCTGACAAAGTGGAAGAATACGTACGGGCTTCGGAAATTATCGACTGCAGCGACTGTCAGAGAGTTCTTTGAAGAATGGCCAATTTTAAAAAAAGACAATTCAGAGGTTTTGGTAGGTTTTATCAATTTTTTTAGTTCAAGCAGATTTTCAAACGGTAATTTAACGTGAATTTTCGAAAAACGCTCGGACACGTCAATTTTTTTATTCTAACGTATAAAACGTTTACAATAAAACACGCTCACTATCCTTTGGCGCTGGAGGCACAACTCCAAAAATGTTAATTATGCCTAATTGAGCATCCAACATATAATTGGAAAGGCCTTCCCTTTTAAATATGAAATCTTATTTTTTTTATATTTAATCATTTAGTTTCCAAATGTTTTGTTTTGAGCCACCCTCCTAAGGCATTTCCAAATTAAATAATGAAATTGTTTACAATACTATTATATCTTTTAAATGTAGTGACACTTACTTAGTTGTTTGATTATTGCAGATTAACTTGGATTTTGAAAGAGAGTATCCACAATCAACTCTGAAGCTCATTTTGGACTGGGAGAGCGCGTTTCAAAAAATTTTTGAATATAAAAGTCTTACAATAAAAGATAAATTTTGTGAGGAACTAATTACACTTTTAAACAGCGAGGGCATTACGGAAGGTACTAGTATAATTAGTTGAATTGTTGTGTAAATACAAATAATTCTGGTTTTTAGATAGTACATTTGCCGCACAAATCAGTATATTAGCGTATTTAGTACCTCCTAAAGGCAAAATTAATTTGGGTAGCAAGAATTTGTGGAAATTTTCATCTGCAGAAGCAGTCAATTCTATTATATGCCATGCTAAGGTAAATATTTCTCATTTTATGTAGTACGTTCTTTAATATGTTGCTTTAATGTGCAGATTCCCGGTGACGTAGATGAGATTATCAGGAAAAACAAGGAAACCGCGGCCATTAAAAAACAGACCGTCCAACCTTACATGATAGTGGAAGGGCCTTCATTAAAACAACTTAACAATTTTTATATAGTTGTGGACGAATTAAGGTACCAGACAAAATCTGCGAAACAAGCCTTTGATAATGTTTTCAAATTATTTTTTGTAACAAACGCGAAATATCCTGCCCCCGCAGAACATATTTACCTAATTATTCAGAAGGGCATTTATCATATAAATACTCGTCAAGATAATATCATTCCATATATTATGGACATACTGGAACTTTTAAAAAAAGATTAACTCTGTGTCGATAGCACAAGATCTCTTAAATACTATTGTTACTTACTTGGTGCCATATTATTTATTAATTAGGTCTACAAGAGAAATACTTGAGTTTAAGAATATTGTAACTTGTTTTTTATTTAGCAATTACTACTTACAGAATTTTTTTTTCAAATTTAACGTTTTGTTTACATAATACAAAGTTTATATATAAAATTGTAAAATGAAGTGTGGAGAGTGCCGACGTACTTTTGTTAATCCAAAAAAATTTGCATTGCATCTAGAAATCTTTCACCAAAAGACTAATTTTATGTGTCCAGAAAAAAATTGTAGGCGATTATTTTCAAGAAGGGATGCATTCGTTAAACATTTAACATCAAAACATATTAATAAATTTCCTTCAACTTCATCAGTAAAGCCCCATGTTCGTGACACTCATACAATACCTACTGCATCGGTATTACCTCAGAATGCACAAGCTGCACATCAAGATAACTTTAATAACATTGAAGATGAACGCACAGTAAGTTCTGATAGTCTAGACACACTTGTATCAAAATTTTGTAGTTTAATAGATTCTGAAATAAGAAAATTCATTTCACAGCTTTATGACAAACTAACAATAACAAAAAGTTGCATTCAAAATATTATTCAATTTGTAAATGCGTTTTTATCATCGGGTGTTTTAGACCTGTTACAAAAATGTTGTGAGGTAGCTAATGGAAACACTTTACCGTCACAAATTTCAAATATGTTTAAATTATTAAAAAATCCATTTCTCCATTTAGACACAGAACACAAAAGATTTAAATACTTTCTTCAAAGTAATTACTTAATAGAACCTTTTGAACAAGTACTTGGGCTCAGCGGTACTCGATCTGCGAAAAAAGATATAGTTTCATTGGTCTTAAAAGATCGCAGTTTTTGTTACATACCGTTAAAAAAAACACTTAAACTTTTTTTGGAACTCCCCAAAGTCTTTGACGAAATTGTTACATATCAAGGCAACATTTGTAAACGTAGTGCTTATTGTAATATACTCAATGGTTCTTTGCACAAAGATTTTTTCAATAATGTAGACAATAAGATAGTCTTACCTTTGATACTCTACTACGATGACTTTGAGACCTCAAATCCTTTAGGAAGTCACGCCGGTGTTCATAAATTGGGAGTTATATATTGTTCCGTTGCTACTACACCTCCACAGTATTCTAGCCGGTTAGAAAACATATTTTTAACAATGATATTTTACAGTACAGACAGATTCCATTATGGTAATAAAGCATTATTTACTACATTAGTACACGAAGTAAATTACTTAGCAACTGAAGGTATAAACTTAAGTCTTGAAGATAGAGAATACAAGGTTTTCTTTAAATTGGTAGCGGTTGTAGGTGATAATTTAGGCATGAATTCAATTTTTGGTTTTGTTGAAAGCTTCACTGCACACTACTATTGCAGAATTTGTTATTGTAAGAAAAATGTGGCACAAACCCAAACGGTTGAAGATAAAAATTTTTTGAGAAATAAAATAGAATATTTAAATCACGTGGATGGTCTTCATTTTGGTCTAAAAGAAAAATGCATTTTTAACGATGTTCACGATTTTCATGTTTATAGTCATAGTGTATGTGATATAATGCACGATTTGTTTGAAGGTGTACATAGATATACTATGGCAAAAATTATAAATACTTTAGTTTCTCAAAATTTCTTTACCTTAACTCTACTGAACTCTAGAATAAGATATTTCACTTACGATACTTCTGACAAAAACATTCCGCCCCCTATCAAAGATGAACATTTGAAGAATGGCTGCATTATCAATTCGTCATCTGAAATGTTGTGCTTGGTTAAACATTTTAGACTAATTGTTGGTGATTTGGTGCCAGTTAATAATGACATTTGGTCGTTATACTTGATGCTTTTAGAAATAACAGAAATTCTTCTTTTGCCGGAAATTAATGACGAGTGCATTGCTTTGTTGGAATTGTTAATTAAAGAACACCACTCCTTATACATGAGTCTGTTTTCTGAAACTTTAAAACCAAAATTTCACATGTTAACACATTATCCAGGTCTTATTAGAAAAATGGGACCCCTTGTGCATCTGAGTTGTATGAGATTTGAAGCTAAGCACAAAGAACTAAAATCAGTTTCAAATATTATAAAATGTAAAAAAAACTTACCTTACTCGCTAAGCTTAAGGCTGCAACTAAAATTTTGCTATAGAATTATGGCACAAAATAACTTACTAGATGATTTAGATTATGGGCCTTTGTTGGAAATATCCAACAATGACATAGATTGCCAATTTATCGTAAATTCAAACTATTTTTTAGTACCGTGGCTGACATTTAACGGAATTTCATACAAACAAAGTTCAGTCATTTTGATAGATAGCTATGAAGATTTTCCACAATTTGGATTAATAAAACATATTTTAATTGACGAATTTAATAACTTTTCTTTTTACTGTAATTGCTTAAAAACCGGCAGCTTCCACGAACATCTTAGGGCTTATGAAGTCGAAGTTTTAGATAAATTTGAATTAATAACTTTTAATGAATTAAAGAATGTAGATACGTCTGCACTCCACACTGATACACATGGAAAAATGTACGTTTATTTTATGTAAAATAAATCATCTAATTTGGGGATAAAGTATTTTATTTTCTACCGCATACCATTCCGTATACGTTCAGCTTAAAAAAATTATATACTTGCATCAAAATTAAAAGTGACTTTAAATTTAACAATTACTTTTAGATGTACGTTCAGTCCAATAAGATCATTTACTTGCATTAAAATTAAAAGTTACTTTAAATTGATCAATTACTTGTATCCAATTAAATAATTCATTTCTCTTAAACAAAAATTACATTTGTTAAATGTAATTTATTTTTGATTTTGCGTTAAAAGTATGTATGTTTGAATTAAGAATATAATATTCTTATAACAACCAAGAATACACTTCAACTAAATATACAGGGATTTCCCATAACGATGTCATTTCTTTTAAATAAGAAATAAATTACCTTAAATCAAGAGTAATATGCTTGAATCCAGCATACTAACATAAATATTTAATATATTTAAAATAAATTAATCATTTCTTTGTGGATATGGGAAACAATGATATGTTTAATTGAAACGTTATCTAATTATATTAAACACATCTTTTTATGTGTGTGTAACATAACACCAGATAATGAAATTTATTTCATAGATATGAAACAAATATATCTTGGCATTAACGTGATGGAAAACATTAGAGAGTTGTCGCAACCTTTCCGCTAAACGCTAACGCTATTTTAGCAAAAATACGCTTGCGCAGATAATAGCGTAACGCTATTACGTTAGCGGAGCACGGTATTTTCGTACGAATAGCGGGTTTGTTTACCGGTACGATATTTTTACTTTAGTGAGGTTAAGTGCACATTTACGTGTTATTTCTCTTGCAAGATTCAAAAAATGGCAAATAAAACGCGGTTAAGATTCACAAGTGCAGATGACTCTTACAGAGTGTTTTGGTAGAAAATCCATACGAAGATTCTTCAGGTTGGGATAGGGTGCATCAAACTTTAATAGAAGTCTCTGGAAAATCCTTTACATTACGTGGTGTAAAGGATCATCTGGAATATTTATTGAAACTTTTTATGAAAGAAGATGCTGCTAATTTAAAAAAGTAGGTATGCCAAACGTGTACAAAAAATGTGGTCTCTGTACCTAAGTGTTATAGATCAGGCACGGAGGAGGAGTACGATGAAAAGGTCAGATTGTTGACAGAAATTACGGAGTTGAGGCGAGAATTCCAGTGCAAAACAAATACAAAGACTCTTAATCCCAGCTCCAGCTCGTCCAAACGGCAAGGGTCACTTGTGCGTGATGCGCCAGCAACAATTGCGGCATGTAATGCAGAAGGTGGAATGTAGAACACAAAAATGTACATTGCCTTACACTTGTAATTGTAGTTACATATACTATTGTTGAAGATGAAGTAATGGAAAATGAAACAAATAGCGTACAGAGAAATCCATATGACGAACAAATCAGCGGAACATCAACTCCAACATCAAATATACTTGGTACACGCATAAAACAGATTTCTTTAATGAAATATACTATTTTATTTGAAAGTATAAAGTCATTTTGAAATAATACCCTTTTAACTGAAGTATCTTTACTTGGAAAAAAATGAAAGTAATCCTTGTTTGGACTATTTTAAATGCTTACATAATAGTTTCAAAATAACGATCTGGAGTTTAATTTGAACAAATACTGAATTGGATAAAAAATCTTTAACGCATCAATTAAAAGATTAGTATATATTCGATTAGAATTGCGGGATGTATTGAATTCAATAGTGTGCGCATTAAATGAAATATATGGTATATTTAAACTTCTACTTGGTTCATTAAAAGCCACCTTTATTTAAAAGAAGAATATGAAAGTTTAATTTAAGCATATGACATATACGTAGCACTGATAATTAAGTATATCATATTTTGATGAGTTGCGAGTTTACCGACACGTAAAAGCGTTACAACTTGCGTCTTGCAGTCCAGCGTTTTTAGTTTAGCATTCAATGGTTTTAATTTGTAATCGCATCTTCCCTTTGCTATTAACAAATTGTGTTCGGGTTTTTGTGTATGCAGTTAGTAATTTATCATCGATTATTTAATGATGGAAAATACCGCAACCGCAACGGCTCCATCCACTGTACAAGATTTGATGGCGTCTTGGGGTTGTACGGCGGAGACCATCGATGTGTTTAAAAGTAAGTAAATTATTTGAAATTTTTATTGTGTTAGTATTACAAATAATAAGAATAACAATGAAAATGTATTTGGAGAAGGCATGTCTTAGCCATACATTCAGTTACTGCACTTAACCCAATAACAAAGTGAGCTTATTTTTAGGAAATGATATTGGGATAGAGTTGCTAAAGCATCTCAATGACAAAGAGCTTCGCGAACTGTTGCCTAATTCACTTGGCATGCGTAAGTTGATATCATTGCGAATTAGGGAATTGCAACAACAGGTATAAGCAAAATTATTGTGAAAATTGTTATCTATAAAAATTTTATTTATTAAGGACGACTGCAATGCTTCCGATTCAACAATTAGAGAAACCGAATCTCCCGCTTCGACAATTACTATTTACAGCGACGATCCTAGTGGAATTGAAGGGGCGACTACACCAAATATCCATAACACAACGGCAACAGAAGTCTCCCAAGACATACAATTTGAATTTATTGATTTTAATGTAGCGAATATTATCACACCACAATTAAGTTTTCCTGATTTTGATCTTCGGACTCTACTGCAAACTACTCCAATGGGAAGTAGTATATTGAAATACTATCAGCAGCACAATATTTTGGACCACACGCGTCGTACAAGGCTTGTGGACATAATTATTAAACATATGTACAGTTACATCATAAAAAAGTAAGTCATTGGTTATTTGCTTGAGAAAGTTTATCGGTGATGTCAATTTCAGCCGTATGAAACACGAAGAGTACAATCAAGTAGCTGCTAAAATTATTAGTTTGTTTCCTCGAGAATGTTTAGGAACTTACTATGTTCCACCAATAAGGAAATCAGAATCCATTATAGGAAAATCAGTTTTGGCAAGGGGAAAATTGGTGGATAAGGTTCGTAATTTGATTCATAAGTGCGAAGAAGCGAATCCCAAAAGAAAAAGAAGATCGAAAGAGTCAAACGACAGCACAGATGAAATACTTGAGAAGAGGGGACGAGTTAACAATGATGATATGACATGGCTAAAGGTGAACAGTGAACCATGGGCGGAGGTAATGGAAAAATGGAACAATACATACGATCTAAGACGTTGTGACAAAGATTGTCCTACCGTACAGGAATATTTAGAAAGATGGCCCATTTTAAGAGACCTAAGAAGTGATGTGTTGGTATGTATTTATGTTAATAGCTTTTTGAAATCTTTGTTATTGGGTTACATGAATACTATATTTATAAGGCAATGTTTTTGCAGATTAATCAAGATTTTCGAAAGTTGTTCCCAGAGAAGGAACTGAAACTTTATACAAAGTGGGAATCATTTTTTGAAGTGGTCGCGAACTTAAAGTTAAATTGCCTAAAAGATTCCGTGGCTTTGCAACTGCACGAATCTGTCCCGCAAACTGAAAACGAAGGTATGTATTTGATCGAGTCATAGGTTCACAATTTTTACTTTCTTTAAAAGTACCTATTAGAGTAGTATTTCAAAGATTTAGCAAATGTAACACTGGCAAATTACTTGATGCTAACCCAATATTGCAACAATGTTAATTAATATTTTCGTAGATGCTAAATTTCTGAAGCAATTGACGCTTCTGCCGTATTTTCTCCCACCAAAGGGAAGGATTATTACCCAAAAGGCGATAAATAAACATTGGAAGTTTTCAACGTTAGAAACTCTTCACGCCATCGTTGTCACGGCAAAGGTATATATCACTGGCACCTTATTTAAATATACTTTCTTTTCACATTGTATGATCGTTTGACGTTTAGATTTAGGTCATTAAAGGAAATTAAACAAGCAAAGGGATAAAATTTATGAGATCTATTAATTAGCAGAACAAAACTTTTTTGATAGTTTCACACTTACAGAGTAGGGACTTAAACTTTTTCCCACGGGCAGGCGGCGGGCGGAAAAAATAACAACATAAGAGGGTTTATGGGTCGTCTACTTTGTAGAATAACAATATTCTAGCTAAAATTTCCAAGATTAGAGTTGTGTCAACCGATGGGAAGTATGTCTCAAAATTATGAATATTATTATTCTGCAAATACACGGGATTGTAAAACCTAGTTTTCACATCTAACTTATCTGTCTTTTCCCTTTTACGTAGCCTACTATTTTATAACGTTTTATTTTAGGTTGCAGGTGACATAGAACCGGTTATCTCTCAACAAGTTCATAATGCCCAAGCAAGAGGTCAAAGAGTACAGCCGTACCTCCTAGTCGAAGGGACTGCAGAGGATCCCAAAAGGTTTTATGTAGTAATAGACGGTAGGGTGCACCTATCTTGTGAGAGTGCGAAACGATCTTTCGACCTACTGTTCAAAATTTTCCATGTGATTAACGCCAACTACCCCATTCAGGCGGAGTACATATACACATTGCTGCAAAAATGTGTCTATGAAATTAATTTACCATCCGACAAAATTCCACCTTATGTTTCTGATATTTTATCGAATTTCAAGTAAGTTATAATTTACAATGAAGTGCGTGCAATGTGGTAGGAATTGTAGTTCTTTAAAAAAATATTGCTTTCATTTAGAATATTCACATGGTATTGTCAATCATTATCTATGTCCTATTAATAGTTGTAATAGACTATACCACCGGAAACAAGATTTTCAAAAACATTACTCCTTGAAACATACAAATGTAACTGAAATCTCTAGCTTTCCAGCTTTCCAGTCCTGCGGTTCATCCGATATACCACCAAATACTACAATACCGCCTCATACTAAAGGAAATGATGATGATTGTAGTACGGACTATCCGGAATATTCGGATGCTATTCATTCAAGTACAATTGAAGAGAATTTTAAACAATTTACAGAAATTTTTGATCAAAATTTAAAGAAATTTGTTTCAGAATTGTATAGTTGCTCATTATTACCAAGAAATAGTATACAAATTATTTTAAATTCGGTTCGTTGCTTTTTATCCTCAGGTTTAATTAATTTATTGAAGCAAACCTTTGAGACATTTTGTAAGGAACACCTACCTACTTCCGTTTTTCATAACATTATCAATATGATTGAAATATTGCTTAATCCATTTTCGGCTCTAGATTCTGAATATAAAAGATTAAAATACTTTGAAAATTCAAATTATATTGTTAAACCTGTAGAGCACAAATTGGGAGTTGTATCTGAACCAAAACGTGTTGATAGTGAAACCCATTTGATTTTGAAAAACAGAATGACCTATCGCATACCTTTGTCAAAAACGCTGAAGTTGTTTTTAGAACTTCCTGATGTATACAAAGCTATAAGATGTTATCAGACAACATTATTAGAAATGTATACACCAGGCGGTGTCATGTCCAATTTGGTTCATGGATCAATTTATCAAAATATTGTTAAACAGTCTCCCAATAAAGTAATTTTGCCCCTTGTTTTCTATTTCGATGATTTTGAATCGGGAAATCCATTAGGAAGTAAAGCAGGGTGTTACAAGATTGGTGCTGTATACTATACAATAGCTACAATACCGCCAACGTTTCTAGTAAAACTAGAAAACATATTTTTAGCTCAAATTTTTTATAGTGACGATCGAAGCTATTTTGGTAATGATTTAACGTTTCGGGATCTTATAAAAGAATTAAATATCTTAGAAAAAAATGGTATTTCTATACAGATATCTGGAGGGAAATTTGAAACAGTATTTTTTTCGGTCGTTGCCATCACTGGTGACAATTTAGGTTTGCATTCTATATTTGGGTATGTTGAAAGTTTTTCAGCCCGGTATTTCTGTAGGTTTTGCACGGTCTCAAAAAGGCATTCTGAAGGCCAAACTACAGAAAATAATGATTATGTTAGAGAAAAAAACGATTATGAAAATCATCTACAAAATAGAATAGGAATAAAAGAAGTATGTGTATGGCATCAACTTTCAAATTTTCATGTATATGACAATTTAGTAGTGGATATAATGCATGACCTTTATGAAGGTATCCATAGGTATGACATGTCTTTAATTATTAAAAATCTAATTAATCAGAAATATTTCACACTCGAAAAATTAAACTCAAGAATACAGTACTTTTGCTATGACAAATTTGAAAAGAACACGCCACCCAAGGTTTCTAAAGATCATTTAACCAATGGAGTTATAATATTTTCGGCATCTGAGATGTTGACTTTCGTAAGGAATTTCAGGTTTATCGTGGGCGATCTTATTCCGCCGAATGATCCGTCATGGATTTTTTACTTAAAACTTTTAAACTTAACTGAAATTGTTTCTAAGCCCGTCACAACACCTCGCACATTAGAATTACTTAAAACTTTAATCAATGAACACCATTCAATGTACTTATCCTTATTTGATTGTACCTTAAAGCCCAAGCATCATTTTCTATTACACTATGTAAAAGTTATAGAAAAAATTGGTCCGATCAGTTTAATTTCATGTATGAGATTCGAAGCTAAGCATCAAGATTTAAAAAGCACTGCTCACTACATAAGATGTAGAAAAAATCTGCCGTATTCATTAGCATTGAGAATGCAACTTAAATATTCTTACAGATTCATGGCTCAGAAGGGATTTTGTAATTATATAAATTACGGACCCGTTAATGCTTTTATTAATCTTCCTTCAATCACTTCTGATATTTCAGTAGACGATTATTTCTGTACATCGTGGTATGAAATAAATGGAGTCAAATATGATAAAGGCTCATTTTTATTATTTGAAATTTCAAATGACATACCAAGATATTGTAAAATAAAGAATATTTTAATTAGTAAACAATATGAAACTCTTTTATTTGTGGTTCAAAGATATTCCACAGATAGGTATTGTGAACATTTTGAAGCGTATGAAGTATCTCCGCAAGACACTTACTTTACTGTGAAAATTTCGGCCTTACAATCACAGTTACCTACCAAGTTGCACACATTGGCTAATGGTAAATGTTATGTAGATTTTTTAACGATGTAGTATAGTTTTAAGTTTAAACAAACATATGTGTTAGTTATAGCACTTTTAAATATAAGAAATTCCGTAAGCAGTTTTTCAAATTATATTTTAGTTTTTTACCCATATACCTATATACTTCTGTATTAATTTTCGTTAAGATCTGTGTAGTTACACTGTTATTTTAAGCAATGTACGTCTATATCGAATGTCTTTTTGTATAATATATATTAATATCATACATACCTAAATAATACTATATTCGAATAACCGCGTTCTTTATTTCAAAACCTGTCCTGTGACATTTACTTGAAACAAAGCAAAGATATACTTACGTTGAGTATATCGTTTATGGACTCCAATTAAACACTACATTTCTATTAATGTACTACCATATTTCGATGAAACAACGGTATTATCGATTTGATTCCGCTTATTATTCCAATAAAGCACACAGTGATATCTGATTGAATATTTCATTGCGTTCTTTTGAACATAGCTACATTTTGAACTAAGGAACATGTTTGTCTTGTTATAATTAAATTGCAGCTTTCATTTTACAATTCACGTAGAGTTATGTCAAGTAGTAGCAACATTTCTGTTAATTGTTTGAATTGTTTAAACTGTAAACAATTCATATTTTCAAATAAAATCTTCCATTTGTTTGCGCATATAGGAACTTACCATATATTTCTTTTAAAGTGTATACGTTTGAAGTAAACATTTACTTTTATGC